>NW_027043028.1:802500-1102500 GCF_036013475.1 Columba livia
CCCTGGCCTCTCTCACACCCACCCTCACCGCATTTTCCTTCTTGCTCCCCTGCTCTGGGTCACTGCTGTTGGGATCTTGTTCTTGCTGTCAGGCTCTCTGGGGATGGCAGTTTCAGCTGCAGAGTCACAGCCTGATCTTGTGGGTCCTTTCCTGCAGGTGTGTCCATGGGCACACGTGTCCCAGCTTTGCTCTGACCTGTGGGCTGTGGGCAATGCAGTCTGTGGGGCTGGGGAATGAGCCGTGTGTGTCTTGGGCTAAACGTTGGGTGCTGAGACCTTAGGAAAGGGTGACACATGTCATGGTCTGAGGTGGATCACTCTGCTCTCAGCAGTGTCTGGTGGCTTTTCAGGGTAACATGGGAGTGTGATCAGCCCCCATCTCAGAAAGGTGCCAGCCCAGGGCAGCTGGAGCAAGACAGAGGGACAGAGCAGCTGCCCTCACTCTGCACTGACCCACAGGCATCCTCTGGTCTCGCGGGACTCGCTCTGTTCTCCCTGAGTGCAGCAGAAATGCTGAGGGTTTCTGACACCCAACAACACTCCCCAGGGTGGGAGGGCAGAAGGAGCTGTAGAAACACCAAACCTCTCCAACTCAGTTTCTCAGGCCTGGGGGTACAGATGCTGACAGTCCCTTCAGCACCAGGAGCGGTTCCAGCTGACAAAGCTGAACCCCAGGACTGGCCTCTGCCCACCCGATCACACAGGGTCAGGCTGACTCCTCAGGAGCCCCTGGGCAGAGACCCTGCTCTTCATTGCACACTCATCAAGCACCAACGAGGGCTCAGCCAGGACGTTCTCCTGGAAAAATAAAAGTGTCTCTTTGTGTGACAGGGTGGGAGGGTCAGTGGGAAATGGGTTTGATTATTCCCAGAGAAGTCTCATCTAAACCTTCACTATCTTTTCTTCCTATGACAGGTCCTCATGCCCACAGGCAGCAAATGTCCAACAGCAGCTCCATCACCCAGTTCCTCCTCCTGCCGTTCGCAGACACACGGGAGCTGCAGCTCTTGCACTTCTGGCTCTTCCTGGGCATCTACCTGGCTGCCCTCCTGGGCAACGGCCTCATCATCACCACCATAGCCTGGGACCAGCACCTCCACACCCCCATGTACTTCTTCCTGCTCAACCTCGCCCTCTTTGACATGGGCACCGTCTCCACCATTCTCCCCAAGTCCATGGCCAATTCCCTCTGGGATTCCAGGGCCATCTCATACTTGGGATGTGCGACACAGCTCTTTTTGTTTCTCTTCTTGATCACAGCAGAGTATTGTCTCCTCACCGTCATGTCGTACGACCGCTACGTTGCCATCTGCAAACCCCTGCACTACGGGACCCTCCTGGGCAGCAGAGCTTGTGTCCACATGGCAGCAGCTGCCTGGGCCACTGGGTTTCTCAATGCTCTGCTGCACACGGCCAATACATTTTCACTGCCCCTGTGCAAGGGCAATGCCCTGGGCCAGTTCTTCTGTGAAATCCCCCAGATCCTCAAGCTCTCCTGCTCACACTCCTACCTCAGGGAAATGGGGCTTCTTGTGGTCAGTGCCTGTTTAGGTTTTACGTGTTTTGTGTTCATTGTGGTGTCCTATGTGCAGATCTTGAGGGCCGTGCTGAGGATCCCCTCTGAGCAGGGACGGCACAAAGCCTTTTCCACCTGCCTCCCTCACCTGGCCGTGGTCTCCCTGTTTGTCAGCACTGCCATGTTTGCCTACCTGAAGCCCCCCTCCATCTCTTCTCCATCTACGGATGTGGTGGTGTCAGTTCTGTACTCAGTGGTTCCTCCAGCAGTGAACCCCCTCATCTACAGCATGAGGAACCAGGAGCTCAAGGATTCCCTGTGGAAACTGGGGGCTGGATTATTTTCTGAAGCAACAAACTGCCCATAATCTTCTGCATAACCGTTACAGTATAAATTGTTGCAGGCCCAACCTGTCTTCTCTATCTTTTGTTGCCACTTGTGGTTTTCTACATGTGATAATATTGTCATCCCCTTTCTAATTCACTGTCTTCTTTGCTTATTGAGGAGCTGTGTAAATGAGGAGCTGTGCTCTATGTGTGTTTAAACAAATTAAAAGTCCCTGCAGCATGCATTTTTTCCTGAGATCCTTTCACCAAGGCCTGTTTGGAGCTGCAGGGACAGTTTCTGTGTTCATGGGTGGAAGGGAAAAGAGTCCGTCATGGCAGCCCTGCCAGGGAGCACCAGCGCTTGTTCTTCCAGAGCTGTTCTGGTTCCACTCCCACACTCTCCTTCTCATCCCTGGTGTTGGTGCAAGGCCTGAGTGCTCTGGCAGCTTGGTCACCGTCCTGCTGTGTGTCAGTGCTGTGGGCGCAGGCAGGGACAGGCAATGGGCACTGCTGTGACAGAAGTGCCCTTCAGAACAGTCTTTCCATATAGAAATGTGATGTCCTCAGGGCAGAGCCTGAAGGCTCATGTCTTCTTCCAAAGATTCTCTCACGATCATGCCCATGAAGGAGTCCACAGATGCAGCCCCAGGGTACAGCTGAACAGTGTGTGTGTGCAGGGCTGGCACACAGCAGTGTCCTCTCACAGCCAGGCTCCTGCCAGAGACCTGCAGGACCAGCAGAGCAGGGGCTGGGCTGTGCCCCTGTGCACTGGACACCCCATAGAAGGAGCCCCAGGTCAATCACCATGGACTGGCCCTTCACAACCATCATTTCCAGCACTGGCCTCTCACCCACAGAGGCTGTTTCCTCGCCATGGCTGGACACTCAATGAATAGTTCAGCAGTCCATGTTTGCCTTGTACAGATGAGATGTGAGAATGCACATCATGTACATGAGGTGACATGAACCTGAGTGAGGACAAACCCCATCAACTATTCCTTTCCATTCCGTGAAGGCCTGTGAGACAGATGAGGTCCAGAGGTCACTTCATATTGAAAGATGTGCCAAGGAAGCTTTAGGTTGGACATGAGGAAAAGGTTCTTCAGCCAGAGGTGCTGGACACTGAACAGGCTCCCCAGGGAGGTGTCACGGCCCCAACCTGACAGTGTTCAAGAAGAGACTGGACAATGTCCTCAGACACACGGTGTGACCTGTGGGGTGTCCTGTGTAAGGACAGGAGCTGGAACCCATGATCCTTGTGGGTCCTTCTAACTCAGGACATTCTATGATTTTATGAAATACTAGGTCAAAACTCCCTGTTTTCATTGTACAGATGAGACGTAAACACACAAATCATGTGCATGTCCACTGTGTGCATGTGGTGAGATGAACCCAAGGGAGCACAAATGCCGTCAGCTATTCCTTGTGGTGCTATAAAGGTCAGTGGGACAGAGATGGTCTTCAGGGGTCTCTTCTAACCTGTGTTATTGTAGGATTCCATGAATCTTTTCCTTGGAGAGCTCTGTCACGTCAGAATAGACAGTGGAAGAAGAACAAAAAAACACAGGCAGAAGCAGAGATGTAAAATGCCCCAGAGTAAATACAGCAGCTCCTCTGAGGAACGTTTCTCCACTCAAACCCTTGATAGGAAATCTATCGGATACATTTGATGAAAGCAGCTCAGTTTGATCTGCTCACATACTGGACCACAAGGAGGGTGATGGGGGGTACGATGCCATGTGGTCACTGTGTCTCAGGAACTCATAGTCCAGTAGGAACCAATGGCTGTGGAGGGGACTGTGAGGTCACTTCTGCCTCTGCAGGGGATTGGCCAACATCAGGAACAGGGCTGGCAAAGGACTGTGAGGTCACACAGACCAGACGAGCAATCGGGCCCAATCAGCATGGCTGGATGAAAGGCAGGTCCTGCTTGACCACCCTGATCTCTTCTGTGACAAGGTGACCGGCTGAGCAGACGAGGGAAAGTCTGTCGTGGGGAGTGAATCCGCCACACGGGCTGTGGGTGTTGTGTCCTTAGACTGCAGTAAAGCCTTTGACACCGTGTCCCACAGCATCTCCTGGAGAAGCTGCAGCTCACGGCCTGGATGGTGTATGTGCGATGGAGGGCTGGACCAAAATAATTGTGGTGAACAGAGCCAAATCCAGTTGGTGTCCGGTCACAAGTGGTGTCCCCAGGGCTCCATATTTGACTCAGTTGTGTTTAAGCTTTATCAATGATGTGGATGAGGGGATCGAGTGCACCCTCATTAAGTTTGCAGATGACACCAGGTTGGGTGGGAGTGTTGATCTGCTGGAGGGTGGGCAGGCCATGCAGAGGGATCTGGACCCGCTGGATCATTGGGCTGAGGCCATTTGTATGAGGTTTGACCAGACCAAGGGCCGGGTCCTGCACTTGGGTTACAACAGCCCCAGGCAGCGCTACAGGCTCAGGGAAGAGTCGCTGAAAAATTGCGTGGTGGAAAGGGATCTGTGGGTGTTGACTGACAGTGGCTGAACATGAGCCTGTGTGTGCCCAGATGGCCAAAAGGGCCACCAGCATCCTGGCTTGTAAAAGCAATGGTGTGGCCAGCAGGACTAGAGAAGTGATTGTGCCGCTGTTCTCAGTGCTGGTGAGGCCACAGCTTCAATCCTGTGTTCAATTTTGGGCCCCTCTGCACAAGAAGGACATTGAGGCACTAGAGAGAGTGCAGAGGAGGTGACGAAGCTGCTGAGGGGCTGGAGCACAAGTGTGGTGAGGAGCAAATGAGGGACCTGGGGGTTCATCCTGGTGAACAGGAGGCTGAGGAGAGACCTCCTCGCTGTCCACAACTACCTGAAAGGAGCTTGGAGCATGGCGGGTCTTGGTCTCTTCTCATGACTAGCAAGTGATAGGACAAGAGGAAATGGCCTCAAATTGTGCCAGGGAAGGTTCAGATTGGATATTACAAAAAAATTCTTCATGGAAAGGGTTGTCAGGCATTGGAACAGGCTGCCCAGGGCAGTGGTGGAGTCACCAGCCCTGCAGGGGTTTAAAAGGAGTTTGTACGAGGTTCTTAAGGAAGATGGTTTAGTGCTCGAGTCAGGTTATGGTTCAACTCGATGATCCTGAGTGTCTCTTTCACCAGAAACGATTCTATGATTCTGTTATATCAACTGCATAATTCTTCTATCACTTCTTCTCAGTGCTCTTCACGTACCTGCCTCTTTACCTACAGACTTGAAAGTTTTCTAATTAAGCACACAAGTCTTGAATACCAGATGTAAATGATGGAAGTGACATGGCTCTATCAGTCTGGTCTGATACCTGCCAGTCCCAGGCAAACACCTCAGGTACACGGGGCCTCTCGAGGTTTGCACTGGGTGCTTAGAGTGGGACAATGGAGCTCAGCCTGAAAACCTGAGAACATCCCTCAAAACTGAAAACCAAACCAACCCAACAACAACAACAAAAAGAACAAAAATCCCCACACTCCATTTTTTAATCAGATGAAATAATTCAAAATTTCCAATAAAATGTCTGCGGAATTTCTATCCTGCCAAAATATGAATTTTCAGAATGTGTACGGACTGTGGGAGATGAAACGTTGGCCTTTCCCTGTGCTTGCAGTGCCAGGACTCTGTCTATCACTACGTGTATTTAATCCCCTGCACATCCAGGAGTTTCCACCTGTCCTTACCCAGCTCCCCGTGTCTGAACTCATCTCCTCAGAAGCCTGTCTGGACATTTGCACTTTCCATCGCTCCCCAGAGGTTCTTCACCTCTCACTCTTGGCTCATTCAGAGCCTCTCAGCTCTCACTCTGCTTGGAGCTTCAGGCAGGTCAAGTCTTTCAGCAGTTGCTCTCCTACTCCCTACAGGCAACTCTTCAATTATGGCAATGGACCTCGCTGGAAACTACTTAATTTAACCACAGAACTGAGAAACATCATTAAGTTCTATTGTGTTTTCTTTTTTTTTTCTCCTTTTTTGTCTCCTCTAATTAAAAATTCCCCGGTGCCTGTTTACATCCAGTTCTCTAAGGAAACATGAAGCAATCCTGCGAAGAAGCTGTAACAATCAGTGCAAACTTCAGTGCAGAATCTGATGTAAAGAAATGTGCTGGAAATCCCAGGGGCCAATGAGCAGAACAGGGAGTTTGGGGAGCTGGTTATAGATTTCCTGTTAACAGTTTTTTAGACAAACATTCTTCACAGAACTGCTCTGTTTATTTGACACCTTTGAGGTCTCCTCCTCTGCCTGTATTTTTATTTTCTTGTTCCTCCACCTCTTCCTTCTTCCAAAACGTTTCCAAGGGAAAGATTCCTGGAATCACAGAGCAACTCAGGTTTGAACATCATCTTGTGTCACTGTCCTGTTCAGGGCAGGGTGACCCAGGTGAGGTTGTCCAAGGCCTCTGCCCAGCTTTGCACCATCCACTAAGGAGCTGAAGGTTCACTGTGTCACATCATACAGGGGGAGAATAGAGACGTTCAACAGTGTTGGCCCAAGTGCTGGTCCCTGAGGGATTCCACTGGAAACTGGCTCTGTGGACACTTTGTACCACTGGTGACGTTTGGGCTCCACGGGGTCTATAGATGCTATATAAAGTGCTATAGAAAAAGATGTGCTCATGCTTTTGTGACACTAGAGTTTGCCTGTTGAAGAGTTGTGGTGTTCAGCTGGAGAAGAGAGGCTCCTGGGAGACCTTATTGCAGCCTTTCTGGGCCGAAAAGGGACCGATAAGAACAATGGGGACAGACTTTAGAGCAGGGGCTGTTGCGACAGGACAAAGGGTGATGGTTTAAACTAGAAGAGGGGAGAGTCAAGGAATGACATGAGGAAGAGATTTTCTACACTGAGGGTGGTAAAACACTGGGACAGGCTTCCCAGAGAGGGGGTGGATGAACCATCCCGGAGACATCCCAGGCCAGGCTGGACGGGGCTCTGAGCAATCTGAGCTGCTGAAGACGTCCCTGATGGCCGAGGGGAGTTGGACCAGACAGGCTGTGAATGTCACTTCCAACTCCAACTACTTTGTGATTCCAGGATTCAGTGACAGGAAAGACTGGATGCATCGATGCTGATAACCAGCAAAGGTCTTGTCTGGCTTGTGCGAGCCAGGCCGGCAGCTTCACCCAGCAGCTCTCCCCACCCGAGTGGAGAGCTGACCCACTCGTGTACAACCGACCCTGCCCCTGCCCCACAGTGCCCAGAGGATGCTGCCCAGGGCCCCAGGATGGACATTTGTGGGGGAGTATTGGGAGCACTGGGAGGTTTACTGGGAGCACTGGGGGTTTATATGGGACTTCTTGGAGGTTTCCTGGGAAAAATGGGGGTTGCTGGGATCACTGGACAGGATAGTGGGGGTTACTACGTACTCATGCTGGGAGTACTACATACTCATGCACTGGGAGTTAACTGGGAGTTCTTGGAGGATTACTGGGAACAATGGGGGCTGCTGGGAGCACTGGAAAGGTTAGTTGGGGGCTACTGGGAGTACTGGGAATACTGGGAGTGTTACTGGGAGCATGTGGGGTTGCCTGAGTGTTACTGGGAGTACTAGGTGGTTACTGGGAGCACTGGGAGGGCTACTGGGAACACTGGGGATTTACTGGGAGTCCTTGCAGGATTCCTGGGAACAATGGGGGTTGCTGTGAGCACTGGAGGGGTTAGTGGGGGCCACTGGGTGCTCTGGGGAGGTGTCTGGGAACACTGGGGGTTGCTGTGGAGTTACTGGGAGCACTAGGTGGTTACTGGGAGCACTGGGAAGGTTACTGGGAACAGTAGGTTTGTTAGTGGGGGGTTTCTGGGAACACTGGGAGGGTTACTGGGAGCACTGGGGGTTTACTGGGAGTTCTTGCAGGATTACTGGGAACATTGGGGGTTGCTGGGGCTTTACTGGGAGGGTTATTGGGAGTGTAACTGGGAACATTAGAAGGATTAGTGCGGGGTTATTGGGAACATTGTGGGGGTTACTGGGAACATTCCAGTTGGTGGGGGTTTACTGGGAGCACTAGGTGGTTGCTGGGAGCACTGGGGGGGTTACTGGGAGCACTGAGGGTTTACTGGGAATTTTTGGAGGATTACTGGGAAGAATGGGGGTTGCTGGGAGCACTGGAGGGGTTAGAGGGGGGTTACTGGGAGCACTGGGAGGGGTTACTGGGGACAGTGGGGGTTGCTGAGGGCTCACATGAAAGCACTAGGTGGTTACTGGGATCACTGGGAGGGCTAGCGGGGGATTACTGGGAGCAATGAGGGGGTTGCTGGGGCTCACTGTGAGCACTGGGGGGGTTGATGGGAGCACTGGGAGGTCTACTGGGAAAACTGGGAGTTTTACTGGGAGGATTACTGGAAACAGTAGGATGATTAGTGGGGGGTTAATGAGAACACAACATGGTTACTGGGAGCACTGTGGGGGCCTGCTGGGAGCACAAGGACAGTTAGTGGGAGCACTGGGACTTAACTGAAACTTCTTGGAAGATTACTGGAAACAATGGGGGCTGCTGGGAGCACTGGAGGGGTTAAAGGGAGGGTTACTGGGAGCACTGGAGGGGTCAGTGGGAGGGTTACTGGGAGCACTGCAGGGGTTAGTGGGGGTTACTGGGAGCACTGGAAGGTTACTGGGAGCACTGGAGGGGTTAGTGGGAGCATTACCGGGAGCACTTGGAGGGGTCAGTGGGAGGGCTACTGGAGGGGTTAGTGGGGGTTACTGGGAGCACTGGAGGGGTTAGTGGGAGCATTACTGGGAGCACTGGAGGAGTTACTGGGGACACTGGAGGGGTTAGTGAGAGCATAACTGGGAGCACTGGAAGGGTCAGTGGGAGGTTTACTGGGAGCGGTCAGTGGAAGGGTCAGTGGGAGGTTTACTGGGAGCACTGGAAGGGTCAGTGGGAGGTTTACTGGGAGCACTGGAAGGGTCAGTGGGAGGTTTACTGGGAGCACTGGAAGTGTCAGTGGGAGGGTTACTGGGAGCACTGGAGGGGTTAGTGGGGGTTAGTGGGAGCACTGGAGGTGTTAGTGGGAGCACTGGAGGGGTCGGAGGGAGGGTTACTGGGAGCACTGGAGGGGTCAGTGGGAGGGTTACTGGGAGCACTGGGAGCATTAGGGTGATACTGCTGTGGGTGTCCATCACAACCCACCAGCTCAGGGCGAGGACGTTGCCGAGGCCTCTCCAGCAGCTGAGAGCGGCCTCAGTCACAGGCCCTGCCTGTCGTGGGGGTTTGAACTCCCCTGATGTTTCTGGAAGGACGACTCAGCCAGACACAGCCCAGGAGGTTCAGCAAGTGCATCCATGGGAACTTCCTGATGCAAAGGGTGGAGGAGCCGACCAGGAGAGGAGCTGCTGGACCTCATCCTCACTAACAAGGAGGGGCTGGTTGAGGCGGTAAAGGTTGAGGGCTGCCTTGGCTACAGCGACCATGAGATGGTGGAGTTCAGGATCTCAGTGGCAGGAGCAGGATAGCAAGCAGAATTGCAACCCTGGATTTCAGCAGGGCAAACTTTGGCCTTTTCAGGCAATTGCTGGGGGAAATCCCGTGGGCAAGGCTGCTTGAAGGTAAATCCATAAATCCATGGGTCCGGATGGGATGCACCCGCGGGTGCTGAGGGAGCTGGCTGAGGTCATTGCTGGGCCGCTCTCCATCATCTTTGCTAAGTTGTGGCAAATGGGAGAGGTGCCTGAGGACTGGAGGGAAGCAAATGTCACTGCAGTCTTCAAAAAGGGCAAGAAGGAGGACCCGGGGAACTCTAGACCGGTCAGCCTCACCTCCATCCCTGGGAAACCGATGGAACGACTTCTCCTTGGTTCCGTCTCAAGGCATATCAAGGATAAGAGGGTCATTAGGGGAAGTCAACATGGCTTCACCAAGGGGAAGTCGTGCTTGACCAACCTCATTGACTTTTATGAAGACATAACGAGGTGGATACATGATGACAAAACAGCGAATGTGGTCTACCTTGACTTCAGTAAAGCCTTTGACACAGTCTCCCACAGCATCCTTGCTGCTAAAATCAGGAAGTGTGGTCTGGACGATCGGGTAGTGAGGTGGACTGTGAACTGGCTGAAGGGAAGAAGCCAGAGAGTCGTGGTCAGTGGGGCAGAGTCCAGTTGAGACCTGCATCCAGTGCAGTGCCTCAGGGGGCAGTGCTGGGGCCAGTACTATACAATAAATTAATCAGTGACTTGGATGAGGAAATACAGTGATTGTCAGCAAGTTTGCTGATGACACCAAGCTGGGAGGAGTGGTGACACTGGAAGCTGTGCTGCCATCAGAGACCTGGACAGGCTGGAGAGCTGGGCAGGGAAAATGTAATGAAATAGAACAAGGGCAAGTGTAGAGTCTTACATCTGGGCAGGAACAACCCCAGGTTCCAGTATAAGTTGGGGAAGGACCTGTTGGAGAGCAGTGTAGGGGAAAGGGACCTGGGGGTCCTGGGGACAGCAGGGTGACCATGAGCCAGCACTGGGCCCTTGTGGCCAGGAAGCCAATGGTACCTGGGGTGGGTTAGAAGGGGGTGGTCAGTAGGTCAGAGAGGTTCTCCTGCCCCTCTGCTCTGCCCTGGGGAGACCACACCTGGAACATTCTCATACCAATATATATTTTTACTACCAAGAATACAATGCTGGCAAGAAGTATCTCTGCAGAGCAGACACAACTAACATTACTGATTACTTCAGGTTGTTTCAAAGGATGTGCCCCTGGAGCCTGAAGGACACCTGGAGGAGACCAGAGGGGACAGAGAAAGGGACATCATGGGCTGCTCCTGTGCTGCTGAGCTGGGCTGGGCTCCTGGGACACAGGGAGCTCATGGCAGCGGCAGCGCTGCAGAGAGACAGCTCTGCCCAGGAGCAGCTCCTCTGCACACGCAGCAGGGCTGAGGGCTCTGCCTGCAGCACCGAGGGCACGGGAGCCAGGCACAGAGAGGGAAACGCAGTCTGGGCTGGGAGGATGCTGAGAGTTCACTGGAAATGAAATCCTCTCAGATATGAAGCCTGTGGCTGCAGGGCATTGCATCTGCAAATCATGGTAGGATCTCAGAAAGCTGTCACATTGCAGAGCCTGCGAGAGATGTAAGTACAGCTCTCAGAGATTCTCTGATCAGAGGGGAGCATGTGCTGCAGAGCAGGGATTGCCTTCTGCACTGTCAGAGTGACAAGACGTGAATGCTGCGTTCTCCCCAGGGTGGCTGTGGGGTGTAAATGTAAATGTGCAGGCAGGGGTGCCCAGGGCTGTCCTGCAGAGCAGGGTCCCTGCACCCCAGGGCTGTGCCGGGCAGGGACTCTGCCGCCTGCCAGGGTCAGCGCTCAGCCTGCCCGGGAGATCCCAGCAACACTGAGGGGAGAAGATGTGGTGGAGGAGCAAACCCTATCGGGCAGGAAAGGTGCTTCTGCTGTGGAGAGGGTGCTGTGTGGGTCAGGGTTGCTCACACATCCAGATCACCCCCAGCATTTTTCCAAGTGGATGCCTCAAGGAGAAGATCAATGCAAGGATTGCCAGACAGATAAGGAGCTTTCCTGAGCCTGTCTTGTCAGTTTCCTCTCTCAAGGGCTGGGGGGTGCAGGAAAGGATAAAATGAAAATGAGCTCTCATGTTTAAACAAGTCACTGACACTCCTGAACTGCAACTGTGAGTGATCAGTCCATCTGCCAGAAGGCTCATGACATCCCTTCCCCACCCCTCTGCCTGTGCACAGCACCTGCATCACCTTGGCTGGACCCGTCAGCCTTAGTCTGACCTGTCCTGTTTTCCAGCCTGCAGACAGGAAGATGCCCCCAGGCAGTGCCCTGTGAACAGGCAGGATCTGTAGGGCCAGGGGGAGGGCACAGAGGGTGGGATGGTCTGTGAGCACTGACAGGGAAGAGACATGGACAGGGAAACACCTCCCAGGGGAGAATCTCCAGGCAGCAGGGGAATGATCAGAAATGAGAGGAAACCAAACCCGGAATGGTTATGGGAGGGAGAACAGAGAAAAGTCCCTGTGATCCCCTGCAGTGCAGATCCTCCTGTGAGCAGCCCCCTGGCCTCCTGTCCCACCCAGCAAAGCCTCTGCCCTCAGGGCCGGGGGCTCCAAGGCATGAAGCAGCTCCTGTGCAGCCAGAGCTCCAGTTCCTCTGCAGAGCACAGGGGCTGAGAGCAGCTGCCCGGCAGTGTTGGTGTCTGGGAGGTGGCTGCACAGCTGGGGAAGGGTGACGCTGTCTGAGTGCCCGGCTGCCTCTGCCCTGGCCTCTCTCACACCCACCCTCACCGCATTTTCCTTCTTGCTCCCCTGCTCTGGGTCACTGCTGTTGGGATCTTGTTCTTGCTGTCAGGCTCTCTGGGGATGGCAGTTTCAGCTGCAGAGTCACAGCCTGAGCTTGTGGGTCCTTTCCTGCAGGTGTGTCCATGGGCACACGTGTCCCAGCTTTGCTCTGACCTGTGGGGTGTGGGCAATGCAGGGCTGGGGAATGAGCTG
This sequence comes from Columba livia, assembly GCF_036013475.1. Lineage (NCBI taxonomy): Eukaryota > Metazoa > Chordata > Aves > Columbiformes > Columbidae > Columba > Columba livia. The sequence goes on from NW_027043028.1 coordinate 814,774, forward strand.
AGTCTCCCTCAATCAAATGCCATCATCAGGACTGTTGATTGTCGCCTTGACTTTTCTTTCCAAGCTGTGAGCTTCTCTCCAGCATGTAAACCTGTCCTATAGCATCTCTGTGTTATCTGAAAGCCCCATGGAGAAGCACAGAGATGCTGTGAAGGAGAAACAGCTTTTGGGTTTGTGAAATTAGCTCTGTGTGTTCTGGGCTCAATGTGGGGTGGTGAGACCTTAGGGAAGGCTGACACATGTCATGGTCTGAGGTGGATCCCTCTGCTCTCAGCAGTGCCTGGTGGCTTTTCAGGGTAACATGGGAGTGTGATCAGGCTCCATCTCAGAAAGGTGCCAGCCCAGGGCAGCTGGAGCAAGACAGAGGGACAGAGCAGCTGCCCTCACTCTGCACTGACCCACAGGCACCCTCTGGTCTCGCAGGACTCGCTCTGTTCTCCCTGAGTGCAGCAGAAATGCTGCAGGTTTCTGACACCCAACAACACTCTGCAGTGAATATGGAGAGAGATGTAAAAATCCTGGAAAGCCCAAACTACCTTCACCATCTCTGTTCCTTATGACTGGGAAAGCAAGTGCTGACAGCCCTTCTGTGTTAGCAGAACCAGGACAGTCCCCACCGTTCCTGTGGCCCCACTTCTGCAGAGCTGGGCTGACTTATCGAGAGCCCATGGGCAGAGGCCCTGCTCTTGGTTGTACATTTTCCAGCACCGAACAGGGCTATAGCCACAGTGCTGGAGAAAGTTCTCCTAGAAAAAGAAAAGGGTGTCTGTGTGTGACAGGGGAGGGTCTATGGGACTTGGTTTCATTTTTGTCGCAGAACTCTTCCCTGGCTTCTTACTGTCTTTTTTCTCCTCATGAGAGCGCCCCATGCTCAGGGAAAGCAAATGTCCAACAGCAGCTCCATCAGCCAGTTCCTCCTCCTGCCGTTCACAGACACACGGGAGCTGCAGCTCTTGCACTTCTGGCTCTTCCTGGGCATCTACCTGGCTGCCCTCCTGGGCAACGGCCTCATCATCACCACCATAGCCTGGGACCAGCACCTCCACACCCCCATGTACTTCTTCCTGCTCAACCTCGCCCTCCTCGACCTGGGCTCCATCTCCACCACTGTCCCCAGGTCCATGGCCAATTCCCTCTGGGATTCCAGGGCCATCTCATACTTGGGATGTGCAACACAGCTCTTTTTGTTTCTTTTCTTGATCACAGCAGAGTACTGTCTCCTCACTGTCATGTCGTACGACCGCTACGTTGCCATCTGCAAACCCCTGCACTACGGGACCCTCCTGGGCAGCAGAGCTTGTGTCCGCATGGCAGCAGCTGCCTGGGCCACTGGGTTTCTCTATTCTCTGCTGCACACGGCCAATACATTTTCACTGCCCCTGTGCAAGGGCAATGCCCTGGGCCAGTTCTTCTGTGAAATCCCCCAGATCCTCAAGCTCTCCTGCTCACACTCCTACCTCAGGGAACTGGGGTTGCTTGTGGTTGGTGTATTAGTAGCATTTGGCTGTTTTGTGTTCATTGTGGTGTCATATGTGCAGATCTTCAGGGCCGTGCTGAGGATCCCCTCTGAGCAGGGACGGCACAAAGCCTTTTCCACCTGCCTCCCTCACCTGGCCGTGGTCTCCCTGTTCCTCAGCACTATCATGTTTGCCCACCTGAAGCCCCCCTCCATTTCTTCCCCATCCCTGGACCTGGTGGTGTCTGTTCTGTACTCAGTGGTACCTCCAGCAGTGAACCCCCTCATCTACAGTATGAGGAACCAGGAGCTCAAGGATGCCCTGTGCAAACTCATATCCTAGTATTTTCTAAAGCAATAAATTGCCCATCTGGTTCTATATAGACATTTTATTGTAACTAATTACAGGTCCAGCCTGTCATCTGGATTTTTTGATTTTATTAGTTGTTTTCTTATTGTGATAATGTTGTCATCCCCTTTCTAATTCACTGTTGGATTTTCTTTTATAACTGTTGGCTGTGTAAATGAGAAGCCGTGCTCTCCTTGTCTCTAAACAAAATAAAAGGCTCTTTAGTGACTTGTTTTTCACTATATTCTTCCTGCAAGCCCATTTTTAGAGCTCCTGGGATGGTTCCTGTGTTCATGAGAGGAGGGGAAAAGAGTCCATCCTGGCAGCCCTGCCAGGGAGCAGCAGCGCTTGTTCTTCCAGAGCTGTTCTGGTTCCACTCCCACGCTCTCCTTCTCATCCCTGGTGTTGGTGCAAGGCCTGAGTGCTCTGGCAGCTTGGTCACCGTCCTGCTGTGTGTCAGTGCTGTGAGCGCAGGCAGGGACAGGCAATGGGCACTGCTGTGACAGAGCTGGCCTCACAACAGCCTTTCCAGATAGAAACGTGATCTGGTCAGGGCAGGGCCTGATGGTTTATATCTTCTTGCAAAGTTTCTCTCAAGCATATTCCTACAAAAGTCACCCACAAATTAAACGCCATTGTACAGCTGAACAGTGTGTGTGTGCAGGGCTGGCACACAGCAGTGTCCTCTCACAGCCAGGCTCCTGCCAGAGACCTGCAGGACCAGCAGAGCAGGGGCTGGGCTGTGCCCCTGTGCACTGGGCACCCCATAGAAGGAGCCCCAGGTCAATCACCATGGACTGATCCCTCACAACCACCATTTCCAGCACTGGCCTCTCACCCCAGCTCAGAGTTCTTTGTCCCTCCATGGAATTACACCGAATGAGTAGGTGAGAGGTTCATGTTCATATTGTACAGATGAGATGTAAGCATGTACATCATGTATGTGAGGTAAGATGAACATGAGTGAGCACAAACACCATCAGATATTTTTTGGGGTTCCATGAAGGCCTGTGAGACAGACAGTTCATTGAGGTCACATCATGTTGGGACTAATATCCCATAGGAAACCACCAGAATGCAGCACTGGGATGTGCTTCCTTGAACCAGTGTCCACTCCTAATGATGAGGGACATCAAAGACATATGTAGAACATGGTGACACACCATAGGGCTGAGGTGCCTCCCAACCTTTGAGAATAGGAACAGGAGCCTAGAGAGACACTGTGACTCCTGCCTCTGTGTGTATAAGGGAAGGTGTCTGTCCCTGAATATCTCAATGTGTTTTAAGAGTCCACAGGGCCAGCTCAGATGTGGACACCTGACAGAACCCTGATATTTCTGTGTGTGACTCCAGGGACAAACCCCAGTGGCACAGTGAGATTCATCTCAGCTCCCTTGGACAGGCTCATTGCAAATGTCCGTATTTGCTCCATCACCTTTGCCATCTCCATCACATGCTGTTCTACACAGTCCTACACCTGCCCCTCCATCCCTGTGGGAAATTCTGGATTGTGGTCTCAGAAGTGCCAGAGTGATCAGAGAGGTTCAGAGGTCCCTCAGACAGTCAGACGTCAAACCCATCTTCAGGAATGGCAGGAAGGAGAACTGGGAGAATGACAGGATGCTCAGTCTACGTCTGTCCCCAGGAGGGTGACAGGTTACATTCTCCTGCAGGCATCTCCAGGCAGCAGAAGGACAAGGAAGAAATTGCTGAACCCAAATGGGCAGGGGAAAGAAAGGCATGATGAGTACGTGGAGTTTTGCAAGGCCCCGGACATGGTCTCCTGTGGTGCCTTAGAGCAGATTGGTGAGATCTGGGATGCAGATGTGGATGTTGTGATGGGTGGGGAGTTGGCAGCATGACCAAACCCAAACATCATCAGTGGTACAAAGTCCTGTGTTCAGCCAGTTTCTTGTGGCATCCCTCAGTGATGAGTACTTGGGCCAACACTGTCCAGCGGCTTTATTCTGCCTCTTCAATATGTCATGGAGCACATTTTCAGCTCCTTTGTGGATGATGCAAAGCTGGGCAGAGGCCTAGAACAACCTCACCTGGTGGACCCTGCCTTGAGCAGGAGAGTGAGACAAGATGATGTTCAGGGCTCTCTTCAAACCTGAGTTATTCTATGAGTCAATGAATCTTTACCTTGGAGAGGTGTTTGAAGACAGAAGATGTCCTTACCAGCTAAAAGAATGAATCCTGCCTGCAATTGCTAACCTAAAATATGTAAATCCTCTCAGTTTGGGTCTGTCTGCTCCGCTAACAAAGATAAAAGTGACTTTTAAAACACCCAATCAGAACTTGCAAAGAATACTGTCCATGCAGTGCAGACACTCTGGAGCCTGCACTATTAGCTGAGTCTTGTTTTATCATCTGTCTCAAGACTGTTACATAAAGTGTCCTTTAGCTGAACTTTGCTCCTTATGCGCTCATATGCATCCCTAGGATGGGAGACCGGGGTCAGCCCGGGGCCCTTTCTCAACAAGCATGCGTGGTGATAAAATGGTTATGTAACCAATATGCCAATGTGTGAACACGTGCTTCTTTAGGACTGCCGGGAAGGTCTGAATGTAGGGATAAGATTTTGGATATAATAGATGTTCCTTCTCTATCTGTTGTGCTGGTTTTATTCCAGCATCCAGACTTGCACAACTCTGGAATAAACAAGATCTCATCTCTGGGGGTGGGATTGGCTTTGCACTTCAGTTAGTGAATTTGCAATTAGCAACGAGGAAGGAGGAAAAAATAAAAAAATTAAAGGGGCAGGAGAGGACATAGAAAAGATGTCAACATTTCACATTCACTTACAGAACGCTTCTCCACTCGGGTTTTTAGTAGGAAATAAATTTGATCAATTTGACAAAACAAGCATAGTTTTATCTAGTCAGGTCCTGGCCCATAAGGAGGGTGACGGATGGGTGTGGGATTATGAGGTCACTTGTGTCTCACAAACTCATAATTGAGTGGAAAGACTTGGGCTGTGAAGGGGACAGTGAGGTCAGTTCTGTGTCTGGAGGTGACAGCCCAGCAGCAGGGACATGGCTGGGAAAGAACCTCTGCCCAAGGGCCCACAGCCCCTACCCAGGAAGAGAGACGGGTTGTCATGTCCATCCCACCGGAGAACATGATGGGACATCGGCAGGGACATGGTCGTGTCTGTCAGAGAAGCTGAAAGGCCAGTGGCAATCCTGGGATTTAGAAGATCATGGTGATGTTACCTCTCTCTGGTCAGGTAAAAAACCACAAAAAGCCTAACGGGTTGCGTTCCCTGCATGAAGAAAAATTTTAGAGATGGTTGAGTTTTCCTCAGTAGCAGAAAAAAAACAAGAGAGATAAAAAATAGTCACAAAGTGCAACTTGGAAGATAGAGACCGGATATCAGGAGTAAGAAATGTGACTGGAAGGGCAGTGCTGTGTTGCAAGAGGTGACCCAGAGGGAGCTGGATCAGCCCATGGTTTGTGTGCCAAAGAGCAGCCAGTGAGGGTGCAGACACAGCAGTGAAGGTGCAGAAATGCTGGGTGAGAGCAGGTGGGGAAGCGAGATGGGTGTCTGCAGCCTGCAGGGAAAGAGGGGCAGGGGTAGCACCGTGTAGAACAGCCTGTGGTGGAGATGGCAAAGGGCACTGTAAGGCTGGAAGGGACCCACAGAACCCAGGTCTCTGTCCCCTTGGCCAGGGCAGTTGTCTCTGCCACTGAGGCCCAGGAGAAGACATGTTGTCCTCATGGCACTGGGGCCTCGGTGCCTCCTTGCAGCCCCATGGGGAAGCTGGAAGTTGTTGTCCCAGTGTTGTCCTTCCCTGGGCCTTGCACACCCACATCCCACGGTCCCAGGAAGAGCCCTGAGCCGAGTGTGAGGGACAGGATCCCCCTTCCCATTGCCTGGAGCTCATGGGTCTCCTTTCTGCTTCAGAAAGCAAACCAAGGGCTTTCTGAGCATCAGAGCCACCTGCACAGGGCCTTGGCCCACCTGTCATCACGGCCTCCAACGAATCCCTGGGGAGCCTTTGTCAGTAACAGGCCTCAGTGGGGCCCATTAATGCTTCAAGGAGCTTTGAAGCTTTGTTTCTGACTTCGCCTCCTTGAGAGCTTTGTTTGTCCTCAGTACCTGAGGTTCATGGACTCAGCCTCAAATACAGCATGAGCTCACTCAAATGCCCCAAGCTCTCACAAGCCATGTCTCCTGCATAATTTTCTTCAAGCTCTACAAGGCTTGTAGAGTTAATTAGAGAGGTTTCAGGAGAGCAGATAAAGAGGACATTTTGAATGAGCACTTTGAAGATGTGATAGCAGAATTCCCCCATGGATACCGATGCAGAGTGTCTCCTGAGGAGGTGTGGACAGACAGGAAAAGCAGATCCAGCTCCAGCAGATCCCCACCACAGATGAGCTGTGTCCATCAGTGCCAGCCCCTCTCCTCAGACCAGAACAAGAGTCCTGCTCCAGCAACAGAGCAGCCTGACCCAAAGGAGTGTCTGCAGAAGGAGGTTTCTCTTCCTCCTGGATTCCTCCCTGCAGGCACAGAAATGCTCCCTTGCTCTTCTCCAGGGACATCCCTTTCCCCAGGGGAGGGTGTCCAGCCTGGCCTGGCCGGCTGGTCCTGGTTCCCTCCCTGTGCTCCCCACAGGGCCCTGAGCTGGCGATGCTGCTCTGCAGAGCGAGGGGCTGTGGTGCCCCGGGGCCATGGGCTGACTCTGCTCTGGCCACGCTGGTTGGGCTGGGAAACAGAGCCAGCTGGATGAGGATCACTGCTGCTGAGCCCTTTCCATCCTCCCAGCTGGCTCAGGAGCCCAGGACAAGGCTGGGCAGGACCATGGGGTGTCTCTCATGGCACCAAGGGCAGGGGAGGGCTGAACCGAGATGGTGTCCTGAAACATTCTCCAGTCTGACATCTTTTGGCATCCTGGCTCCTCACAGCCTGTCCTGGCATTGAAGGGCCCTTGTTACCCTGTGCCCTCCTCAGGTTCACCTCTTCCTCTGGGACACCTTGCATGATCACTCCTTTTACCAGGACTGTTTTGTTGAACCCAGCAGGCAGCTGAACATCACACACAGCCCTTCTCTTACTCCCTCCAGCCCAGTGGGATGGGAGAGGGAATCAGGCAAGAAAGAAACATCTTGGGTTAAAATGAAGACAGTTTAATGAGACAGAAAGGCAAAACAATAACAACAGCAACAATAGCTACAATAGCTACAATAGCAATGATAGCAACAATAGCTACAATAGCAACAACAGCTAAAACAGCTACAATAGCAACAACAGCTACAACAAATATAATATTATAATGATAATAAATAAAATAATTATAGTAATAGTAATTATAATAATAACAATGTTAGTAGTAATAGTAGTAATTGCAAAAATGGTAATAATAATAACAGGAGATATAAACCAAGTCACGCACAATGCAATTGCTCACAACCCATCGAGCGACACCCAGCCAGATCCCAAACAGCGGTCCCCCAGGTAACTTTTCTCTAGTTTACACACCAAGCATGACATCATATGGTGTGGAACAGCCCTTTGGCCACTTGGGCCAGCTGTCCTGCCTGTGCCCCTCCCAGCTTCTTGTGCATCTCCAGCCTCCTTGCTGAAAAGTCCTTGGTTTGGGATAAACATGGCTTAGCAACAACCCAAACATCCCTGTGCTAGCAACATTCTTCTCAGATTAAATCCGACACACCGCACTCTACCAGCTACTAGGAAGAAAATGAACTCTCTCCCAGCTGAAACCAGGACAGTGCCCCGCCTTATTCTGTACCATCTGTGTTGTGCCCGGGTCCCACACTCTCCAATACATTCCAGTTAATCAACAGCACTTTCCTATCTCTGGATATACACACAGATCTCACTCCTCAGTCTATAGGCTACACCTCTAAAATGTCCAATGAGTTCATGTGGTCCGTGGCTTTGGGCTCCAGGGTCATAAGAGTCTTTCAGGACAGGAGAGATGGTCTCTGCTGTTGGACTGTTGTGTCCTGTGTCCAGAGCTCGTAGCTGCTGTATCTGTCACAGCCAGGGACAGGGTGTGAGTCTGGGTGGGCAGCGAGTGGCACCTCAGGGAGATCCTCTGACAGTGCCTGGCAGCTCCACTCCTCTCCAGGACGCATCTGCCACTGCTGGTGGGACAGCGCCAGGCAGATCAGGCACAGACGTGTCCCTGTCTTTTGGGATGTGTGCGACCAAGAAGGGAGCTCTTCATCCAGGCCTTGGTACCTCAAAATCCCCCTGGGACCCTGAGCTAAACCCCAACCCCAACCACTTCCACTGACACCACTCCCTAAGCCCTAACCCTAACACTTATCCATCCCTCACCCTAACCCTAATCCTAACCCCTGCACTTAAAACTTACCCTACACCTAGCATTCACCTAAAACTAACCATAACATTAACCCAACCACCACCCTAACCCTACCTCTTGCCCAAAATCTAACCTAAACCAAAACCCCTAACCCTAAAACTAACCCTAGTATAACCCAAAACCTAATCCTAACCCTAAACCTATGCCTTCCCCTTACCTTAAACACTTACACTAAAACTAACCCTAACCCTAGCCTTACCCTAACTCTTACCTGAAATATCACCCTAATGTGACCTAACCCTAAAACATAACCCCAGCCTAACCCTAAAACTAACCCTAACCCATCATATTAACACTAGGCCTAAACAAAACACTAAAAAAAACAAGCCCTAACCCTAAATCCTAACCTGCAACTCTTACGACTGACTCTAACCCTAAAATATCCCTAATTCAAACCTTTACCCATTAACGTAGCACTAATGCTATCCCTACCCCTACCTCCTAAAACTAACCCCTTCCACTAATCCTAACGACTTACATTAACACTACCCCCTAACCACTCACCAGAATTCTAACCGTAAATGCCAAAACCAACCTCAATCTCTAATATAAATCTAAAACCTAACTCTGACCATTCCACTATCACTACTGCCTAACGCTAACCCTAACCCTAATGCTAACCCCATCCCTAACTCTAACCTAAATCTAAAGCTAAAACGTAATCCTAACTCTAACCCAAAACATAAAACTAACCCCTAACGCTAACTCCAACCCTACATTCTAACCCTCTTCTAAACCTAATCTAACTCTAATACTTACCCATAAGCCTAACTCTAACCCTAACCCTAGTCCTACCCTTCAATCCTAATATTAAAACCTAACCCTGACTGCTTACACTAACACTATTCCCTAACTCTGAAACCTAATCCTTAGACCTAAGACTAACTATATCCTAACACTAATCTAATCCTAACTGTAAATCTCATCCAAACCCCTAACCATAAGTCTAACTGGAAACACCATCCCCTAACTCTAATCTAACCCTAACCCTAAATCTAATCTGAAACTTAACCCTAACTCAAACCCTAAATCCTAAAACTAACCCCTAACCTTAACCACTTCCACTGACACAACTCCCTGGCCCCTAAACCTAACCCTACCTGTAAATCTAAAACTAACCACTAACCCTAACTCTAACCAAACCCAAAATGTAAATCCAAACCCTAAACCTAAATCTTACCCTAGTACCTAAACCTACTCCTAACCACTTCCACTACTCCGTATCCCCAACCCGTAACACTAACGCAACACTTAGCAAAAGCCTAATCCTTATCCTAAACCCTAACCCTGAATCTAATCTGAACCCCAAACCCCTGTCCCGAAACCTAACTACCACCAATCCCAAACCCTAACTGCAACCCTAACCTATCATTCTAACCTTAACCCTATCCCCACCCCTAACCCTACCCCCTTACACTAATCCTAACCACTTAGAATAACGCTACTCCCTAACCCCTAACCCTAACTAAACCCCTACCACCAACCCTAACACTAACCTAAAACTAATCTAACTGTAACCCCAAGCCCTTACCCCAATTCTAACCCTAACCCTAACTCCTAACCCTAAACCTAACCCTAACTGTAAATCTAAAACTAACCACTAACCCTAGCTCTAACCTGAACACTAACCAAACCCAAATGTAAAGCCAAACCCTAACCCTAAATCTAACCCTAGTACCTAAACCTACTCCCAACCACTTTCACTACTCCGTATCCCCAACCCGTAACACTAACCCAACACTATTCCCTAACCCCTAACCTTAATCCTTACCTCTAACACTAACCCTAATACTAACCTTTACCACTAACCACATCCCTACCCATAAACCCTAAACCTAATCCTAATTAAACCCTAATAATAACCCTAACACTACCTCTAACACCTATCCCTAAATCTAAACCTCTAATGTTAGTCCAATCACTTACTGTAATCCTAAAGCAAAGGCTAAATCTAAGACCAAACTCTAACCCTAACTCTAAAACTAACTCAATGCCCTAACCCTGATTCTAACCCTAAACCTTAATCTAACCCTACCCCTAAATCTAACCCAAAAACTTAACTCTACCCGTAAGACAGCTCCAGAACCCCTAACACTAACCCTAATCCAACCATTACCCTAAACCAAATCCTAAAACTTAAGCCTAAATTTAAACTTAAATACTAATCCTAAACCTAATCCTAAAATTTAAGACAAAGCCCTAACTCTAACCCTAAGACTAACATCACATAAATAGAAATCCAAACCCTAACCTAACAATACGCCCAACCCATAATCTAATGCTAACATCAAACGCTAACTCTAACCTTTCTCCCTAACTGGTAACGCTACCCAATCACTGACTCTAATCTAAACATAAAAGGAACTATAACCCTAAACCTAAGTCCTAACCACTTATCCTAGCCATAATCTTATCCTTCAATCTAACCCTAATTCTTCTCCCTAATACCTAAGCCTAAAACCAATCCCCTAAAGCTGACTCTAAAGATCAAACCTAAACCTTAACCCTAACCCTAACCCTAGCCAGTAACCATCATTCTAAACCTCACCCTTACTCTAGCAACAACCCCTAAACCCTGAAACTAACCTAACTCTAGCCTCACCACTAAACCTAATCTCCTATGCTAATCTTAACCATTTACAATAACATTACTCCCTAACCATGAACCCAAACCCCTATCTCCAACAGAATTCTAAAACCTAACCCTAACCACCTTTTCTAACACTACTGCCTAACCCCTAAACTTTAAACTAATCTAACCCTTACCCTAATCTTAATTATAATTCCTACCCCTAACTCTAAGCCCAACCCCTAACTCTAACCCCAAACCCCAACCCTTACACCTAAGCTACTCCTAACTATGTCCACTAATGCTACTCCCTCAACCCTAAGCCTAACCCTAAATTCTACCCAATTATCTTCACCCTAATGGAACGCTAATGCAAACCCCCAACCCTAACTCCAACTCTAAACTTTATGCTTAGCCTTCTTACTGTAATCACAAATCTAAGCCTCAACCTAAAACCAAACTCTACCCCAACCCAAACCCAAAAGCCCTAACCTTAATTCTAACCCTAATCCTAATCAAACCCTGACCCTACCTCTAACTCTAACCCTAACCCTGACTCTAAACATAAGCCTAACCCTAGCCCTGCCTCCTGAAATTAACCCCTAACCCTAACCACTTCCACTGACATGATTCTAATCTAACCCTAAAAGGAAGTATAACCCTAAACCTAAGTCCTAACCACTTATCCTAAACATAATCTTATCCTTCAATCTAACACTAATTCTTCTTCCTAATACCTAAGCCTACCATCAACCCCCTAAAGCTAACTCTAACCCTAAACCTGACTCTAAACATAACCCTAACCTTAGCCCTACCTCCTAAAATTAACCCCTAACCACTTCCACTGACACCACTCTTGAACTCTAACACTAATCAAATCCTACCCCTAATACTTGAACACCTAACCCAAACCCCAATGCAAACACATACCCGAACCTCAAACCCTACCTCTCAGACTAAACTCTAGCTCCTAACTCTAGCACTAACCATAACTCCTCACCCTAAAGCCTAACTCTAACACATACCCCTAATCCTAAACCTCATCTAACTCAAACACAGTAATTCTAACCCTAACTCTGACCAGTTCCCCTACGTTTAACACTATTTCTAACCCTAAATGTAACCCTTCCCCCTAACCCTAGCTCAAACCCCTAACCCCAAAATCTAACCCCACTCCCTAATTCCTAAGCCTCACCCTAACTGTAACTCCTAACACTTACCTTTACCCTAAATCTAACCCTAGACCTTAACCCTACCACGTAACCCTAACCTAAACCTCATATAACCCAAACACAAACTCCTAACCCTAACCCTTAACCCTATACTCTATCCTCTTGCCAAACTTTAATCCCAACTCTAAGACTAACTCTAACCCCAAACCTGACCCATAACCCTAACTCAATATCCTAATCCCAAACACTAACCCTAACCATGCTCCATAAGCTTATCCCACACTCTAACCCTAACTCTATCCCCTAGCCCAAAACCTTATCTAACACTAACCCTCAACCTTATCTAAAACCTAACCCTTATCTAAATGCAAAACCTAAACCTAATCCTAACCCTAACTCTAAATCTAATCCTAACTTAACCCTTAAATTAACCCCTAATTTTTACCCTAAGTCTAACCATTACTGTAAATCCTAACCCTGTCTAAACCTGAAACCTAATGCTAACTCTAGCCCTAACCAAAGCCCTAATAACAAACCCTAACAATAAACCTAATCTAAGCCTAAGTATAACCGTAACCCTAAATTCTAGCTGCTTACTATAAGCCTATCCTTAACTCTAATTCTAACTCTAACCACTAAAACAACCCCCTAACACTTATTCTAAACCTAACTCCTAAACCTTAACCCCAATCCTAGCCTGCAAGCCTCATTCTAAACCTCATACTTACTTTAACAATAACCCCTACACCTTCACACTAACCCAAATCCTATCCCTAAAACTAAAATTAACTCTTTTCCCTAAGGCTAAATCTAACCCTACCTCTAATTAGAACTCGAAAACTGACCACTAACCCTAACTGCAAACCCTAATCCTAACTATAACCCTAACTCTTCTCCCCAACCCCTAAACCTACCTGTAATCTAAACCTAAACCCAACCTGAAACCTTACCTAACGCTAACTCTAACTCTACACCCAAACCCCTAACCCTAATCTAAGCCTCACCATACAATTTATCTCAACCTGACACTAATCCTAATCCACAACTGCTAACTCTAATCCTGAACCTATGCTTTACCCAATGCCCTATCCCTACATCTGATGAAACACTAGGCCCCTCTGACACTAATACAAACCTAATCCTAGCTCTAACCCGTAGCACTAATTCTCAACCTAACATATCCTCTAACCCTGACCCTAACACTGAAACCTAACCCTAAATACTAACCCTGACTCTAAACCTAACCAATACACACTAGCCAATAAACACTAACCAACAAATGATAACCCTAAGCAAAACTCTGATCCTGGTCCTAACCCCTAACCCCACCTCTACCCCTAATTCCAGCCCTTACTCTAACCATCGCTCTAACCCTAACTCTTAACCCTAACCACTATTCCAAACACTACCAGACCCCTGATCCTAACCCCAAACCCAAAATCTAACCATTTCCCTTATCCCCAAACCCTATCACTAACTACAATGCCAATTCCTCATCCCTAAGCCTACCCTAATCCTAACCACTAACACTAACTCTAAACCTAAACCATAAACCTACCTCTAACCAAAACCAAACCTTAACTCTGTCCCTACCCCTAACCCTAACTACTTACCATAATACTCTTCACTAACCCCTAACACTCATCTAACCCTAACTCTAACCCTAGCACCTAACAGCAAACTGTAGCTCTAATCCTAATCCTAACCCATAAACCTAACTTTAACCCTATCACTAACTCAAACCCTAAACACTAAACCTAAACCCAAGCCCTCATTCTAACCCTTACCCACAATCTGTAACCCTAATGCTAAACCTAATTCTAACCCTGAGCAGCACTCTTCAGTCTCCTCCATCTCCTTTTTCTTCCTCTTGAGGGGGCAGATGGGCTCTGTGTCCAGACAGGTCCTGGGGCCTGACACTTGCACCACGGGCCTGATCTTTCGGTGCTGACAGCTGGGTGCCTCCCTGCCACCGCTGGGACCCTTGCCTGCCACCTCCTTCCCCGCAGGGGACACTGAGCCCTCCTGTGAGATTCTTCTTCTTCTTCTTCTTCCCTGGGGGCTGGAGACTTGATCCTTGTCCTTCACAGCCAGAGCACAGGGGCTGCTGTCTGCTCCACGGTGCTGCTTACACTGACACTTTCTGGAGGAACCAGGGGTGACCTGGTTGGGCTCCTGCTCGCTGCTGCAGGAGGAAGGTGGTGCGAAGGGTGGGCAGTGGAACAGCTGGTCACGGGGAGGCTGGGAGCCAAAGGGCTGAGCTGAGGATGAAGCTGAAGGTCGGCTTTTCATGATTTGGCCAATGGAGAGCAGATGAGGACAGCCTGCAGAACAGGAAAAGAGGCTGACATGATCTGAAGGCCAGGTCAGGAGCAGGAGCCCCCCTCTTCCTCCACACTCCACAGTGCACAAGCACAGCACCCATCTTAGCCAATCCAAGAGAACAGGAGAGGTGGCTGCTGAAGCCACTGCCCCGGGCCACCTGCCATGTCAGACAGTTGCCTCATGGACTACTGGCCTTGCTGCCGTGCAGGAGCCTGGGAGCCACTGGCACCACTTACCTCGACTTGCCAACAGGCCAAGGAGTTGGGGTGGGTGGTGTCCATGGGGTAGGTGTGGTTGGCAAATTGTGAGTGAGGTGGTGTGCAATGGTCACTTCTGCTCGCCTTCCACAGGATGCTGCGCTGCAGTTACTGACATGGAAAAAACCAACAAACTTGGTGATCTAAAGAAAAGAGGTTTCCATGAGCCGAGAGAAGAAAATAAGAAGGTGATCCCAGAGAAAAAGGAAGGGAAAAGACACAGAAGGTGAGAGGAAAGTGGGGGGTGGTCAACAAATCAGAAGTGTTTTCTCTTAGAAGCAGAAAGGAAGGAAGGAAGGAGGGAAATTTAAACAACAGAAACGCCAGCGCGCTGTCCTGAGCCCTGGTTGCACAGCGGCGCCCAGAGGGCCGGTCCCAGCCCCTGCCTGGGGAGGAAGAGACTCTGCAGCCTCCAGCTGGGGAGTCACCTGCGCCCATCGCCCCAGGGGACAAGACACTCAGAGAAGATTGGGGAGGCCACCCCGCTCCAGGGACTGGCACAGCCGCCCCTCTGTTCTGAGCAAGACGACAGGAGGCGTCTCTCCAGCCTTAATCAGGGATGGGAACAACATTGGGGACCTGGCCCTGTACCCCAAACCAGAGCAACTGCTGCAGCCCTGGGGCTGAGGGGCTCTCCCTGTCTGCCTCCAGCTTAGCAAGACACCCAGCATCCGGTCTGTGCTATCTCCAACACAATCTCCAGCTCAGAAGACACAAGGCACCTGTCGAAGACTCCAGGCAGAAGCTCAGACTCACCTTTTGGCAGAAAGCACCAGCTCTATGGCTGGTGGAGGTGACATGGTGATGTTCAGCTCCAGAGCAGCACTGGCCAACAGGGAGGATTTCGATGTTGCCGGTTTGGAGTCTCTGGGTGCAGCCACCTTGGTGCTGGAGCCAGTAGGGAGGTCCATGCCACAGCCTGATTCCTGAGAGGTGCAGAAGCTGCTGGTTCCGCCCTGGGCCTTCTGGGACGCTTTGGGCAGATCCCCGCTGTGCCGTGCACTGGGCTGGCAGCACCGCTGCTGCAGGAGTCCCTCTCCAGGGTCTCAGCATTCTCCCCACTGCCCCTGGGCTCCTGGCTGGGGACGGGCTCCAGCAGCAGCTTGGGTGAGGTGGGTGGCTGATGCTCTCCCAGGAGCTCTGCCAGGACAGCTCTGCTTTGGCCCCACTTGTGTTGCTGGTGTTGCAGGAGCTCTGAACTGTTCTGGGCACAGGAGGCAGCTGCAGGAGGGCGAGCAGCTTTTTGGGCCTCCAGGCTGAATCACTGTGCCAAGGACACAGGGTGATACTGCAATCCCATCCCCTCCAAGCTCACACAGCAACCCTTAACTGAGCAGGATCCTTCCTGCAAGCCATCCTCCCTCACACCTGTCCATGGGGTGCAGTGCCTGCCTCCCTGCCAAGCTGCAGCCCACCTGCCCTCGCAGAGCAGGCAGAGGGGCAGCAGCTCCCTGCAGCTCTGGCCCAGAACAGCCTTCAGGACTCACCTGGCCTGTCACTGGTGAACACACGGGTCTGTTGGTCACAGCTTTTTTCACCTGATCAGAGACGCTGGCCCCGAGAGATAAAACAGAGCATGAGCACAGGGCCACAGACTGCACCAAAGCCCTGAGCCTGCCCCCAGCCAGGCACTGGCCAGCATGCCATGAGGGACGGCTGGACTGTCCCCAGTCCCACGGAGCCTCAATGGAGGAGTCGTGGCTCATGCTCAGGCAACAGGCTCTGCTGTGCCACACAGAGGCAGCACAACAGAAGCTGCTTCCCTCTTTCCTGCACCCTGCCTGACACTGGCAGTTAAGCAGCCTGGAGAGCAGGAACGGTGCAGCTGCAGGAACATCCCCTGTGAGAGCAGAGCTCCCCCACCCACACCCTGCCCCACTACCTGATCTCCAGCACCAGGCCCAGGAAAGGGTCAGAGGTCTCCCAGATGCTCTTGCACGCTGAGAACTTCACTGCAAAAGCAAGAGCAGTAAGCACACCCTGGCACAACACCTGCACCCAACACCACCCCAGCACAGCACAGGCAGCTGCCGTGTTCCCCCTCTCCAGCTTTGGGCTCTGGGATGTCGGCACCAGGATTCACAGCGTGCAATTCCACTGTGTGCTGGGACAGCAAGTGCTGGTACATCACTGCCAACATGGGCTCCTCAGCTGGTGGCAAAGAGCTGGGGGCCCCCAGCCAACAGCTTTTTCCATCACTACAACACACGCCACAACCCACAGGAACCACAAGACTGGCCAGCTGCACCTCTGGGTAAGTTACACACACTCAGCAGTTTTCCCAAAAGATCTTTACTGCAAGGCTCTCAGGGAAACCGCTGCCCTGAGAGTCACAGGCCCAGGACCTGGCAGCCAGCGCTCACCATGGACCACAGGGATCTGCCAAGGACTTGGTGAACCAGCATGGTGGCCTGGGCCTGGTGATCCAACCTGGAGACAGCAGCACCAGAGCTCACACTGCCCCTCCGCAATGGCCACCCCTGTCACCCACCGCTGTGTCCTCAGGATCCAAACCCATCCCAGCGGCAGCTCCTCTCTCCCTTCCCGTCAGGAGCAGCTTGCCAACATTTATCCAGCACTTGCAGTGGCCACTAACCAGGCCTGGAGCTGTCGGGAGAAAGGACTCCCTGGAGCTCACCCAGCTCTAAACTCAGCCCCAACCTGCCGCTGGCTCGGCAGCCGGCACTGCGAGCAGCGCAGAGATGGAGCAGTTGGCAAAGAGCTTTGCAAGGCAGAGCCCTCTGGGGCACAGCACTGAGGCGGACCCACTTCCCCTCTGCGTGACCCAGCGTCAGCCAAGAAAGTAGCAAGCTAAATTTCACAGGAACAGAAAATTAACATGTAAACGCTCATTTGTTCTGAGGTCGTACCTGTGGGATCGCCCCGAGGCTCACGGACAGACTCAAGTCAAGAAGTCAAGTAGCCGCTGCCTACAGGGACGGCTGGAATCAAGGAGAAAGGAAAAGTGTTTCCATTTCACGTTGTGATCTACCTTGTCCTCAGTGACCTGCAGTGCCTGGACGGGGGTCAGGCAACAACACGGGACCCAGACGCATGCTGAAATTGCCAAAGCTGCAGAGGGGCTGCAGAACCCTTGGCAGCCGGCACTGCGAGCAGCGCAGAGATGGAGCAGTTGGCAAAGAGCTTTAATACTCCCTTTCTACGGTCTCTATGGGGCTCTATGGGTCTCCATGGGGCACTATAGGGCTCCTTGGGCCCCTACAGGTCCCTATGGGTCCCTATAGGGCTCTATGAATCTCTATGGAACCCCCAGGGTCCTAAAACCTTCTCTGGGAACCCCCAGGGTCCTAAAAACCTCCCAGGGAACACCCAGGGTCCTAAAACCCTCCCGGGGAACACCCAGGGTCCTAGAAACCGCCCACTCTATGCAGATCCCTTGAATGGGACCTGGCAGCTTCCAAACTACTGTGACCAGGCCACATGCAACACCCCTCAAGGACCAGATGGACAAACATGGGGCTCTCAGGGCCTTCTGACCAGGACACCTCTCACACACACAAAAGAAAACCCACACTAAGGTGGGAGCATGGAGCACCAGGGCAAAAAATGATCAGCCATGTTTCTTCTAGCAAAGAGCCTGCTGGCTACTGCAAGGACAACTATTGCAGGAAAATGTTAACAAATAATAAACCAAATATTAACAAATGCAAAAGGCCAGTGACCAATGAAGACTGAACACTTACCCTGGGATTGCCCCCAGGCTCAGGAACAGGATTACACCAAGAGGCTTGATCAGCATGGACTGCAGGAACCAAACAGGGAGTCAAACACGGGTGAGGAGCTTCCATGGCATGTTGTGATCTCCTTCTTCCTCAGTCACCTGCAGTGACGGGAGGGGGTGAGGCAATGACACAGGACACATACAAAGGTGTACGTTCCCAGAGCTAGAAATGGAACATGGGTGACCTTTGTGCTGAGACCTATCAGGTTTGCAGGCAAATAGTATTTATGACTTGTCTGTGTAACACCACCAAGGCACAAAAAGCTTTTGAAAAGCCTCTGAGATGATCCTGGGTACAATCACACGTGAATAACCTATTAAAACGTGAGTGTTTATTCCCTCCAGCAGACAGACAGTGCCAACGTACCTCTGGGACAGCCCAAGGCTCATAACCAGGATCCAGCTGAGAAGCTCCATCAACTCTGCCAATGCCATGGCCTGGAGTCAGCACAGAGCAGAGAGGTTTCCAGGCTCACAGAGCAATACTCCTGCATTTCGGGTGAAAGAGGACATAAAGAAGAGAGAAAAACAAAACAAAGCACAGCACAACATATTTAGGACAACAATGCCCATATATTGCAGAGAAATAGCCGTATTTGGGGAAAAAACTGGCAAAATGACAAAATATTCCAAATATTTGGGGGCTAAATTGGCCAATACAGGCAAAAGTATCTGAGCATTTGGGCAAAAAGTGGACAAAAGAGGCAAAAACGTCCACATTTGAGTGCAAAACTGTCAGCAAAGGTGAAAACATCCCATATTTGGGATCACAGCGCCTCCATTAGGGGAAAAAATGGGCAAAAGCACCTGAGTATATCGGGTAAAAAGAGCCAGAAAAACCAAAGCACCACTAGATTTGGATCAAAAATGGCCAAAAAGGGGTATAACATCCCCAGATATGGGGTGAAATTGGACCAAAAAGTCAAAGTATGCCCAGATTTGAGTAAAAAATGGCCAAAAGCGGCCCAAACACCCCCAGATTTGGGTAGAAACTGGAGTGCAAAGCCAAAGAACTCCCAGATCTAGGCAGAAACGACCCCAAAGGGCACAAATGTGCCCAGATTGAGCTCAAAACTGGCCCAAAGGGCCAAAGCAATCCCAGCTTGGATTTGAAACAGGCCCAAAGGCTCCAAGCGTGCCCTGGGATGGGGCCGTGTGGCACGAGGCTGGGGGGCAGCGAGGGCCCCACAGGGACTCAGTGCTGGTTTCTGCCCCTGGGCCACCACTCCCAGCCCCTGCTTGCCCAGCACTTGCCCCTGAAGCAGCCGCAGCCCCTCTCCCCTCCCTGCGGGGCGTCTGCCCCCTGCCCACACCCTGGTGCTGCCTGGCTCGCCCTGCCCGGCCCAGCCCGGCTGCTCTCCCGGCCCCAGCCCCAGCCCTGGCCCCACTGCTGCCCTGCTGAGCTGCTCGGGGCTGGGTGCTGCCCCTGCCCGCCCACCTGCTCCCTGCGCTCGGCTGGAGCAGCCTGGGCGTCCCGGGCTGGCAGGGACACCAGGAGGAGGAGGAGGGTGAGGACCATGGCCCCCACGCTCGCACCATGATGCTGCTGCTGCTGCTGCCAAGACACAGCACAGCACGTCACCGTGGGGCTGTGACCTCATAGTCACATTGGAATCACCACATCTGCACACTACTGCATGGCCTTGTTCTGCACGAGCAGGGAAGGAACACAAGTGGAGAAGGGTGCACCTATTTGGGAGGCAGCGCTGCCTATGGGAGCGCACAGGCTCTCACTTCTTGCTTCCCAGAAATCAATCAGTCAATCAATACCAAAAGCTCCATATTAAGACTAAGTTAGAAAAACAAAGCCAACTTCAAGGGTCTTTCCTTGTAACTATTTTTGTCAGGCAGCTCTCTAGGAAGAAACGAGCTTTAGCTGCTGGTTTTACCACAGCTTCAATGCCTTTAAAGCCACCACTTCTTACCTCTGCTGCTCCAACACAGCCTCACAGCCCAGCAAAATCACAGTGCAGGCAGAAACCTTCACCATACAGAGAGGAGAGTCAGGAATACGTTACTCTCAAAAGCAGACACTGTCAACCACTCTTGCTCTCACTTACCAAATTCAGACAGTGTTAGAAAACAACAAGGAAGTGAGATTCTTATTTTATGGACCCCATTATATAGACCATTCGACATCAAGTCCAACCAGAGTCTGAACCTCCAAATAAGAAATATCGTCTTAAAATTTCTAGGAAAATGAAGGGCTTTGAAGTGGCAACACCATAAAATGTTCATAAAAGCGCTGCCATGCAAGTCCACAGCCCTGATCACAGACCACCTGCCCTGGTACCTAAGGCAGTGATGTTCTCAGCTGATTCGCGGCCACTGACGTCCGAAAAACAGCACAAAGTCTCATGTTTTTTAGTGCCAAACGTGTAGTTTGGAACTGAAACAGGGAAGAAAACCATCTACAGTCAGTCTGGTTTCATTCGAGGCCATCAGGACAAGTTGAGTTCACATTCACCAGGAGTCACAGCAGGTCCCACCCGTCCCTGCAGACCCCAACAGCGCTCCTGTGCAGGGTCCCGAGGAGCAGTGAGCACAGAACAAGAAACCTCCCTTCCAAAGAAGCCCCCAGCTGGCTCTTGAACCAAGCTGCACAGAGCAGCAGCTGAGAACAACCTCTGCCAACAACCTTTTAAAATTCTCACTAAAATTTCCCTAATCCCCGTCAAAATTTTTACAATTTCATGCCAAAATTTCTAAAATTCCAGTTGCAATTCTTAAAATTAATGTTGAAATTTTTAAAGTTTCCTTCCTTCCAGGGCCCTGGAAGAGGCTGAGGCCTTTTCTTGGAGTTGCATCCGGCAAAAGTTCAGTTTCAATAATTGGAGAATGAAACCATCCTGACATGAAGCACAGCGCTGGCCATTCCCGACTTCCATCACCAAAAGCAAAAGGCAGACCAGCTGCTTCTTTAAGGCAGCATAGACAAAATAAAGACGCTTAGAACCACAGCAACTCTTCTGTGCAAAACCTGATCATTTGATTGCTATGGAGGAAATTCAGCCTCCCTGGAAAAGAAGTTGGAATTTTGGGAAATGACTTACCCAAGGCCTTCTTGGAGGAACGTTACGTTTGAATCCCATTTGACTATCCAAACCAGCCTTTAAAGCTTGGTGTAGGAAAGAAGCAAACAGATTGATGTCTCCGGGAGCTCTGCGGTGCGATCAGACCAACTCTCTGGGCACTACCCAGCGAGACACATGAACCTTCCCGCACGGACACAGCTCCCGAGCACGACTCCAGCCCTCCCTCATTGCTCCCTTGCATTTGTCAGCATGGCTTTTGCTGTTAATTTAGCAAGAACTCCTCCTGTTGGCAAAGTACTGTTGGTAATACATAATACATAATACATAATACATAATACATAATACATAATACATAATACATAATACATAATACATAATAGATAATAGATAATAGATAATACATAATACATAATACATAATACATAATACATAATTAATACATAATACATAATTAATACATAATACATAATACATAATACATAATAGATAATAGATAATAGATAATACATAATACATAATACATAATACATAATACATAATACATAATTAATAATAGATAATAGATAATAGATAATACATAATACATAATTAATACATAATTAATACATAATACATAATACATGATACATAATACATAATTAATAATAGATAATAGATAATAGATAATAGATAATACATAATTAATACATAATTAATACATAATACATAATACATATTGCATAATACATAATACATAATACATAATACATAATACATAATACATAATACATAATACATGATACATAATACATAATACATAATACATAACACATAATACATAATACATAATACAGATTAAAGTGAAGTACACATTGCTGAGTCAACACCTTGAACTGGGCACCTGCTGAATTGGAACTGGGAGGCTTAGAGGAGCCAACGCAGCTGTGATTTAGGGCCCAGCAAGTCCCGTGTGTCAAAACTGTTCCAAATCGTGCTGAGGAAACAGATGCTTCCCACAGAACGATGTGGGTATCTCTAGATGGACATCACTACCTTTCTGGCCACGGCCCCAACTGACTTGTTGCGGCACAGCCCCGCAGCACCAGAACATGTCGCCGGTCACCTCCCGCCTGAGGAGCGCAGGTTGGACAGCTGTGGCAAGTTACTTGCTTTGTTCCATGTCAGTTTTACTCCTTTGGCTTTTCGGGAAGTGAGGCTGTTTCACGTCCACTCCATCATGACGTTCCAATTTCCCTGAAAGTGCTGGCGTCACCTTCTCCCAGAGAAGGACCGCGCTGTGAGCAGGAGGAATACACCAGTCCAAGCCAGGAAAAGAAGGGCTCTGCTCCGGGGACGTGGCGGTGCTGTGCTTTGTCCTGAGCCCCCGGCCGATCGCAATACAACTCTGCCCTTCCCAGGCAGAAATTCCCTGCAGGGCAACTGGGCAGCTGGAGGCTGGGGAGAGAGATGCTGCTGCTGCCCGGTGCTGCCCCAGCCATTGCAATCAGCTCTGGGTCTGTGCAGTGCACGGGGGTGCTGGGGAAGAGGAGGATGCTGCGAAGGCTGCAGCCCGGGGCATGCAGCAGCCACAGACAGCCATGGCTGGTTTGCAATGCGCCACACAGGGATCAGCAGCTGCTGCGGCTCTTGGCTGACTGGGTTTATACCTGAGCCTCCCTCCATTTCTGGGCCCCAGAAACCCAGGGCAGAGTAACTCACATCTGAGACGAAGCTCTGAGCGGGTGGATTTCTTGTCAAGACCAGCACTGTTTGCGGCGCTTCTCCCCGGTGTCTCAGGCCTGAACGTGCTCTTGTGACGCTGGCAGCCTTGTGCATCAGAGCCTTGTGCAGAGATGGGTCATGGCTCAGATTTCCAGCAAGGGAGCGAGCAGCCGGCTCTTCCTGACTTGGAAGACCCTCGGTGGAGGAGAGGGACCACATGCGGGTTTGGAGGGTCTCGCCTGTATCAGCTCATGCAGGTGCTCCGAAACACCCCCGAAATGGGGAGGTTCCTTGTGAGACGAAGGGGATGCCGTACGGTGCAGGTCAACCAGGCCAAGTCGGCAATAGATCTCAAATGTTCCAAGTCCTGGACTGGAACTGGAGACAGGCGGGTGGGAAGGGAGCTTGAGGGGGATCCAGCCAGACTGCCGGCTTGCGGCAGCACCAGCCCAGGGCTTCCGGCAACCAAGGCCGGGACACCCCGAGGACAGAGATTTCCTGCAGCCTTCTTTGTCCCGAGGTGGAGCAGGAACAGAGGAGCACAGGGGGAAAACTTGTCATTTTTTTTAATTGGCTTTATTGATTTTGAAAACAATCCAAGGCCGGGCAGAGGCTGGCAGCACCATGTCCTCAGGGCAGGTGAACGCCGCGGTCGCGGCTCTACTCCTCTTGCTGTCCCGCGGTGCAGCTGCAGCGGAAAGCCCTGCGCAGAGCCCGGAGCGCCCTCCTGAACCGGGAAGGCCGTCGCCGTGGAGCCGGGCCCTGCGCTGGGCAGGCGATGTCTGCGCTGGTCTCTCCCCCATGCTCTGCAGACATTGGAGAAACCGTGTTCTCTTCTTCCTCCTTTGCAGCTGGGACGAGAGGGGCTGTGCTGGCCTGTCCCTCATCCTCTCCTGCCAAATGAGCCTCAATGGCTTCAAGTCCTGCAGGTGCTGCTGCTGCCATTGGAACATCCGTGCATTGGGCCAGGTCCTGCTGTTCTACCGGTTGCTGGCCAGGTCCCTGGATCTCAGCCTCAGCCCTGCGCACCGCCTCACTGACGATGTACTCCACAATGTCTGACAGGTCCACATCGTCCTCTGTGGGGCTGTGCTGGGCAGGTGCCGGGCGCTCTGCCTCTGCTGCCGCCTCCGTGTCTGTGCTGGTCAAGCCAGACCCCTCCTGGGGACCTGCAGGGGCGTCCTGCAGGTGCTCCTGGACCGAGGGGTTGATCCAGGTGCTGTGGATGGTGTCTCCGCCCTGGCACCCCTCTTTGCTGTTCTCATCTTGCAAGTCCATGTGCTGGGCCAGGTCCTGCTGTTCCTCTGGTTCCTGGCCAGCTGCCACGATCTGAGCCACAGCCCTGCGCACGGCCTCACTGACGATGCGCTGGGCTGTGTCCCACAGAGCCGCGTCGTCGGCTGTGGCGCCCTGTGGGGCAGGTGCCGGGCACTCTGCCTCTGCTGCTGCCTCGCTGTTGGTGCTGCGAGGCCAGCCAGACCCCTCCTGGGGACCTTTATGGTGGTCCTGCAAGCGCTCCTGGACCGAGGGGGTGACCCAGGTGCTCTGGAGGGTGTGCTGGCCCAGGCTGTGGCCGATCTGCGGGCAGGAGGAGGAGCAGGACACCTCCTTGTCAGTTGGCATCTTGGGTCTCCTCTATCAAAGAGCCGCAACGGGCACCCAGGGGAGATGCTGCCTCGTGAGAAGCTGCTGCTCCTGAGAAGCTGCTGCTCCTGAGAAGCTGCTCTCCTGGGAGTGAGCACCCCAGGGCTCTCGCTCCTTAAATACCCCCACGGTCAGGGCGGGGACCCCCGTGTCACAATGGCCTCTGGTGATGTCGACCCCGTGTCACAATGGCCTCTGGTTATGACGTCACAGAGACCAGGCGGTTGTCATGGAGACACCCACCTCCGGGCCCGGCTGGGACTGGCTGTGCGCGGCGTGGGGCAGCCCCTGCTTGGAGGAGGAGGGAGCAGAGAATGGCGAGGGAAGCTGTCCCCAGCACACAGGACCCCGTCCCCCTGAGCTTTGCTCAGATGCTGCTGCCTGCTCCGCTGCACCTGCAAGAATCCGCATTCAGAGGTTGTTTGCAGGGCAAACCAAGGGCCACTCGACAGCCTCACCACGCTGATTCTTTGTTTTTGTCGTGGTTTGATCACGGGGAGACAATCAAAACTGTGGGAGAAGGTTTCCCTTCACCCTTTTTCCCCCTTCCCCCTTCAGGCCACAGTAGTCTACAGTTAATCTCCACTCATCGCTAGACTTACGCACTGGCAAACTGGGCTATTGAAAGGTGAGCGAGTCTTACTGATCACACCCCGGCTTTCCAGTTGACCAATCAATTTCTGAATAGGAATCCAAGAGTCCCGATTGGTGCGATACTGTCGACGATGCACCGTTGTGGTAGCAATTGGCACCTGCTGATCATCAACCATCAGCAGTCCTACAACAGAAGGGTCATCTGAAAGACCAGGCAAATCAGACAGCTGTTCAATTCTCGCAGTGTCCACAGATGCTGTACCAAATGCCCACCTACAACCTTTTGGGTCCTTAAAATACCCTCTCCTGAGGTAGTCTATGCCAAGGATGCACGGAGCATCTGGGCCAGTCACAATGGGATGCTTTTGCCAGGTTTTTCCAGCTAGGCTCATTTCAGCCTCTACAACAGTCAGCTCTTGGGATCCCCCAGTCACTCCAAAAATACTGATGAGTTGTGTCCCCTTACAGCCTGAAGGAATTATTGTGCACTGAGCAGCAGTGTCCACCAAAGCCTTGTACTCCTGGGGGTGTGTTGTACCAGGCCATCCTATCTGTACCGTCCAGTAAACTCTGTTATCCCTTTCCTCCGCCTGGCTGGAGGCAGGGCACCTCTAATCTCGGTCTTCCACGGTCACTCGCTGTGAATTAGAGGTTCCTTCACGAGCACCAGAATCTCTTTTGTAACCCAGGCAGCCCTTTTCCTAGAAGCCTGCCCTGTTAACTCATGCACTTGTTCTTGAAGTTCCCCAGTAGGTTTACTGTGCCACTTACTCGTATCTTCTCCCTGCTCACGTAGGAAGGACCACAGCAAACCTCTGCTGGTGGCCTGCCTGTGTTCTCTCTCTGGAGATTGGGAACGCCTTCTCTCTCTCTCTGGGGACTGGAAACGCTTTCTCTCTCTCTCTGGATATTGGAAATGCTTTCTCCTAATAGCTGAAGCATTTGTTCGTACAAATCGAGAGCCACGTGTGTGTTCCCTGAGTGCTTTCATTTCTCTCAACAGCTTTTCAAAACAGTCAACAGTCGTTTCACTCAGTTTCTCCACCCTAGAGACATAAGCCCCTAGGGGATCAGAAAGGTTTTCCTCAAATTCCCGGAGCCGCTCAGTCATGTCATTAACACTTTGTCTACCGCCAGTTGACACGAACGTTCCTGCCAATATCTTAGAATATGGAGCTGGTGCACTCTGTGAGAATCTGCGCCACATAGACCGTGTACAC
Organism: Columba livia; assembly: GCF_036013475.1. Lineage (NCBI taxonomy): Eukaryota > Metazoa > Chordata > Aves > Columbiformes > Columbidae > Columba > Columba livia. The sequence goes on from NW_027043028.1 coordinate 841,197, forward strand.
TCAACTCTATCTGGATTCACCCCCTCCTGGCTATCTGGCCCAAAACAGATAATCTCTCGCACAGCTAACTCTCTCAGGAACTGGATACCTCGCTCCATAGCATTCCATTTCCTTGATGTGCATTGACAGTCATCCTTGTTACGAAATCTTGTTTTCATGGCTGTCAAGAGTCGGGTCCAGAGGGCCGTGGGGTTGGGCTCACTGGCAATTGCCCCATCAAGGGTGGAATCCCTTGACAGAGATCCCAACTGCTTGGCTTCTCCGCCCTCCAGTTCTCTTGTGTCAGCCCGGTTATCCCAGCATCGGAGCATCCAGGTTAACACATTCTCACCATCTTTACGAGTATAGTCTTTTCGCAACTCTCTCAGATCACTTGGAGAAAAAGACCGGGTAATGGTCACTTCCTCCCCTGATGATGCCCCTGGGGATGAATGCAGCCCCTCGCCATCATCTGCAGCCCGATTACTCTTCTTAGCCGCTTCTTACAACCAGCTACTGATGCCAATATGGGCTAAAGATTATCGCTGGGCTTGTTTTTGCTACAACAGGAACAATGCCCCTTTGCAGCAGAGGATCTGCCCATGGGCCTGTCTTTACTCTTCTGCAGTTAATGAAGCGCTTCCAACACGGCACCACCTTGCATTACCCCGAGTGCTTGAATTAGGGATAATTACCATGTCTGAGCTGTCAGGCAGCCATCTGCCAGCCCACAGAACCTGGTGCCTGAGCCCAGAGGCTATGCCTACGCTTTCACACCTATGCTTTCCATAGCAGGTGCCCTGGGGTTTAGCTGAGACCTGCTCCCCCGCCTGTTTTCCTACCTGGACATCTAGGAGGTGAGAGAGGCCACATGCCAAACACATGGAGCCGGCACCAAAAGGTTGAGATTCTTTAATGGAATAGACGTAGGCTGGCAGGTTCCTGCACCCATGGCAGCACTTTCGCAGAGCAATTCATTACCATCATGTACTAGAGGATTGTTTTTCATAGTTTCTTTTAGTAACTTTAAAGGCAAAGAGAAGAAGTTCCTTTGTATGTGAATAACCTGCTCAGTAATTTCATGCCACCGCCATTCCCAGGTGGTTTCAGCCATGCCCAGTGCGTGACCACCAAGAGCAGGGACAGCGCCCTGGGCCTCCTGGGCACAAGGACAGCCTCGGGGCCAGCAGCACCCCGAAGTCCTTCCTCCAAGGAGTGCTGGGTGCATGGGCAGTGGGTGGGGTGGGACACTGGGGGCCCATGTCACCTCCGTGTCACAATGCGACCACGGGGCAATGCTGATGTCACAATGCCCCGGGGCAGTATAAAAGGGAGCAGCGTTCCGTGTCTGCTGCCAGAGCTGGCCTGGAGGCAGCCTGAAGACATCGGAGAGGAAGTCCTTGAGGAGCCGGTGGAATCCCTTGACAGGGGCTGAAGGAGGAAGAGCTGGACGAGGCAGCTGGAGTTTCTCCGCTGCAAGGCCATCTCCCAGCAGGACAACCTTCCAGGTTCATCTGATGGATGATCATCCTTTTCAGCTGGATAGCAGTAGCCAAATGAAGGGAATGCCTTCTTGAGGAGCACTGCAGAGCTCACTGTCCTGATGGAGTGGGGAGCTAGGGTCAGCAGCTGTAGGAAGTGGAATGCAGAGTGGTTTGAAGGGGGCCCGGTGCTCTCCCGGCCACCAGAAGGTAGATGCGTGGTTGGCATAAGGTGATGGAGCGAATGGGTAAGCTGGGCAAGGTTCCAAGTGTTTGTCAGGGATTTCCCCAGCATGCACTGGTAGTGAAAGGAGGGGGAAGGAAAAGAGGGAGAGAGAAGAAGAGGGAGAGGGAGAGAGAGAGAGGGAAGAGGTGAAGCAAGAGGACAAGAGAGAGAAGAGAGAAGAGAGAAGAAAGGAAGAGGAGGAAGATGAAGAGGAGAAGGAGGAGAAGGAGAAGGAGGAGGAGGAGGAAGAGGAAGAGGAAGAGGAGGAGGAAGAGGAGGAGGAAGAGGAGGAGGAGGAGGAGGAGGAAGAGGAAGAGGAACATCCTTTTCAGCGGAATAGCAGCAGCAAAATGAATGGAATGCCTTCTTGAGGAGCACTGCAGAGCTCACCGTCCTGATGGAGTGGGGAGCTAGGGTCAGCAGCTGTAGGAAGTGGAATGCAGAGTGGTTTGAGGGGGCCCGGTGCTCTCCCGGCCACCAGAAGGTACATGCGTCCTTTGCACAAGGTGATGGAGCGAATGGCTAATCTGGGCAAGGTTACAAGTGTTTGTCAGCAATTTCCTCAGCATGTAGTGCTAGTAAAAGGAGGGAGAAGGAGAAGAAGGAGAGAGAAGAGGGAGACGGAAGAGGTGAAGAAAGGAGGAGAGGACAGGAGAGGAGAGGAGAGGAGAGGAGAGGAGAGGAGAGGAGAGGAGAGGAGAGGAGAGGAGAGGAGAGGAGAGGAGAGGAGAGGAGAGGAGAGGAGAGGAGAGGAGAGAAGAGAAGAGAAGAGAAGAGAAGAGAAGAGAAGAGAAGACATCATCATCCTATCATTCTATCCTTCTATTATTCTGTGGTCTTCTGGGAGGCATGACCAGCCTGTGGGCCGAGGAGCCAGGTCTTGCTCAAATGCTCAGGGAACAGCCGATCGCCAGTGTTGGGGTCAGGAAGGAATTTTCCCCCGGGGCAGACTGGCCCTGGTCCCCGGGGTTTTTTTGCCTTCCTCTGCAGCATTGAGCATGACCACCTGTCAGAGCTCCTCTGGGCCCTTTTGGCTCGGTTCATGCCCACTGCTCTTGCCCTCCAAGGCACCACTCGTGCCCTGGCTTTCTCGGGTTCTTTCTCCAAGGGCAAGCTTGCAGCAGGAGCCAGCTCTCCTCCTTCTCCTTCTTCTATTAAAAACTGTAATTTTAATAAAATAAATATAAATATTAAAAAAAAAAAAAAAATCTGTTTCCAGTTGTATCCTTTGCGTATGTGTCCCCAAAACTGTTTTTGGATCTAAAACCTCTCTGGCATTTCAGTCGAACAGTCCCATCTTTATTGGACTCCTTGTGAGCGTACAGAATAGAGCAGCACAGCACAGCACAGCACAGCATGGTTGTGCTCAGTAGCTGTGCCTGGAGCACGATGAGCTCTGAGCCAGGCCTGAGGACTCCATCCAGGAGAGCCGCTCTCTGCAGGGCAGGGCCCAGGCCCGTCCAGGAGATGGGGCAGAGACAGGCACACACACCTACAACATGGCTCAGGCAGGCACCAGAGGTCCCAGGCTGAGCTGAGACACGGCCCCTGGGCCCCTGCACGAGATGGTCCCCAGGGAGGCCGGTCCCAGCCACTGGGGCCTTTGAGCACCCCAAGACCCTGTAGACACGGATGGCTGGCAGCTTTGGAGACTGAGTCTTGGCCCAGATGGACCTTCTCTCTGATCAGGACTTTTGTTCTCAGATTCTTTCGTTTAGGTATGTTTTTTCCAAAGCAAAGATCTCAGGCATTACTAAAAAGGAGAGCAAGGATAAAAAGAAATCCATGTCACACACCACACACTATCCTATGTGTGTATGAGTTTTGACGCAAATGTCCAAAATGGCAGCAGCTTCCTTACTCTTTCAGTGCTCCAAAGAGTATCTCTTAAAGGCTTTCCATAAGTTCTGAACCTCTTCCCACCACTCAAGGTAGGCAAATAACTCCGAGAAAGGTGCAAGTCACACAGGAGGTGTGGAAGGTTTACCCTGCGGCTGAAGTGCATTTTGCATCCCCTGTACAGATGGCCAACTGTGGATCTTGGTTTGGGTAGAAAAGGAAACATGACTGCAGTAGCAGCAATGGACTCTTTTTGCTCATTTGGGAAGAGTCATCATTTGCCTGGCTGTGCTTTGGGAACGGATTCAAAGCGAGTCTTATTTCCATGGCGGTCTGTTGGCACTGTCCAGCGCAGCCTATGGCTCTGGTCACACTGGGGATTTTCTCCACGCTGCAGTGGTTGAAACCATCCTGTTATCCCCTCAGAAAAGGCTTTGTGAGCCTGGTCCTCCTCGCTGTGGGGCCTCATGGACATCAGCTCTGGTGCAGAGAGGGGACAGCTACCAGGGCTCTTCTCTTGGTTGCAGGGCTGGTTTCTGCCATGACTGGAGAGAAGAGCAGGAGCTTTGTCCTGGAGAGCGAAAGGGCAGAGAAGGCACCAGGGACAGCCAGCAGCTGTGCCCAGCACGTGGACACCAAGGGCAGGGACAGCCCCCCGGAACTCCTGGGCACCGGGACTGCCTTGGGGCCAGCACCCCAAAGGCTTCCTGCAAAGGGTGCTGGGTGGGGCTGTGGTGGGGGGGCTTTGCAGCTTCCCCCTGCTAGGGAAAGGAGGAGAAAGGGAAGAAGGGAAGTGAGGTATAGTTCAGCTGTAAGGGACCTATAACGACCATCTAGTCCCACTGCATGACCAATTCAAGGCTGATCTAAAGTTAAAACAGGGTAGTAAGTGCATTGGCCAAATGCCTCTTGAATGCTGAGGCTTGGGGCATCAACCAGCTGTCACAGAATCACAGAACGGTTGGGCTTGAAAGGGACCTCTGGAGATCATCTAGCCCAACCCACCTGCTAAAGCAGGTTCGCCCAGAGCAGATGGCACAGGAAGGTGTCCAGGCGGGTTTTGAATGTCTCCAGAGGAGGACACTCCACAACCTCTCTGGACAGCCTGTTCCAGTGATCAGGCACCCTCACAGTAAAGAGGTTTTTCCTAATATTCAGATGGGATCTCCTATGCTGTGCCCGTTGCCCCTAATCCTTTCGTTCAGAAGGCTGTTCCAGTATCTGACCACACTCTCAGCAGAGGGTCAAGTCTGAACTTCCTCTGACCCAGGTTTGCACCATTCCCACATGTCCTGTCACTGGATACCAGGGACAAGAGACCAGCACTTCCCTATACACTTCCCTCCTCAGGAGCTTTTAGAGGGCAATGAGCTTGCTCATCAGCTTCCTTCTCTCCAAACTAGAGAAATCCAGATTGCTCAGCCACTCCTCAGAGGACATGCCTTCCGGTCGGTCACCAGCTTTGTTGCTCTCTGGACACATTGGAATACTTCAACATCCTTGTCAAATCGTGGGGCCCAGAACTGCACACAGCACTCAAGGTGAGGCCACAGCAACTCTGAATACAGCAGGATAATCACCTCCTTTGAGCGGTTGGTTCTGCTCTGTCTGATGTACCCCAGGATGGGATTTGCACTCTTGGCTGCCAGGGCACACACTGCTGACTCTTGTTGAGCCTCCTGTCAACCAGCGCCCCAAGGCTCCTTTCTGCAGGGCTGCTCTCCAGCCAATCCTCTCCCCACTTAGACTTGTGCTTGGCATTACTTTATCTCAGGTGCAGAATCTGGCATGTGGACTTGTTAGATTTTATGCCGTTGATCATTGCCTAATGCTCCAATCTATCTAGATCGTTCCGCAAGTCTCCTTGTCCCTCAGGATAGTCATCAGCACCTCCGAGGATGGTATTATCAGAAAATTTGCTAATGGTGCATTAAATTCCTGCATCCAGATTATTGATAAAAATATTGGACAGACCTGGCCCTACGACTGAGTCCTGAGGAACATCACTGGTGGCTTCCCTGAAAAATTTTTTCCTCATATCCAATCTAAACCTCTCCGTGTGCAACTTGAGGCCATTTCGTCTTGTCCTATCACTTGCTACTTGGGACAAGAGACCAACACCCTCCATGATAAAACCTCCTTTCAGGCAGCTGTAGAGAGTAATAAGGTCTCTCCTCAGCCTCCTGTTCTCAAGGCTGAACAGCCCCAGCTCCCTCAACCGCTCCTCGTCAGACTGGTGCTCCAGACCCTTCGCCAGCCTTGTCACCCTCCTCTGAACTCTCTCCAGCACCTCAATGTCTTCCTTGCCATGAGGGGCCTAAAACTGCCCCCAGGATTCAAGGTGCAGCCTCACCAGTGCCCAGTACAAAGGGATGATCACTTCTCTAGTCCTGCTAAAGCTCTGATTGAATCAAGGCTTGAACACCTTGGTGTGACCAGTTGGTGACAGGTTGGACTGCAGACTCCTGAGGTCCCTTCAACCTCAGTTCTCTCATGATCCCATTGTGATGTTTGGCTCTGTTTCAGGCTGGAGCAGAGCAGGCGATGATGGGGCAGGATCCACCTGTGCTGTAGGTGACCATCTAAACCAACATCTCAGCAGGTGAACCAGCCAACCCCTCAGTGTGACTCGCTCTGGGCAACGTGTGAGGAGTCCTGGGCAGGGAAGGTTCAGAGGGCATGGGGCGCTGTGCAAGACACAACATGATCTTGGTTCATGCCTGCAGGCCCATCAGATGTCAGTTGATGTCAATGGATATTAAAATAAGAAGAACTGAAGACAAAGATCCAAAGCAAAGGAAGGTGTCAACATACTTTCTTTCTTTCTTTCTTTCTTTCTTTCTTTCTTTATTTCTTTCTTTCTTCTTTCTTTCTTTCTTTCTTTCTTTCTTTCTTTCTTTCTTTCTTTCTTTCTTTCTTTCTTTCTTTCTTTCTTTCTTTCTTTCTTTTCTTTCTTTCTTTCTTTCTTTCTTTCTTTCTTTCTTTCTTTCTTTCTTTCTTTCTTTCTTTCTTTCTTTCTTTCCTATTTTCTTTTTATGTATGTATTTATGTATGTATGTATTTATTTATTTATGTATTTATTTACTTATTTACTTGCTTATATTTATTTATTTATTCACGTATTTACTTACTTTTTTATTTACTTATTTATTTACTTATTTACTTGCTTACTTACTTACTTACTTACTTACTTACTTACTTACTTATTTAAAAGTCTTTGTAGGGGAGTTTCTTTTCTTTGGAAAGGAAAGAGTTCTCCAGAACTGCGCATGGGTTTAGGACACAAATGTCTTCAGCTCCAGGGACACAAACACCTGGTGCCAGTGTAGATGCCCCGGGAACCCCTGCCCAGGCTCCACCTGCACTGCAAGGTGCTCTGGTCTCCCCAGGTCCTGTGTGATAGATGCCGATCCCAGGCCAGCACCTCAGGTACACTGGGCCCCTAAAACGGCCCTGGCTGTTTATGGTGAGACAGCTGATGACTGATGTCTGTCTGGAAGTGTACTAAGGATTGGAGAAGAAACACTGGTCTTCCCCTGTACTTCTATTACCAACACTCTATTATTTCATCTCCCTCGTCATTCAGGAGTTCCCACCTCTCCTGATTAAATGTCCCTGTCCAAGGACAACTTTCCAGCACTGTCTGGACGTTTGCCCTTCCCAGTGCTCTCAGGTTTCTCCTCCACTTGCTCTTTGGTCATTCAGTGGCCTCTCAGCTGTCTGGTTTCTGCTTTGAGCTTCAGGGAGTTACAAACTTGCCCCATTCTTCAGAGCTCTAATTAACATGGCAGTCAACACGTTCATTGTGTTTATTTCTATCCTCTCCTGTCTCTCTGTCTAAACCAGTTCTTGTGTGGGTGTCCCTTGTGGATGCTGGACCTCACCAGATCCAGCTTACACACACAGCTGAGGAAAGTGTTTTGCTGTTTATTAAACTGATGTAGGAAAAGTGATGCAATCTGTGGTGGCCAATGAGGGAACCGGCAGACTGGGGGTGGGGGTGAGGAGCCAGGTTGTCCATACAGTGTCCAGCCTCAAGGACTGTTCTCCTGCCTGTCCAGATGTCTTCAGGAGACCCTCGGGATCAATGTCCAGTGTAGAATGCTGCTGTCACTTCTTCCATACACTGAAAAATGATAGAAAATACCCTGGAAAGAAAAAACCCTCCTTTATGAAATCTTCTTTGAAATCTTCATCAGCAAGTGTCCCATTGAAACCTCTCCAGTTAGTTCTACAAGTCTTGAAGATTTGAAGAAAATTAGGGAAAGAAACATCACTCGTTAGGGCTTTCTGTGTTTTAATTAGCCCCATGGCGTATTTGGTGCTGAGTCCATGAACCTCAGATAGCAAGGACAGACTGAAGAATCTGCTCAAGAGTCCAAGCCAGAAGCAAACTCCAAAGTACCTTGAAGCTTTAATGGGCCCCACTGAGGGCTGTTACTGACAAAGCCTCCCCAGGGACTCGTTAGAGCAGATAATTGGAGGCAGTGATTGCATCAGGCAAAGGCAAAGTGCAGCAGCTCTGATGCTGAGAAAGCCCTTGGTTTGTCTGATGAAGGACAATGGCCAAGCCTTGAGCCCCTGCCCCTGGGAAGGGAGATCCTGTCCCTCACAGGTGGCTCAGGTTCTTCCTGGGGATGTGGGGAGTGCGATGCCAAGTGAAGGACAATGGTGTCATACCTCCCTGTCTCCCTGGGGGGGTGCAAGGAGGCAAAGAAGCCCCATGGCCATGACGACTGTGTCTTTTCTTAGGCCTCATTGGCAGAGGCACCAGCCATAACCAAGGGGACAAAGACCTTGGCTCTTTCAGGGACATCCAGCCTCACCCTTGGTCATGTCCACCACAGTCCATCCTACATTGTCCCAGGCCTGTTGTTGTTTCCCCACCTTGTTCTCAGCCCAGTGTGTCCCCACCTGTGCTGCTGTCTCTCCATCCTCACCAGCTGTTCTTGAAACACAAAGTCATGGCTGATCCAGAGTCCCTCTGAATGACCACAGCACTGTGCTCAGAATGACATTTCTTTATCCTGAGCTCCACTCTGGACATCCAGAGCTGCAGTTTCTGATGGTTTTCCTTTCTCTTGCTGTTTCCCAACAAAAACAAAAAAAAAAAATTAAAAATTGACACCATATTGGAAAGTGATTTTCAAGTTTTCTGAAGCTACTACTGCCCTTTCTTGTCATGGTTTTACCACAAACACCAACCAAGACCATGAGAGCTGCTCACATCCTGCTCCCAGTCCCCAGGTGGGAGAAGGGAGAGAAGTGAATGGGAAGGGAGAAGCTTGTGGGTTTAGACAAAAAATTAACAAGACAATAAAAATAATACACTACTACTAGTAATATACTTATAGTAAGATATACATAAAGTAAAATATATGACACTCAGTGCAATCCCCCACAGAACTCCAGTTGTGCTGAACAGGCAGCCCAAAAGAAGAGAGCACCCTGGTCCTGAACAGCTGATCCCAGCAAGAGAAAGTACAAGTGCAAAAGGCAGAGAGGCCCAAGGGCCAACTGAAAAACAGCAAAACATCATAAAACTGAACTAACCCTGAACTCCCAATAGAATGGAACTTCTGAACAGAGCTAAGCAAAGTAGCCAGAAAACCAAAACTAACTGGCTGGAAAAGGCATCTCCAGCTTTATACCGAGCATGACACTAATGGTAGAGAATAGCTCATTGATTGACCTGGATGTCAATCAAGGTGCTGTCCTGTCTGTGCCCTCTCCTGCCAATTTGCACCTGCAGCTGCACTCCAGAGAAGTCCTTGGTTTCATTGACAATAGTCAAGATAAGTTAAATAGAAATAGATAAATTAAATTAAGAAAATATACTCAGTGCCATCCCCCGTGTAACTCCAGTCACACGGAGCAGCCAGTCCTGCAGAAGGGAGCACCTTGGTCCTGAACAGCCCATCCCAGCAAGAGAGAGCAAAAGGGCAACAGGCAGAAAGGCCCAAAGGCCAACGGCAAAATGGCAGAACGGCAAAAGGCCGAACGGACATCAAACTCCTGACAGAATGAAACTTCTGAATGGAACTGACCAAACCAGCTGGAAAACCCAAAGTAACGGATGTAACAAGCCCTAAAAGCTGGCTGCAGCTTTAGACTGAGCATGGCGCTAATCATAGGGAATATTTCATTGATAAGCCTGCGTGTCAATCCAGGTGCTGTCCTGTCTGTGTCCCCTCCTGCCAATTTCCATCTGTGTCTGGATGGCCAAAGAAGTCCTTGGTTTCCCTGACAACAGCCAAGATCTCAGTGAGTTCTGACATTCCTTTCATAGCAAATGGCAAACACTGTAAAGCTGCTAAAAGGAAAAATTAACTGTATTCCAGGGAAGAAACAGCGTTATCTCATTATTCTCATAGTAAATCTAAACAAAAGACTGTACTATTTGTGAAGGAGAGAGGTTCAAAATGCATGGAGAAAATTAACTCAATTTCAGTAAAACCAGCACGTTTCCTCAGGCTCCCCTTCACCAGGCTAAAGAAGTTTGTGTCTCTCAACATCTCGACACATGACCCAGACTTTCTCTGGCCACACAACAGCTCCTCCCGTTCCTCCAGAATGGGGAACCTCACACTGGGACACACGGCTCCAGATGTGACCACACCAGTGCTGAGTCATGATGGGCAATAACTGCCCTTGTCTGGGTGGCCACGCTCCTCCCAGTGCAACCCAATGTGCTCATGGGCATGTTCCTGTTTAGCACCACTGGGAACTGGCTGAACATCCAGGCTCAGAGGGTTGTGACCAGTGGCACAAAGCCCAGCAGGAGGTACCATGAGGAGCACTGAAGGACACCATATCCCCACCCAACATCTCCTCCCCTCTTGGGTCCCTGGAACCACCTCAGTGCCAAGGGGGAGAGCACTGCCTGTATGGGTGGAGGAGATGGGGTGTGGCATGAGGGTCCAGGGGCAGTTTCTCCTGGTTATTCATGCAGCAACAAGCTGGGCTGGATATTTGGAGAGAGGAACTCTTCCTAAGGGCCTCCAATGGGCATGGGGATGATCTATAGTTTCCTGCACGCTGCCTTTTCTGGTGGAGATCACAGAGGCTGCCAGCCCTTTAGAAGACCCAGGACAGGCCTTGTCCTTCCTGTGGTCACAGCTGGACCCCAGTTCTCCAGCTCAGCCCCAGCTCAGGAGCCTTGTCCTGTGGCGACTTCTTGGGTAAGGTTGACAAGAGGGGTGCATAAGTTTGTCTTAAGGACATGTGATGAGCACCAGGACTGAAGTACCAGAGCATAAGGACCGGCATTTTTCTCTCTCTGGTGCTCCTGGCCCCATCCTGTGCTCCGCACAGGGCCCCAACCTGGCACTGATGCTCAGCAGAGCAGGTTGGCTGCAGGACCATGGGGTGACAGCACACTGGTTGTGCTGCTCAGTGAGGGACACAGATGCAACTGGATGGGCTGCACTGTCACTGAGCTCTTTCCTGGGGGTCTAAAGCTCTGGAATGGATCCAGAGCATTTCTTGGGACCCAGTGGGTTTTCCGCTCGTTTCAGTTCAGCAACACCTTCCTTGTCCTTCAGGTTCCCGGAAACTGGTGCAGGAAGATGCTGCCTATCCCCTTCCCAGGGACAGAGGTAGGCCGACCAGCCCTTAATTCTTCAAATCCTCCTTCAGGCCCTTCTTGAAGATGGGCTTGACATCTTCCTTCCCCAAGGACCTCAGAACTTCTCTGATTCTGCTGTCACTTTTGAAAGCACAATCCAAAATCACAGGCAAGGGTGACGTAGCAGACAGGAGCACTTGCAATGAGCCGTCCCAGCAGCTGAGATGAATGTCACTGGGCCAGTGGGGTTGTTCCTGGAGTCACACACAGAAATGCCAGGGTTCCATCAGAGCTGGCCTCATGGACTCCTTATGCACCCAGGGATGTTCAGAGACAGAGTCTGTCCCTTTTACTCACAGAGACAGGAATCACATTGTACCTCTGGCCTCCTGTTGCTACCCCAAGGGGATGGGAGGCGCCTCAGCCCCACATCATGAGGAATGGACACGGGGACCTCAGTTCAAGGAAGAAGATCCCAGTGGGTGATTTCCCATGGGCTGTTACTCCCAATGTGAAGTGACCTCGAGACACTGTCTGTCCCACAGGCCTTCAGGGAACTCCCAGGAGTAGCTGATGGTGTTTCTGCTCACTCAGGTTCATGCCATCTCACGCAATTGATGTGCATGCTCACATCTCATATGTACAATGCAAACATGGACTGCTGACCTGCTCATTCAGTGTCCCTCCATGGAGGGAAGAACAACCTCGGTGAGCTGGGGAGAGAGGCCAGTGCTGGAAATGGTGGTTGTGAGGGGCCAGTCCATGATGATGCCCTGGGGCAGCTTCTGAAGTGTTTCCAGTGCACAGGGGCACAGCCCAGCCCCTGCTCTGCTGGTCCTGCAGGTCTCTGGCAGGAGCCTGGCTGTGAGAGGACACTGCTGTGTGCCAGCCCTGCACACACACACTGTTCAGATACACAATGGCGTTTTATAAGTGGGTGACTTTTGTAGGAATAAGCTTGAGAGAAACATTGCAAGAAGATATAAACCATCATGCACCACCCAAAGAAGGTCACTTTTCCCTGTGCAAGTACTGTTACTGAGGCCAGCTCTGTCACAGCAGTGCCCATTGCCTGTCCCTGCCTGCGCCCACAGCACTGACACACAGCAGGACGGTGACCAAGCTGCCAGAGCACTCAGGCCTTGCACCAACACCAGGGATGAGAAGGAGAGTGTGGGAGTGGAACCAGAACAGCTCTGGAAGAACAAGCGCTGCTGCTCCCTGGCAGGGCTGCCAGGATGGACTCTTTTCCCTCCTCCCATGAACACAGGAACTGCAGTTCCATAAGGCCTTGCAGGAAGGATATAGTGAAAAACAAGTCACTAAAGAACCCTTTATTTTGTTTAGAGACAAAAAGAGCACGGCTCCTCATTTACAGTCAGTGGTTATAACAGAAAAGCAGACAGTGAATTAAGAAATGGGATGACAACAACATTATCACAATAAAAAAACTACCAACAACAACAGAAAATCCAGATGACAGGCTGGGCCTGTAATTAGTTACTCTAAAACTCCTACGTAGAAGCAGATGGGCAGTTTAATACTTCAGGAAATTGTAAGATATGAGTTTCCACAAGGCATCCTTGAGCTCCTGGTTCCTCATGCTGTAGATGAGGGGGTTCACTGCTGGAGGAACCACTGAGTACAGAACAGACACCACCAGGTCCAGGGATGGGGAAGAAATGGAGGGGGGCTTCAGGTAGGCAAACATGGCAGTGCTGACAAACAGGGAGACCACGGCCAGGTGAGGGAGGCAGGTGGAAAAGGCTTTGTGCCGACCCTGCTCAGAGGGGATCCTCAGCACGGCACTCAAGATCTGCACATAGGACACCACGATGAACACAAAACAGCCAAATGCTAAACAGACACTGACCACAAGAAGCCCAAGTTCCCTGAGGTAGGAGTGTGAGCAGGAGAGCTTGAGGATCTGGGGGATTTCACAGAAGAACTGGCCCAGGGCATTGCCCTTGCACAGGGGCAGTGAAAATGTATTGGCCGTGTGCAGCAGAGCATTGAGAAACCCAGTGGCCCAGGCAGCTGCTGCCATGTGGACACAAGCTCTGCTGCCCAGGAGGGTCCCGTAGTGCAGGGGTTTGCAGATGGCAACGTAGCGGTCGTACGACATGATAGTGAGGAGCCAGTATTCTGCTGAAGCTAAAAAGAGAAACAGAAACACTTGGGCAGCACATCCTGTGTAGGAGATGGCCCTGGTGTTCCAGAGGGAATTGGCCATGGATTTGGGGACAATGGTGGAGATGGAGCCCAGGTCAAGGAGGGCGAGGTTGAGCAGGAAGAAGTACATGGGGGTGTGGAGGTGCTGGTCCCAGGCTATGGTGGTGATGATGAGGCCGTTGCCCAGGAGGGCAGCCAGGTAGATGCCCAGGAAGAGCCAGAAGTGCAAGAGCTGCAGCTCCCGTGTGTCTGTGAACGGCAGGAGGAGGAACTGGGTGATGGAGCTGCTGTTGGACATTGGCTGCCTGTGGGCATGAGGACCTGTCATAGGAGGAAAAGATAGTGAAGGTTTAGATGAGGCTTCTCTGGGAATCATCAAAACCATTTCCCACAGACCCTCCCACCCTGTCACACAAAGAGACACTTTTCTTTTTCCAGGAGAACGTCCTGGCTGAGCCCTCGTCGGTGCTTGATGAGTGTGCAATGAAGAGCAGGGTCTCTGCCCTGGGGCTCCTGAGGAGTCAGCCTGACCCTGTGTGATCGGGTGGGCAGGGGCCAGTCCTGGGGTTCAGCTTTGTCAGCTGGAACCGCTCCTGGTGCAGAAGGGACTGTCAGCATCTGTACCCCCAGGACTGAGAAACTGAGTTGGAGAGGTTTGGTGTTTCTACAGCTGCTTCTCCCCTCCCACCCTGGGGAGTGTTGTTGGGTGTCAGAAACCCTCAGCATTTCTGCTGCACTCAGGGAGAACAGAGCGAGTCCTGCGAGACCAGAGGATGCCTGTGGGTCAGTGCAGAGTGAGGGCAGCTGCTCTGTCCCTCTGTCTTGCTCCAGCTGCCCTGGGCTGGCACCTTTCTGAGATGGGGGCTGATCACACTCCCATGTTACCCTGAAAAGCCACCAGGCGCTGCTGAGAGCAGAGGGATCCACCTCAGACCATGACAGGTCTCACCCTTTCCTAAGGTCTCAGCACCCAACGTTTAGCCCAGGACACACACAGCTCATTCCCCAGCCCCACAGACTGCATTGCCCACAGCCCACAGGTCAGAGCAAAGCTGGGACACCTGTGCCCATGGACACACCTTCAGGAAAGGACCCACAAGATCAGGCTGTGACTCTGCAGCTGAAACTGCCATCCCCAGAGAGCCTGACAGCAAGAACAAGATCCCAACAGCAGTGACCCAGAGCAGGGGAGCAAGAAGGAAAATGCGGTGAGGGTGGGTGTGAGAGAGGCCAGGGCAGAGGCAGCCGGGCACTCAGACAGCGTCACCCTTCCCCAGCTGTGCAGCACCTCCCAGACACCAACACTGCCGGGCAGCTGCTCTCAGCCCCTGTGCTCTGCAGAGGAACTGGAGCTCTGGCTGCACAGGAGCTGCTTCATGCCTTGGAGCCCCCGGCCCTGAGGGCAGAGGCTTTGCTGGGTGGGACAGGAGCCCAGGGGGCTGCTCACAGGAGGGATCTGCACTGCAGGGGGTCACAGGACTTTTCTCTGTTCTCCCTCCCATAACCATTCCGGGTTTGGTTTCCTCTCATTTCTGATCATTTCCCTGCTGCCTGGAGATTCTCCCCTGGGAGGTGTTTCCCTGTCCATGTCTCTTCCCTGTCAGTGCTCACAGACCATCCCACCCTCTGTGCCCTCCCCCTGGCCCTACAGATCCTGCCTGTTCACAGGGCACTGCCTGGGGGCATCTTCCTGTTTGCAGGCTGGAAAACAGGACAGGTCAGACTAAGGCTGACGGGTCCAGCCAAGGTGATGCAGGTGCTGTGCACAGGCAGAGGGGTGGGGAAGGGATGTCATGAGCCTTCTGGCAGATGTACTGATCACTCAGAGCTGCGGTTCAGGAGTCTCAGTGACGTGTTTAAGCATGAGAGCTCATTTTCATTTTATCCTTTTCTGCACCCCCCAGCCCTTGGGAGAGGAAACTGAAAAGACAGGCTCAGGAAAGCTCCTTATCTGTCTGGCAATCCTTGCATTGATCTTCTCCTTGAGGCATCCCCTTGGAAAAATGCTGGGGGTGATCTGGATGTGTGAGCAACCCTGACCCACACAGCACCCTCTCCACAGCAGAGGCACCTTTCCTGCCCAATAGGGTTTGCTCCTCCACCACAGCTTCTCCCCTCAGTGTTGTTGGGCTCTCCCGGCAGGCTGAGCGCTGACCCTGGCAGGCGGCAGAGTCCCTGCCCGGCACAGCCCTGGGGTGCAGGGACCCTGCTCTGCAGGACAGCCCTGGGCACCCCTGCCTGCACATTTACATTTACACCCCACAGCCACCCTGGGGAGAACGCAGCATTCACGTCTTGTCACTCTGACAGTGCAGAAGGCAATCCCTGCTCTGCA
The DNA here is from genome assembly GCF_036013475.1 of Columba livia. Classification (NCBI taxonomy): domain Eukaryota; kingdom Metazoa; phylum Chordata; class Aves; order Columbiformes; family Columbidae; genus Columba; species Columba livia. Next base: position 856,796 of record NW_027043028.1, read on the forward strand.
GCACATCCTCTCCTCTGATCAGAGAATCTCTGAGAGCTGTACTTACATCTCTCGCAGGCTCTGCAATGTGACAGCTTTCTGAGATCCTACCAAGATTTGCAGGTTCAATGCCCTGCAGCCACAGGCTTCATATCTGAGAGGATTTCATTTCCAGTGACCTCTCAGCATCCTCCCAGCCCAGACTGCGTTTCCCTCTCTGTGCCTGGCTCCTGTGCCCTCGGTGCTGCAGGCAGAGCCCTCAGCCCTGCTGCGTGTGCAGAGGAGCTGCTCCTGGGCAGAGCTGTCTCTCTGCAGCGCTGCCGCTGCCATGAGCTCCCTGTGTCCCAGGAGCCCAGCCCAGCTCAGCAGCACAGGAGCAGCCCATGATGTCCCTTTCTCTGTCCCCTCCGGGCTCCTCCAGGTGTCCCTGGGGCTCCAGGGGCACAAGTTTGAAGTTGAAGTAATCAGTGATGTTGATTCTCTCTCCTCTTCAGAGACACTTCTTTCCAGCATTGTATTTTTCATTTTAAAAAATAAATTGGTATTGCAAGCATCTTTCTTGTCCCATCATTAGACAGGACACCAGGAATGTTACAGCAAAGGATCTAATTCCTCCAAGCCAGGGGAGGAATATCTTCAGTTGAATGAGTTTAGGCATTTTATTCTGGTTTTATACTCCTAGGTCTAGAGAGACATTCATCATTCTCTGGCCATGTCATGTCTGTGCTCTGATTCAAAGCCTTTGCACACATGGGCTCTTGGACACTTGGTACCAGGTTTCTTGTGGCAGGTCAGAGCTGGGCTGGTGCCACAGCTGGGGTGGCTCAGCCCAGATGTGAGGCAATGTCCTCAGCCAGGGACCTGACTGGGGAGCTGGAGCTGTCAGTGCTGCAGACAGAGCTGTGACACGGATGGAATGAACTGCCAGGCAGGGTGGCAGGAGTGAGTTCCTCTGGTCTCAAGGACAGCAGCCTCCAAGCACAGCAACAGTACAGATCAGAACTCAGTCCAGACCTGTAAGGCAATTCAAGGGCCCCATAATGAGCTGTTACTACTGCAGGAACACTTAAAGGTGAAACAAAGACAGTTTGTAGCTACTGATGAATATAATAAGGGAAAGAGATGAGAATCCCTGTGTTCTCTTGTCCTCCCTCTTCACCAGCAATGTGTCCCAAGCCTCTGTGACTTGAGACGGGAATGTGGAGAACAACCAGCAGTGGATGTGGATCAAGTCAGGGGTCACTGGAACTAACACAATCCTCTCCAGTCTATGGGACAGCAGGGGCAGCATCCCAGGAGCTGGGACAGCAGGACGATGTCACAGTGAGGCCACTCTCCACCATCTTGGAAAGCTCATGGGGACTGGGGGGACTCCCTGACCACTGGCAGCTCTCACACAGTGTGTGCACTTCTCAAAATGGCCACTGGGTGAGCAGGGAACTAAGGGCTGTGCCCCAGAGCATGTCCACTGGGACCCCATTTCTGGGTGTCTGGAAGAGAAAGTGATGGGGTTTACCCAGGATATGTTGCGTCTGTCCATCCTCTTTGCTTTTTGCGAGGAAAGGACAGGGTTGCTGGACATGGGCAGAGCAGTGGTGGTCTGTTACCTGGAAGTCAGCAAGGCATTCAGCATCATACCCCACAATATTCTTGTGTCAAAGGAAAGATATCACAGTCTTTGTCAGTAGATGGGTAAACACCAATTTGGGTGGTTGGGCTTGGAAAGGTGCTACAAAGGGAGAAAGTTTCCCATCATGAGGACAGTCAAGCACTGGAAGCTGTTTCCCAGGAGTGCGCATTCACTCTACCCCAGAATACGTCCAAACTATGTTTGGATAAAGCCCTGAGTAATCTGGTCTGACCCTGCTTTGAGAAGGAGGTTGGTCACGACTCCTTCTGGGGTTCCATTCAGCTTGAATGATGCTGTCCCTTCATCTCCTTCATGTTTTAAATTTAGCGAGAACTCTCAGGTTCTCCCTGACCACAGGAATAATCCACCTGACGTGCAGGGCTGCTTTACAATTGCCCCCAAACAGCCCTGACCACATCTTGTGCATCCCTTTTCATTTGCCCCCACCCAGGTTCTATCCTCATGCCTGCCTTTTTAATCCTTTCAGAGCAGGTTGCTCAACAGGTGTCAGCATCCATGTACGGAGTCTGCACAGCAGCCAGGCAGCAAAGCCATCATTACAGAAATGGAGATGAGGCTCTTGACCAGCTCCTGAAACCCAGGAATCAGCACGCCTTGTCACCTGAGATTCCCAGGAACACCTGAACTTGAATTGAAAAGCATGTGAGTCCTGGTTGGGTATCCTGGCTTGTCTCCTGACCCATGTGGTGCTTCAGGCTGTGAAGAGAATCAAAACCAGCCATTGCACTGGGGTAGTTCCATTTTACACGTGTCACGCAGGGCAGATGAAGGGAGCTCAGAACTCCAGACTCTGCTGCACGGTTGGGACTGCAGAGACTGGAAATGCAGGTGACAGTGTGTGTCAGTGCACACACATAAAGGTTCTGGCCTCCTTTGTGCCTTTGCACTGACCTGGGATCTGTTCCCTGGCCTTCTTTGTCTCAAAAAGAAACTATTCCCCTACACCACCTCCACTGCACACCAGGATAAAAAAAGGAGAAAAGTTATGAAAGAAGGTTGATTTTGGGGTAATTCTGTCCAAGAGTGGTAGTCTTTAAATGATTTAAAAAAAAAAAGTGAGAGAAAAATCATTGTTCTAAGAGCTTCTCTGAAGACACAGCTACTGAGGTGTAGTAGATGTTTTGAAAAGCAAGAATGACTGTTAGGAATGAAATTAAAGAGCTTTAGTTTATTGCCATCATCAGTGAGAATAAGGAGTTCCCTGTTACTGTTATCAGTGACAGTATCTCTGTTCACAAACATCCTTCAGAGCATCTCCATTGTTCCTGGGCTCCAAAGCTCATCCTGCTCAGAGTTTGACAGGATTGCTGCAAACCCCTGTGACCCAAATCTCTACAACTGTCTCTGCTCAACAGCCTTTTACCCCAGGAAGGGGAAAACTGCCAATGCAGACACCAACCCAGTGCCCAACCTGCCTGGAGAGCCGGGACGGTTGTGCCACACAACAGCCGCCTCTGAGGGAACCTGGAGGTGATGGGATTGAAACGGTATCAACCCAAATAATAGATTTATAGTGTCATAGAATCATTTAGGCTGGAAAAGACCCTTAACAACATGGAGTCCAACCGTAAGTCAAACACTGCCAAGTCAACCACCAAACTATTTCCCAAAGCGACACATCTCAAAATCTTTTAAACACCTCCCACAATGGAAGCTCCAATCCTGAGCTGGCAGGACACCACTGGCTGCAGTCGGACATAAGATACTGGTCATGGCTGTGAGTTCAGCCCTCGCTGGCAGAATGTCTCACACCCTCACTGAGGAGGGCAGGGGGCTGGGAGATGGGAGCACGTTTCAGTTTCCAGATCGCAGCACAGAGCCCAAACCATCCTGCCCTTGGACTCTGGATCCCATTTCCTGAGATGAAAGCTGGTGGCCTTCTGAGGATAATCATGTTAAAGGCATGAATAATCCTTTAGGTGTTTGTGTAATTTGTCTAGGAATGTCAGTTGTATATGCTTCTATTGACATATCTATAAAATAGTACACTGCATCTGTGGTCGCCCCTCTGGCAATGACAATTAAATAGGTATTTGCACTATAAGGCTCCATACCTCATCCACAAGCACACATCTAAGTGGTTCAGATGAAGGGTGGTCTGGCAAACGTCACCCTTTGTGTCCCCAGGTGATGGACACTGCTCATGTGCCTCTGCAGAGAGTGGCAGGAGCTGGATCCCCTTCTCGGGACAGACTCCTTCCAGGAGAGACACAGACACAGGGGGAACTCATCAGGGCTTTACGGCATTTCACTGGGCATCAGTTTGACATATTGGGTGCTGTCCTGTGACTGCCCTTTCTGCACAAATGATCATACAAACACAACCATTTAGTGAGACGTGGTCATAAAGGGGCTGTTATGGACAAGAAAGCTCACCATGAACTCTGGAGAGAGTGAGGAAGTTCATAATAACACCAGGAAGAACCAAGAAGCTCAAGGTCTCTTGTGAAGAGCAGGACCCATGAGCAGCCGTGACTGGCCATTGTAGGTGTGGGAGAAGGTCAGAGCATGTCAGGGAGAAGCAATGAGATGGCTGATGGCTTCAGTGAACCCTTCCAGCCATGTCTGAGCCCAGAAATGGAAAGCAGTTGATGTCTGCAGGTGGAGGAGGAACAGGAGGGTTTTCCTGGGAATACAGAAGGAAGAAAGGCCTCTCTTGGGCTAATCATGTATGGCAGTGCCATTTGCATGCTGTGGGCATGGCTGTGCCTGGGAGATGGGGAACGGCTGCTGCTGGGGTGGCTGTGCTCAGTCATGGCCCATGAGCTGACCCTGCTCTGCTCCTCTCTTACACTGCCCACACTTGGATGGTCCTCAGGAATCATCCTGAGTCTGGTGGATCCATGAACCTCCTGGAGTGATGGCTGTGGATCCAAATAGAGGATTCAAGCAAGTGTGAGACAGGCACATTGAGGTGATTGGTGACCATTGCCAGGTGTATGAAAGAAGCTGGATTAGTTGTGAGGAGCTCACAGGCATTTCCAGCTCCACAGAAAACCAGAACCTTGCAGTTAAAGCAACAGCACTTGACATAAAACCCACCCCAAAACACAAAACACTCACACTGACCACAGGAAAAGCCTTGAAAAACATTGGAGAAAGATCGACCAGGTCCCAGGGGTCAGGGCTCAGCCATTCTGGTGATGAACAAGCATCAAGGGCTGACATGGCATCAGAGCCACCTCCACATGGCCCTCACCACCTGGAACCAGTGTCTCCAAGTCTTTCCTTCAGCAGCCTCCAGGGACAGGGACCTGCACTGGTTGTTTCCTTCACAGCTGTGTCAGTGATGGCCCTTCATGGGGTCCCAAACACCCTCAGAAACTTGGGGTTTGCTTCTGCCTTTCACTTCACTAGAGGTTTGTTCATTGTTTCAGTAGCTGCAATTCAGGATCATGGCAGCAGAGGGCTCACTAACATCTAAAATGCTCTTACAAGCCAAGGCTCTGTGCATCATTATCCTAAAGGCTTCAAGTCTGGTGTGGATGATTAGGGAGATTTCAGGAATAGCCAAACAGAGAGCATTTGCAAAATAAATAGCAATAAAGCCAAATTTCTTCTATTTCCTTCCCTTCTCACCCTTCCCTCCCTTTCCAGAACAGGGGGTATCGGCAGAATCCAGTTCGTATCCGTATGGAGCGTCTCCTGATAAAGACAGAATATGTCAGAAAAGTGGGTGCCTAAATTAGCATGTGAATCAGGAGACAGGCCAGGACACCTCAAGAGGAGTCACACTCCTCTGGACCAAGAGGTGGGTGTTCCTGGCAATCTCAGGTGCCACAGCACAGCGATACTTGTGTTCAGGGAGCTGGTCAAGTGACCCATCTCCTGTTCTGTAACGGTGTCTGAGTTTGCTCAGGTCACCCCTGACTTGAGCCCCATCCACTGCTGGGTGTTCTCCAGACTCCTGCCTTCAGGAACAAAGTCCAGGAGACCTTGCTGGTGAAGATGGAGGCAAAGAAGCCATGAAGAACCTCAGTCCTGTCTGATTCTACTCTTACGAAGTTCAGCAGCAGGCCCACATTCTCCCTGTCTGTTCTTTCACTGCAAGTAAAGAAGTGTCAGCTCATCTTTCTGCCCTCAGTCTCTCCTTCAGGTATGAATTCCAGGGCAGCTTTGTCATCATCCCCACATCCATGGACAAGGTTTCTAAATTCCTCCTTTGCAGCTCCCCCTGCTCCCACCTCCTGTGTGCTGCCTTTGTGCCCTGCAGCTCCAACAGTTCAGATGGGCAGCCTCACGAGATAAATGCTTCTGTTCATGGGCACTTGGAGAGATCATTCTTGTGCTTGGAGCAGGATGTCCTGTAAGGATTATCAGATTTCCTGAGCTCCTTCACCCTTCTGAGCTGCTTCCCATGGCACCACCTGAATCAGCACCCCCAGTTTGACAAAGTCTTCTCCTCTGGAGCCCACCAGCCTGTGCTCTGCTGCTGGCCTTCCTCCCTCCCCTCTGGTGCCTGGGACCCCACTGTGTCCTGGTCACAACAGCCAAGGTGGACACTGATGTTCACATCCCTCACCAGCTATTCCTTGTTTCCCAGTTCCAGATCCAGTTGAGCATCACTCTCATTGGCCCACAATGCAGACACGTTAAGCAGCTGGCCCAAGATCCTTTGGACTGATGGCACTTGCCACTTTGCCAGGCCAGTTAATGTCAGAGCAATAACAGTTCCCCATAGGAACCTGCTCATTGCCTGGTGACTTCCTCATGTTGCTGACAGAAGATCTTGTCCATTCCTCCTCCAAACTACATGATCATGTAGTTTGCAACACCCAACACATTGTCACTCTCTATTGGGTTTACATGACATACTCTTGGAACTGGGGGTAGGTGTGGGTGTGCTACAGCTGTCACCTCTCCGGGAAGACAACAGGAGTTTGACCAATGTCAGTCAGAGCCGATTTCAGCTGCTCCAAGATGGACCCACTCCTTGCCAAATCTGAGCCACTCAGTGATGCTGGCAGCACCTCTGGGATATTGTATTTGAGAAAGGGTAAAAAACGCTGCACAACAGCAGGTGGGAGAGAGGAGGGAGGAGATGGGAGAGAAAAGCTCTGCAGACACCAAGGTCATATCCCATAGGACCCAAGCAGGTCCCTCAGCAGGCCAAAGCTTGCTCTGCTGAAATCCTGCTCTTGGCCTTGTTCTCATCTCCCAGGAGCCTCAGCTTCACTTTCCATCCCTGACTGTTCCATCCTGACCAACTCTTTCTGGTTTGTAAGTGTGAAGTCCCACAGGGCACCTCACCCCACTGACTCCTCAGTCACCCGTGTCAGGAAGATGTTGTCAATGAGCTCCAAACCCTCCTGGATGGCCGGTACCTTGCAGATATTGGGGTATCTCAGATCTGCCACGAGGACACGGCCCTGGAAACATGAGGCTTCTTTCATGTGTCTGAAGGAGGCCTCATCTCATTCCTCTTCCTCATCAGTGAGTGTATAGGTGATGTCCAGTCACCTCAACATTGCCCATGTTGTTCTGCCCTCTCATGCTGACTCCTCAACATTCAGCTGACATCGTCTGTCCCCAGGCAGAGCTCCACGCATTCCTGCTGCTCTCTCATATGAAGGGAAACTTCCCCTCAAAGTCCAGACCTCTGGCATTATGAGCATCAGACGCCCAAGGCCCCACAGTTTCTGCAGGAGATGGTATTTGTAGTGCCCTTCAACTCCACATCCTGGTATCTTGGGAGAGACACCCTTATCAGGATAAGCCGTCTGCACGCAAACATTATGAGCTGAACAAATGGAGCTTCAGTCAAGGGAGAGTGCAGACCTTGATGAAATTTGGTGTTCACCCATCAGAAAGCTCTAAAGATTTAAAAAGGGAAGTAACCAGTTCTGTATCAGGGCAGGAGAACAACCCCATCCATCAGGACAGAGCAGGACCTGACACGCTGAGCAGTGACCCTGAGGAGAAGGGCCTGGGCACTACAAGGTCCCCACACCAGCCCGTGGTGCACGCTCACCATGAACAAGGCAGCTGCACACGGGGCTGCATGAGGAGGAGCGTGGGGACCCAGACACCTGCAGTTCTCATCCCATTCGGTTCAGCACTGGTGTGACCCACACACACGGGTGTGTGCCAGTGTGCGGCTTCCCAGTTTGGAGCAGCAGGGAGGAACTGGAGAGTGCAGGGCTGTGCCAAGGCAGGTTCAGCACCTTGTGCACATGGTGTGGGGTGCTGAGGGACCTGGGCTGCTTTGGCCCAGCAGCGCTGGGGAGGCTGCAGCAGTGCAGGAGTAGCCTGAGAGTGCCTGAGGGGTGGTTTCAGAGGTGGTGGAGGTTTCTTCATAGTGGGAAAGAGCATGAGAGGGATGAGCAGAAAGGAATGTGATGGAAGGGCAGTGCTGTGGGGGAGCAGGTCAGCAGAGGGAGTCTGTATCAGCCCAAGGCTTTGTGCTTCAAGGACCAGCCGGGGAGGATGGAGAGATCTCAGCAAAGGAAGGAAGATGCTCAGACAAGAGCAAGGTGGGGCAGCAGGGGGGATGTCTCCAGCCTGCAGGGACAGAGGTGCAGGGGATGCCACAGCACAGGACAGGCTGTCCTGGAGATGATCACGGGATGTAAAGAGGCTGAAAGCCCCACCAGACATGAGCTCCTTCTCTCCTTGGCTGTGGCTGTTGTCTGCACCTCTGATGCCTGTGAGGAGACACCTTGTCCTTCCAGCACAGGGGCCTCATGGCCTCCTTGTCCCCAGCCAGGAACCTGGGAGGTGTGGGACCATAGTCCTGCCCTTGGCCTTGCACAGCCCCACATCACACTGTCCCAGGAAGGGCCCTGGGCAACGTGGGAGGGACAGGATCTGTGTTCCCAGGGCTGGGGGTCAGATCTTGGCCCTTTGGTTAATGAAACACATCCAGGTTTACTGGTTATCAGAGAGACCGTCACCTTGCTTTTCTGACCTGTCATTCTGCCTCCAGTTTTCTGCTCTAACGAGATCCTAGGAACAGTTTCTCAGTTGTGTCCCTCAGTGTGACCCATTAATGCTACAAGAAACTTTGGAGTTTACATCTGAGTTTGACTTCTTCAGAAGATTCTTCGGCTTCCCCTCAGGGTCTGAGGTCCACGGACTCAGCACCAAACCCACCAGAGGGGTCATTAAAGCGCCTGGGGCTGCTCCTGTGCTGCTGAGCTGGGCTGGGCTCCTGGGACACAGGGAGCTCATGGCAGCGGCAGCGCTGCAGAGAGACAGCTCTGCCCAGGAGCAGCTCCTCTGCACACGCAGCAGGGCTGAGGGCTCTGCCTGGGGATCTCAGGAGACGAGCAAGGCAGAGAGAGATTAAAGGTGGTCAGGACTGGGAGGATGACTGAGAGCTCACTGGAGGAGAAACCTTTGCAGCCCTTGCCATGGTAAGTCTCTGGGTGCAGGGCAGTGCAGCTGTAGCTCCTGGAGGCAACTCCTGAAACTGGCACAGGCACAGCTTGTGGGATCTGTAAGGACGGGGCTCTTGTCAGGCCATGTTGAACAGCTGTGAAGCCGGGGGAGCACCCAGGGGTGCCCAGGGCTGTCCTGCAGAGCAGGGTCCCTGCACCCCAGGGCTGTGCCGGGCAGGGACTCTGCCGCCTGCCAGGGTCAGCGCTCAGCCTGCCCGGGAGATCCCATGGCAGCAGCTGTGGGTGGAAGGAGCGACCCCCGGCAGGGCAGGCAGGGAGCTTGTGGGGTTGAAGGGGGCTGTGTGGGTCAGGGCTGCTCAGAGCTCCAGATCCCCCCACAGACATGGCAGAGGGTCCTTCTGAACAAGGACATTGATACAGCAACAGCTGCAAGGGAAGGAGTCTGTGCTTCCGGTTTTCCACTCTTGCTCGTCTGGGTGTGCAGTGGGAGATGGGGATTTATTTCTCTCTTTGGAGCAGACACTGAGACCCCAGTTCTCATTAGGACTTGTCTGAGCTGCTCCTGAGCCCCTGCACACACAGAGCTGCCCCTGGGCAGTGCCAGGAGGTGTGAGCAGGACAGAGCTGAGCACACAGCGGGTGGGACGGGGTCTGTGACACTGACAGGGAGCAGACCAGGGACAGACACACAGCTGCAGGCAGCACAGACATGGGCAGGGAGAAGGAGCTCCTACCAGATATGCCAGGGATGGGATTTAGGAACCCCCTGCAATCCCCTGCAGTGCAGACACATTTCCCAGTGCAACCCCTGGTCTCCTCTCCTCCCCAGCAGACCCTCTGCCCCAAAGCCATGGGGTCCAGGTCACGAGTCTCCACCTCAGCAGCTGGACCTCCAGGTGAAGGGTTCCTGGAACGTGGTACTCAAAAACGGTGCTAAAAGTACTTGCTCTCCAGTGTCATGTGAGTGGCAGCAGCACAGCCGGGTCAGGAGAAGGTTCCACAGCATGCCCGTCTGCCTTTCTGTCCTTGCTTTATTTTCTGGTAGCACTGCAGTGTCCTTCCCTGTTTCTCCACCTGTCCCTGGTGCTCTTGCTCTCTGGGGTTGGGGTGGGAGTGTGGGTCAGTTTTTGTTCTGACACCAACACAGGGGGTCTTGACCCGTAGGTGTGTTCATGGAAACCAGATGCCCAAGCTGCATTTTTAACTGTGATAAACTGTTTTTTCTCAGCTGGTAGAAAGAGAGAATGAGCTGAAACATCCCTCCATCAGGGAGGGCGTTTTCCATGAGAAGCAACATGTTTATTTTCCTCAGAGAAGTCTCTCCTAAACTGTCACTGCCTTTTCCTCCTTGCACAGGTCCTCATGCCCACAGGCAGCCAATGTCCAACAGCAGCTCCATCACCCAGTTCCTCCTCCTGCCGTTCACAGACACACGGGAGCTGCAGCTCTTGCACTTCTGGCTCTTCCTGGGCATCTACCTGGCTGCCCTCCTGGGCAACGGCCTCATCATCACCACCATAGCCTGGGACCAGCACCTCCACACCCCCATGTACTTCTTCCTGCTCAACCTCGCCCTCCTCGACCTGGGCGCCATCTCCACCATTCTCCCCAAGTCCATGGCCAATTCCCTCTGGGATTCCAGGGCCATCTCATACTTGGGATGTGCGGCACAGCTCTTTTTGTTTCTCTTCTTGATCACAGCAGAATATTGTCTCCTCACCGTCATGTCGTACGACCGCTACGTTGCCATCTGCAAACCCCTGCACTACGGGACCCTCCTGGGCAGCAGAGCTTGTGTCCACATGGCAGCAGCTGCCTGGGCCACTGGGTTTCTCAATGCTCTGCTGCACACGGCCAATACATTTTCACTGCCCCTGTGCAAGGGCAATGCCCTGGGCCAGTTCTTCTGTGAAATCCCCCAGATCCTCAAGCTCTCCTGCTCACACTCCTACCTCAGGGAACTTGGGCTTCTTGTATTTAGTCTGTTAATCAGTTTTGGCTGTTTTATGTTCATAGTGGTGTCCTATGTGCAGATCTTGAGGGCTGTGCTGAGGATCCCCTCTGAGCAGGGACGGCACAAAGCCTTTTCCACCTGCCTCCCTCACCTGGCCGTGGTCTCCCTTTTCATCAGCACTGGCGTGTTTGCCCACCTGAAGCCCCCCTCCATCTCCTCCCCATCCCTGGACCTGGTGGTGTCTGTTCTGTGCTCTTTGGTGCCTCCAGCAGTGAAGCCCCTCATGAACAGCATGAGGAACAAGGAGATCAAGGATGCCCTGAGAAAACTCATATCTTAGTGTTTTCTGAAGCAATGTACTGCCCATCTGCTTCTACACAGGAGTTTTAATGTAGCTAATTACAGGCTCAAACTGTCATCTGGATTTTCTGTTGTTATTTGTTGTTTTCTTATTGCGATGATGTTTTCAGCCCCTTTTTAATCCACTGTCTGCGTTTCTTTTATAGCCACTGGCTGTTTAAATGAGGAACAGTACACTTCTTGTCTCTAACCAAAATAAAGATTCCTGTAGTGACTTGTTTTTCACTATATCCTTCCTGCAAGGCCTTTTTGCACGTTCAGGGACAGTTCCTATGATGGGTGAAGGGTAAAAAAGTCCATCCTGGCAGCCCTGCCAGGGAGCAGCAGCGCTTGCTCTTCCAGAGCTGTTCTGGTTCCACTCCCACACTCTCCTTCTCATCCCTGGTGTTGGTGCAAGGCCTGAGTGCTCTGGCAGCTTGGTCACCGTCCTGCTGTGTGTCAGTGCTGTGGGCGCAGGCAGGGACAGGCAATGGGCACTGCTGTGACAGAGCTGGCCTCACAACAGCCTTTCCAGATAGAAAGGTGATCTCCTCAGGGCAGTGCATGATGGTTTATATCTTCTTGAAAAGTTTCTCTCAAGCATATTCCTACAAAAGTCACCCACAGATTAAACACCATTGTACAGCTGAACAGTGTGTGTGTGCAGGGCTGGCACACAGCAGTGTCCTCTCACAGCCAGGCTTCTGCCAGAGACCTGCAGGACCAGCAGAGCAGGGGCTGGGCTGTGCCCCTGTGCACTGGACACCCCACAGAAGGAGCCTCAGGTCAATCACCATGGACTGGCCCCTCACAGCCATCATTTCCAGCACTGGCCTCTCATACCAACTCAGACATCTTTGTCCCTCCATGGAATCACACTGAATGAGTAGGTCAGAAGTTCATGTTCACATTGTACGGATGATATGTGAGCATGTACATCATGTATGTGAGGTAAGATGAACGTGAGTCAGAACGAACACCATCAGCTGTTCCTTGGGGTTCCATGAAGGCCTGTGAGACAGACAGTTCCTTGAGGTCACATCATGTTGGGACTAATATCCCATAGGAAACCACCAGAAAGCAGCACTGGGATGTGCTTCCTTTAACGAATGTCCATTCCTAATGATGAGGGACATCAATGATGAGTGCAGAACATGGTGACACACCATGGGGCTGAGGTGCCTCCCAACCTTTGGGAATAGGAACAGGAGGCCAGAGAGACACTGTGACTCCTGCCTTAGTGTGTAAATGGGAAAGTGTCTGATCCTGATTATGTCAATTTGTTTTAAGAGTCCACAGGGCCAGCTCAGATGTGGATGTCTGACAGAACCCTGATATTTCTTTGTGTGACTCCAATGACAAACCCCAGTGGCCCATTGAGATTTATCTCAGCTGCCTTGGACAGGCTCATTGCAAGTGTCCTTATTTGCTCCATCACCTTTACCATCCCCATCACATGCTGTTCTACACAGTCCTACACCTGCCCCTCCATCCCTGTGGGAAATTCTGGATTGTGGTCTCAAAATGTCAGAGTGATCAGAGAGGTTCAGAGGTCCCTCAGACAGTCAGACGTCAAACCCATCTTCAGGAATGGCAGGAAGGAGAACTGGGAGAATGACAGGATGCTCAGCCTACGTCTGTCCCTGGGAGGGGGCCGGACCACATTTTCCTGCACCCATCTCCAGGCAGCAGAAGGCCTAGAACAACCTCACCTGGTGCCCCCTCCCTTGAGAAGGAGAGTGAGACAAGATGATGTTCAGGGCTCTCTTCAAACCTGACTTATTCTATGATTCAATGAGTCTTTACCTTGGAGAGGTGTTTGAAGACAGAAGATGTCCTTACCAGCTAAAAGAATGAATCCTGTCTGAAATTGCTAACCTAAAATATGTAAATCCTCTCAGTTTTGGTCAGTCTGCTGTTCTAACAAAGATAAAAGTGACTTTTAAAACACCTAATCAGAACCTGCAAAGAATACTGTCCTTGCAGCACAGACACTCTGGAGCCTGCACTATTAGCTGAGTCTTGTTTTATCATCTGTCTCAAGACTGTTACATAAAGTGTCCTTTAGCTGAACTTTGCTCCTTATGCGCCCATATGCATCCCTAGGATGGGAGACCGGGGTCAGCCCGGGGCCCTTTCTCAACAAGCATGCGTGGTGATAAAATGGTTATGTAACCAATATGCCAATGTGTGAACACTTGCTTCTTCAGGACTGCCGGGAAGGTCTGAATGTAGTGATAAGGTTTTGGATATAATAGATGTTCCTTCTCTATCTGTTGTGCTGGTTTCATTCCAGCATCCAGACTTGCACAGCTCTGGAATAAACAAGATCTCATCTCTGGGGGTGGGATTGGCTTTGCACTTCAGGTAGCGAATTCACCATGAGAACCAGGAAGAAGGAAAACAATAAGAAATAAAAGAGGTAGGAGAGGACATAGAAAAGGTTTCAACATTTCTCATTCCTGTCAAGAATGCTTCTCCTCTCAGATCTTTAGCAGGAAATAGATTTGATCAGTTTGAGAAAACAAGCATAGCTTTATCTAGTCAGGTCACAGCCCATAAGGAGGGGGATGGATGGGTGTGGGATTATGATGGCAGTTGAGTCTCCAGAACTCATAACTGAGTGGAAAGACTTAGGCTGTGAAGGGGACAGTGGGGTCAGTTCTGTGTCTGGAGGTGACAGCCCAGCAGCAGGGACATGGCTGGGAAAGAACCTCTGCCCAAGGGCCCACAGGTCTTACCCAGGAAGAGAGACGGGTTGTCATGTCCATCCCACCTGAGAACATGATGGGACATCGGCAGGGACGTGGTCGTGTCTGTCAGAGAAGCTGAAAGGCCAGCAGCACTCACGGGATTTAGAAGATCATGGTGAGGTGACTTCTCTCTGGTGAGGTGAAAGACCACAAGAAGCCTAACGGGTTGGGTTCTCTGCTTGAAGGGCAGTTTGTGAGATGGTTGAGTAGCAGAAAAAAAGCAAGAAAGAGGAAAAAAAGTCACAAAGTGACTTGGAAGATGGAGACTGGATATCAGGAGTAAGAAATGTCACTGGAAGGGCAGTGCTGTGGTGCAAGAGGTGACCCAGAGGGAGCTGGATCAGCCCATGGTTTGTGTGCCAAAGAGCAGCCAGTGAGGGTGCAGACACAGCAGTGAAGGTGCAGAAATGCTGGGTGAGAGCAGGTGGGGAAGCGAGATGGGTGTCTGCAGCCTGCAGGGTAAGAGGGGCAGGGGTAGCACCGTGTAGAACAGCCTGTGGTGGAGATGGCAAAGGGCGCTGTAAGGCTGGAAGGGACCCACAGAACCCAGGTCTCTGTCCCCTTGGCCAGGGCAGTTGTCTCTGCCACTGAGGCCCAGGACAAGACATGTTGTCCTCATGGCACTGGGGCCTCGGTGCCTCCTTGCAGCCCCATGGGGAAGCTGGAAGTTGTTGTCCCAGTGTTGTCCTTCCCTGGGCCTTGCACACCCACATCCCACGGTCCCAGGAAGAGCCCTGAGCTGTGTGTGAGGGACAGGATCCCCCTTCCCATCGCCTGGAGGTCATGGCTCCTCCTTTCTGCTTCAGAAAGCAAACCAAGGGGTTTCTGAGCATCAGAGCTGAAGAAAATACTCAAAGGAGACCTCATGGTGGCTACAGCTTCCTCACAAGGGGAGAAGGAAGAGAAGTTATTGATCTCTTCTCACTGGTGACCAGTGAGAGAACCCAAGGGAACGGAAGAAATATGTGCCAGGGGAGGGTCTGTTGCACATGAGGAAAAGGTTCTTCACCCAGAGGTGCTGGACACTGAACAGGCTCCCCAGGGAGGTGTCACGGCCCCAACCTGACAGTGTTCAAGAAGAGATTGGACAACGTCCTCAGACACACGGGGTGACCTGTGGGGTGTCCTGTGCAGGGACAGGAGTTGGACTCCATGATCCTTGTGGGTCCTTCCAACTCAGGACATTCTATGATTGTATGAAATACTAGGTCAAACGTCCATGTTTTCATTGTACAGATGAGATGTAAACACACACATCATGTGCATGTCCACTGTGTGCATGTGGTGAGATGAACCCAAGTGAGCACAAATGCCATCAGCTGTTCCTTGGTGTGCCATTAAGGTCAGTGGGACAGAGAGGGTGTTCAGGGGTCTCTTCCAACCTGGGTTATTGTAGGATTCCATGAATCTTTGCCTTGGAGAGCTTTTCATATCAGAAAAGACAGAGAAAGAAGAAGAAGAAAATTAGGTGCAGAAGCAGAGATATAAAATGCCTCAGAGTAAATGCAGCAGCTCCTCTGAGGAATGTTTCTCCACTCAAACCCTTGATAGGAAATCTATTGGATACATTTGATGAAAGCAGCTTAGTTTGATCTGCTCACACACTGGACCACAAGGGGGGTGATGGTGGGTACGATGCCATGTGGTCACTGTGTCTCAGGAACTCATAGTCCAGTAGGAACCAATGGCTGTGGAGGGCACTGTGAGGTCACTTCTGCCTCTGCAGGGGATTGGCCAACAGCAGGAACAGGGCTGGGAAAGGACTGTGAGGTCACACACACCAGACGAGCAATCGGGCCCAATCAGCATGGCTGGATGAAAGGCAGGTCCTGCTTGACCACCCTGATCTCTTCTGTGACAAGGTGACCGGCTGAGCAGATGAGGGAAAGTCTGTCGTGGGGAGTGAATCCGCCACACGGGCTGTGGGTGTTGTGTCCTTAGACTGCAGTAAAGCCTGTGACACCGTGTCCCACAGCATCTCCTGGAGAAGCTGCAGCTCATGGCCTGGATGGTGTATCTGTGATGGATCAAGAACTGGCTGGAGGGACGGGCCCAAAGAGTTGTGGTGAGCGGAGCCAAATCCAGTTGGTGGCCGGTCATGAGTGGTGTCCCCAGGGCTCAGTATTGGGGCCAGTTCTCTCTCATCTCTTTATCAATGATCTGGATGAGGGGATCAGGCGCACCCTGACTATGTTTTCAGGTGACACCAAATTGGGTGGGAGTGTTGATCTGCTGGAGGGTATGAAGGCTCTACAGAGGGATCTGGAGCTGCTGCTTCATTAGGCTGAGGCCGTTTGTGTGAGGTTTAACAAGGCCAAGTGTCAGGTCCTGCACTTTGGTCATAACAATCACCTACAACACTACAGGCTTGGGGAAGAGTAGCTGGAAAGCTGCCTGGTGGAAAAGGACCTGGGGTTGTTGATTGACAACAGCTGAACATGAGCCAGCGTGTTCCCAGGTTGCCAAAAAGGCCAATGGCTTGATGTGCATCAAGAATAGTGTAGTGGGCAGAACCGGAGCAGCGATCATCCCCTTGTACTCGGCACTGGTGAGGCCACAACTCAAATCCTTGGTTCAGTTTTGGGCCCATCACTATAGGAAAGACCTTGGGGTGTTGGAGTGAGTGCAGAGGAGGGGGACAAGGCTGTTGAGGGTCTGGAGCACAAGTCTGCTGAGGAGCAGTTGGGGGTTCTGAGGCTGTTTATCCTGGAGAAAAGGAGGCTGAGAGGAGACCTTTTTGCTCTCTACAACCATCTGAAAAGAGGTTGTAGCATGGAGGGTGTTGGTCTTCTCCTGAGTAGCAAGTGAGAGGATGAGAGGAAATGGACTCAGCTTGTACCAGAGAAAGTTCAGAATTGATATTAGGAAACATTTTGTCATGGAAAGGGTTGTGAAGCAGTGGAACAGGCTGCCCAGGGAAGTGGTTGAGTCACCATTCTCTGTTCTTTAGCACAGCTTCTAGGAGGATCTGTTCCATCATCTTCCCAGGCACAGGTAAGAGGCTGACAGGTCAGTAGTTTTCAGGATCCTCCTTTCTACAGCAGAGAAACACTGCCACACATCGCAGGTTAAAACGTGGAGACTGGACATGAGGAGGAAGAAATGTCACTCAAAGGGCAGTGCTGTGGTACGAGAAATCATCCAGAAGGAGCAGGAGATCAGTCCATGTACTTGTGTTTCCAGGAACAGAGCATGAGAGTGGAGACACATCAGTCAATCTATGGAAATACCAGGGTGAGAGCAAGGGGAGGAAGCGAGATGGGTGTCTACAGCCTGCAGGGAAACAGAAGCAGCTGAGGGACAGTGTAGGACAACCTGTGGTGGAGATGGCAAAGGGCACTGGCAAGGCTGGATGTCACCAAGAGAACCCAAGTCTTTGTCCCCTTGGCTATGGCAATGGCCTCTGCCACCAAGGCCTGTGAGGAGACGTGTTGTCCTCAGGCACTGGGGCACCTCATGGCCTCCTTGCACACCCCAGTAAGGCTGGGAACGGTCACACCATTGTCCTTCACTCAGCACCACACAGCCCACACCCCCTGCCCCAGGAAGAGCCCTGAGCAATGTGTGAGGGACAGGATCTGCCTTCCCAGGGGCTGGGGGTCAGGCCTTGGCCTCTCTGCTTCATCCAACTAAACCAGGGTTTTCTCAGCACCTCAGCTGCCTGCACGTTTCCCTTTGTTTATCTGCCATCATGGCCTCCAATTCTCTGCTCTAACGAGTCCCTGGGGAGGCTCTGCTGGTACTTGCCCTCAGTGGAACTCATTAATACTTCAAGGAACTTAGTGCTTTTTTCTTCTGGCTTTGACTTCTGGAAAGGTTTGTGCAGTCTCCTCTCAGCACCTGAGTAATGTTCAAGGACTCAGCACCCAATGCACCATGGGGCTCATTACACTCAAGAAAGCTCTAACAAACCATGTCTCTTCTTGTTATGTCCTTCCAATCTTGTACAGTCAATTAGAGAGTTTTCTTTGTGTAATTATGGAGAAAGATTTCAAAAAGCTTCTGATAAAAAAGTCTTTCTATTGTAAAGGGTGTATTTTAATCCTTTTCAGTTTGGAGAGGATGCGATTGCAGCATTATCTGATGTTGATCCAGGGTCTCTCCTAAGGAGGTCTGGACTGGCTGGAGAAGCTGTCCCTTGAGGTCTCACACCGTGTGGACAACCTTGCTCCTCACCTCCCCAACCCCATCGTTTCTCTCATTGGCCCCCTGGGCCTTGCATCCCTTTTCCTCACACCAGACTTCACTGCAGTCTGCAGCTGGATGTGCCAGCTCCTTTGCACCAGCTCCCACCTGCTCTCCTTGCAGACCCAAGTGCACACAGGAAACAGGGACTTTGCTTTACCCTTGAACAAACAAAACACAACTGATGAGAGTCATGATTAAAAGAAAACACACTCCTCAACTGTACACCAAGGACAAGCTGCCACCACTGAGGTTCACCTTCTCCAAGGCAGAACCATGCAAGAAATGTTTTAGACGGAAAGGAAATTATAAAATAAACACAATAAAAGAGTTGGCTAAAGACAGAATAGACAGACTACTGAAAGGCAAGGAAGCTTTTAACTCCTTGAAGCTGAAAGCAGCAACTGGATTGTTGACAAGTGTGTGAGTGATCAAAGAGTAAGAGGAAGGGAAACCCAGAGAGCAATCGCGAGTGCTTGTGTGCAGATCAGCTGCTGGAAATGGGACTTCAGACACGGTCAGTTTAGTCAGGGCAGGAGGAAATACCTGGAGGATGAGGGAGATGAGATGCACAGATAACAGAGAGAGTGCTGAGAAGGCAAATGTAGTGGAGGATCAGAAGTTCTCATCTCGTTCTTAATGCACATCCTGAAAAGTCTCATTTTGATCTAATGGGAAAACACTGACATTTAAAGTATTCAAAACAAAGGTAGGAGAATTACAACACCAACAGTGTTTGATGTTTAAAGTTGCAAGAACACATTTCCTTCACTCTACATCTTTCAATTGGTTTCTTTTTCCCTCCATTTTTAAGAAATGTTCTCTAGATTTCTATCCTACCAAACCCTACAACATTAAGAAAGATAATCCTTGTGTCTTTCAGAGTTGAAGGCACCAAAGTATGCACAGCCATGGGCTGTCAGTGCCACTTTTAACCCTTGGCACACAGTGAGTCATGCTGGAAGCTGTTGGCCACTCTTGACTGATGGAGGAAAGAGGGATAAAAAGGTTAATTGAACTGTTCTCTTTTTAGATGGCCATGTTGACAGTGATCTCAACAGACCTGTGTTGTCTGTCTTTCTATGTGATCATAAGGAAAAAATTATATTTATGTGTTGGTAAATATATAGTAAAATGTATAAGTGTGTCCAGTTACATTTCCTACCAGCACTCTCCAAGGAAGAATCTTTCTTCAGATAAATTGCTCGTTTGATATTGTCTTTGTCACCCATCCCCTGCCCCACTGGCCACTGGGACCAGGGTGCCCTCAGCCGCCTTCCTTGTGCTGACCACATCTTTGGAGAAGCCCTCCTGGGTGCCCTCCCCTTGCACGGCCATTTCAGCCACTGCTCAGCGTTGGCTTTGCTGGCTCCATCCCTGCACCCCCAGGCCAGGTGTCTGTCAGTCTGTCTGTCTCCTGGGCAGCCTGTTCCCCTCCAGCCTCCCTGCACGTCCTTCTGCTGTTTGATCTCCTAAGTCAGGGGGTCCCTGTTCATCCATGCTGACCTCTTGCCAGGCCCTGCTGGACTCCCTGGCCATCAGGTTGGTTTCTTCCTGGGCTCTGAGGACATCGCCCCTGAACAGGGACTCACAGCCTGTTTGTTCTGCAGGACAGCCAAAGCAGATCCTCCAGTAATGAAATCAGTTCTCCTGCAGGACTGCACTCTTGTTCTGCAGTTGTCCTGCTTCTCCACCATCTCATGGTCACTGCAGCCATGGCCGCTCTCATCCTTCAGACCCCCAGCCTGATCCACCTTGTCTGTTTGTAGGAGACCAGCCCTCGTCAGCTCGTCCATGTTTGTCTCAAAATGCTGTATTCCACACCTGCAGGAGCCTCCTGGGTTGCTTGTGCCCAGTGCTGCTGCCCTCCCAGCAGACCAAGCCATGGTCCAACTTGCCATGTAATCAAGGACCTGTGACCATGAAGCTTCCTCCAAGGCAAGGCTCTGTGCACACCAGGCTCCCCTCTGCACAGAGCTCATCTCCAGCTCCTCATCCACCCGCCTGCCTTCCCGAGGAGCCCTGACCACCCCTGGCTGCCCTCCCACCACTGAGCTGTCCCACCAGGGCTCTGCAGTCCCCATGGGGAGCACGGTGCTGCCTGCCCAGCAGAAACGACAGTGCTGGGTGGGAGAAAGGAGAGGCAGGTGCAGGGGAAGTGTCTGGAGGTTGGCTGTGAGGTGACCCCTGGTGCCAGAAGAGGATGATGCAAGGTGAGGGGTCATGTGAGGGAGGTAGATTTTGAAGTCCCATCTTTGAGAACAACCCAACTGGGCACGTGGTGAGTCAGGCCTAGTGATGTCACCTGGATGCTGGAAAACACACCCAGCAGTGCTGAGAGCCTGGGAGACAGGAGATGCAGGAGAAGGGGAAGATGACACGGCTGGAGGTGGGTTGTGATGCCACTTCTATTGCAGATACATGGGGTAGATGTAGGCCAAGCAAACATGGATGCATTATTACTTGTGAGGTCACCTCATGACAGCAATGTGATTGGCCAGAGGTAGGCAGGTATCATGAGGTCATCAAGGACGCCAGATGGGAAGGCTGCAGACAAATGACCATGCCCCTGGTGAGGCCCTGCCCTGGAGTGAAGCCACCTGTACGTGCCATGGGAAACTGTGGGACGTGCATGAGAAAGTGAGGGATGTGAGAAGGGACCAGAGGACCAAGGCAATGGAATCCAAACTATCACATTTGAGTGCAAGTGGAGGAAACCTGAGCCCATTGGGGAAAAAGTAACTGATGATGGTTATGAATTGTTGAGGAGACCGGGGCAGAGAAAGGGAGGGATCAAGGTGGATCGTGGAAGAAGCAGCCTGTGGAAGGGTGGGGAGGAGAGGGATTCAAGTGACCAGCTGCTCATGGGGAGGTGGCTGGTCAGTGCTGCTCTGGCCACCCCCCCTGCCTGATCACCATGGTCTGTCCTGCTTATTAGACTGGTTTCAGCTGGGGTAGAGTTAATTATCTTCGTAGCAACTCTATGGCACTGTGTTTTAAACCTGTGATGGAAACAGTGTTGATCGCACGCCCATGTTTCAGTCAGCGCTGAGCGGTGCTTGCACACAGTCAAGGCCTTTTCTGCTTCTCACACTGAGAAGTGAGAGTAGGCTGGGGGTGCCCAAGAAACTGAGAGGAGACACAGCTGGGACAGCTGACCCCAGCTGACCAAAGGGATCTTCTGTAGCACATGAAGTCATGCTCAGCAATAAATCTGGGAGAAGAAGTGAGGGGGGAACACTCAGAGTGATGGCGTTTGTCTTCCCAAGTAACTGCTATGTGTGATGGAGCCCTGATTTTCTGGAGATGGCTGAACACCCACCTGCCAATGCAAAGCAGGGGACAGATTCCTTATATTTCTTTGATTGCGCACACAGCTTTTGCTTTACCTATTAAACTGTCTTTATCTCAACCCTCGAGTTTTCTTTTACTTTTAAGATCTTCCCCTCATCCTGCCACAGCAACAGTGTGGTGCTGAGCTGATGACCAGGGTTAAACTACAATATTTCTTAAACTCTGTTCCTGGCTATTTACTGTGTGAGTGGGTTCACTGTTGTGTGTGTGTTTGGGTGTAAATGTATGCACACGCTTTCTTGGTCAGGTCTAAGTGAGGCTAGCAAGGAAGAGGGAACACCAGGATATGAAGAGAACTGGGGCTGGAATGGCCAAGTGGACAATATGTATGAGTCTGGGTTGACCCAAACCCCAGGTCCACACTGGAGGGACCACAGGGGTGTGTGAAACTGCAGGTAAGTTCTACCTGGGATGTGCAGACAACTTGTGCAACCTTCACAGCAGCTCAGTCTGAGAGGAGGAACAGGACACGCTCAGTACTGTTGCTCATGGTTGTGTAGGTGCTGCTGTTGGTGTGGTGACTGTGAAGGTGCTGTTCCCTGTTGGAACGGGTCTGTGTGGGGTGGGCTGTTTCCATCTTTGTTTCCCTGCAGGTACCTGGATTTAGTGCTTTGCCATGGGTTGACTCCACCTTGGGCCATGTCTCACTCTGTGGGCTCCAGTGGCTGCCCACCTCAGGCACACAGGTACATGTGTATCTCATGGGCTCTCCAGGCAGCTCCAGATTCCTCTCCTGGAGGATTGTCCTCTGCCCCATCATGCTCTGGGACAGCCCAGTCTGACTGTATCTCATGACCACTCCCCTTCTCCGCTGTCAACAGACAACAAGGGTTGTGTCTTAAACCACAACTCTGTTGTCTATCAGCTACCAACGTGACAACGAACTTTGACCTCAGGCCCTTTTGAGTGAAATTCCTGGGCCTGTTGTTGAGATCAGCTTTAGAACAACAACCAAATATTGAGGAACTGCTGAGAGGAGATGTCATTTTATTACGGAGATGCTATGGAAGACCAAGCTCTGAAACAGTGTTAGGAAAACATTTATACAGGTTTCACGTGTTTTAAAAATATTAATAATGGGTACATTTTTCAGGATAGTCAGCTAAACACAAACAATTATGTACGAACATAATAACCATAAACAACAATATGGGTAATGCTAACAAATTAAGAGGGATAAAACAAGGTACAGGCCTGCACTGGGATACAAATAGACATCATTTGTGGACAGTGACGGAAAGCTGATCAGTATTGACAAACACCCATGAAATCACTTTCCTAATGGACTCCTTGAGCTCCTGGTTCCTCATGCTGTAGATGAGGGGGTTCAGTGCTGGAGGCACCACCGAGTACAGAACAGACACCACCAGGTCCAGGGATGGGGAGGAGATGGAGGGGGGCTTCAGGTAGACAAACATGGCAGTGCTGACAAACAGGGAGACCACGGCCAGGTGAGGGAGGCAGGTGGAAAAGGCTTTGTGCCGTCCCTGCTCAGAGGGGATCCTCAGCACGGCCCTCAAGATCTGCACATAGGACACCACAATGAAAATGAAACACATGAAAACTAAACAGGCACTGACCACAATAAGGCCAAGTTCCCTGAGGTAGGAGTGTGAGCAGGAGAGCTTGAGGATCTGGGGGATTTCGCAGAAGAACTGGCCCAGGGCATTGCCCTTGCACAGGGGCAGTGAAAATGTATTGGCCGTGTGCAGCAGAGCATTGAGAAACCCAGTGGCCCAGGCAGCTGCTGCCATGTGGACACAAGCTCTGCTGCCCAGGAGGGTCCCGTAGTGCAGGGGTTTGCAGATGGCAACGTAGCGGTCGTACGACATGACGGTGAGGAGACAATACTCTGCTGTGATCAAGAAAAGAAACAAAAAGAGCTGTGTTGCACATCCCAAGTATGAGATGGCCCTGGAATCCCAGAGAGAATTAGCCATGGATTTGGGGACAATGGTGGAGATGGAGCCCGTGTCGAGGAGGGCGAGGTTGAGCAGGAAGAAGTACATGGGGGTGTGGAGGTGCTGGTCCCAGGCTATGGTGGTGATGATGAGGCCGTTGCCCAGGAGGGCAGCCAGGTAGATGCCCAGGAAGAGCCAGAAGTGCAAGAGCTGCAGCTCCCGTGTGTCTGTGAACGGCAGGAGGAGGAACTGGGTGATGGAGCTGCTGTTGGACATCTGCTGCCTCTGGGCATGGGGCACTGTGGAAACAGGAGAGCACGTTGACAAATCAGGAGAGAGTTCTCCCAGAAAATCTCTTCCCCGCCTCAACCAACATCCCTCTTCTACTCCCACCTGTGCCACCGCATACAGAAATGCGAATTGTTCTCTCCTTTTTGGCAGCCCCTGTGGTCATCTCCCTGGCTGGAGCACTGGTTTGTGCTTTCTGATTGTGCTGTGAGGATCAGGGCCTCTTCCTGTGGGCTCCCAAGGAGTCAACCCTGCCCTACAGCACCGGGACCTGGGAAAGGGGGGGAGTTCTTGTGTTTATACATAAGCATAATCTACTTATATCGTAATCATAATTCACAATATCATGCCAGGGAAGAACTGGGATGTCCTAAAGCCGTTCTGACTGGGACAGAATAGGCTCATTCCCCAGCCCCACATGTCGCACATCCCAGAGCCCCACAGGGCATGATGGGCTTAGGGAATTTGCTCCCACAGAGACATCTCCTGCCGGGAGCTGTTTCTCTGTCCCCATGTCTACTCCCTGTCACTGCTCTCAGTGTCAGTCTGTCCCACCCCCTGTGTGCTCAGCTCTTCCCTGCACAAACCTCCTGGCAGCTCAGCACTGCCCAGGAACATCTCCATGTGTGTGCGGATTCTGCTGAGAATATCACACCAGCCCTAAAGGGGCTGGAAAGGAGATGTTGCTGCTCTGTGAGCCAGAGAGCGTTGAATTGCGCTCTCAGAGAAAAATCAATATTTGGAGTTTCAGCACTTTCTCCGTAACTGCAAGACATATTTCCACCTTACCTTTCCTAGCCAGCCAGCCAAGAGTAGAGGACAAAAGGCAATAATTGCTTCCCTGTCAGATAATCCCTGCCTTGTTGTGCCTCTTGGAATGTCCCTGGGGGTGAGTTGTCAGCAACTCTGATCCACACAGCACCCTCTCAAAGGCAGAATGACCCTGTCCTGCCCGGGATCACTCCTTCCCCCCACAGCTTCTCCCCTCCTTTTTGCTGGGATCTCCCCGGGCAGGCTGAGCGCTGACCCTGGCAGGCGGCAGAGTCCCTGCCCGGCACAGCCCTGGGGTGCAGGGACCCTGCTCTGCAGGACAGCCCTGGGCACCCCTGGGTGCTCCCCCGGCTTCACAGCTGTTCAACATGGCCTGACAAGAGCCCCGTCCTTACAGACCCCACAAGCTGTGCCTGTGCCAGTTTTAGGAGATGCCTCCAGGAGCTACAGCTGCACTGCCCTGCACCCAGAGACTTACCATGGCGAGGGCTGCAAAGGTTTCTCCTCCAGTGAGCTCTCAGTCATCTTCCCAGTCCTGACCACCTTTAATCTCTCTCTGCCTTGCTCGTCTCCTGAGATCCCCAGGCAGAGCCCTCAGCCCTGCTGCGTGTGCAGAGGAGCTGCTCCTGGGCAGAGCTGTCTCTCTGCAGCGCTGCCGCTGCCATGAGCTCCCTGTGTCCCAGGAGCCCAGCCCAGCTCAGCAGCACAGGAGCAGCCCCAGGCGCTTTAATGACCCCTCTGGTGGGTTTGGTGCTGAGTCCATGGACCTCAGACCCTGAGGGGAAGCTGAAGAAACTTCTCAAGAAGTCAAAGTCAGATGTAAACTCCAAAGTTTCTTGTAATGTTAATGGGTCCCACTGAGGGACACAGCTGAAGAACTGACCCCAGAGTTCGGTTAGAGCAGAAAACTGGAGGCAGTGATGACAGGTCAGGAAAAGCAAAGTAAAGGTCTCTCTGATGCTGAGTAAACCTGGATGTGTTTCATTAACCAAAGAACTAAGCCCTGACCCCCAACCCTGGGAAGTCAGATCCTGTCCTTCCCACATTGCCCAGGGCCCTTCCTGGGACAGTGTGATGTGGGGCTGTGCAAGGCCAAGGGCAGGACTATGGCCCCACACCTCCCAGGTTCCTGTCTGGGGACAAGGAGGCCATGAGGCCCCTGTGCTGCAAGGACAAGGTGTCTCCTCACAGGCATCAGAGGTGCAGACAACAGCCACAGCCAAGGGGAGAAGGAGCTCATGTCTGGTGGGGCTTTCAGCCTCTTTACATCCCGTGATCATCTCCACGACAGCCTGTCCTGTGCTGTGGCATCCCCTGCACCTCTGTCCCTGCAGGCTGGAGACATCCCCCCTGCTGCCCCACCTTGCTCTTGTCTGAGCATCTTCCTTCCTTTGCTGAGATCTCTCCATCCTCCCCAGCTGGTCCTTGAAGCACAAAGCCTTGGGCTGATGCAGACTCCCTCTGCTGACCTGCTCCCCCACAGCACTGCCCTTCCACTCACATTCCTTTCTGCTCATGTCCAGCCTGGACCTCCCCAGCTGCACTTTGGGCCATTATTTCTTTCTCATGCACTTTCCCACTATGCAGAAACCTCCACCACCTCTGAAACCACCCTTCAAGCACTCTCAGGCTACTCCTGCACTGCTGCAGCCTCCCCAGCGCTGCGGGGCCAAAGCAGCCCAGGTCCCTCAGCACCCCACACCATGTGCACAAGGTGCTGAACCTGCCTTGGCACAGCCCTGCACTCTGCAGTTCCTCCCTGCTGCTCCAAACTGGGAAGCCGCACACTGGCACACACCCGTGTGTGTGGGTCACACCAGTGCTGAACCGAATGGGATGAGAACTGCAGGTGTCTGGGTCCCCACGCTCCTCCTCATGCAGCCCCGTGTGCAGCTGCCTTGTTCATGGTGAGCGTGCACCACGGGCTGGTGTGGGGACCTTGTAGTGCCCAGGCCCTTCTCCTCAGGGTCACTGCTCAGCGTGTCAGGTCCTGCTCTGTCCTGATCGATGGGGTTGTTCTCCTGCCCCTATACAGAACTGGTCACTTCCCTTTTTAAATCTTTAGAGCTTTCTGATGGGCGAACACCAGATTTTCTCAAGGTCTGCACTCTCCCTTGACTGAAGCTCCATTTGTTCAGCTCATAATGTTTGCATGCAGACGGCTTATCCTGATAAGGGTGTCTCTCCCAAGATACCAGGATGTGGAGTTGAAGGGCACTACAAATACCATCTTCTGGAGAAACTGTGGGGCCTTGGGCGTCTGATGCTCATAGTGCCAGAGGTCTGGACTTTGAGGGGAAGTTTCCCTTCATATGAGAGAGCAGCAGGAATGCGTGGAGCTCTGCCTGGGGACAGACAATGTCAGCTGAAGGTTGAGGAGTCAGCATGAGAGGGCAGAACAACATGGGCAATGTTGTGGTGACTGGACATCACCTATACACTCACTGATGAGGAAGAGGAATGAGATGAGGCCTCCTTCAGACAAATGAAAGAAGCCTCATGTTTCCAGGCCATGTCCTCATGGCAGACCTGAGATATCCCAATATCGGCAAGGTACCAGCATTCCAGGAGGGTTTGGAACCCATTGACAACATCTTCTTGACATCGGTGACTGAGGAGTCAGTGGGGTGAGGTGCCCTGTGGGACTTCACACTTACAAACCAGAAAGAGTTGGTCAGGATGGAACAGTCAGGGATGGAAAGTGGAGCTGAGGCTCCTGGGAGATGAGAACAAGGCCAAGAGCAGGATTTCAGCAGAGCAAGCTTTGGCCTGCTGAGGGACCTGCTTGGGTCCTATGGGATATGACCTTGGTGTCTGCAGAGCTTTTCTCTCCCATCTCCTCCCTCCTCTCTCCCACCTGCTGTTGTGCAGCGTTTTTTACCCTTTCTCAAATACAATATCCCAGAGGTGCTGCCAGCATCACTGAGTGGCTCAGATTTGGCAAGGAGTGGGTCCATCTTGGAGCAGCTGAAATCGGCTCTGTCTGACATTGGTCAAACTCCTGTTGTCTTCCCAGAGAGGTGACAACTGTAGCACACCCACACCTACCCCCAGTTCCAAGAGTTTGTCATGTAAACCCAATAGAGAGTGACAATGTGTTGGGTGTTATAAACTACATGATCATGTAGAAGAAATGGACAAGATCTTCTGTCAGCAACTCAAGGAGGAAGTCACCAGTCAATGAGCAGGTTCCTATGGGGAACTGTAATTGCTCTGACATTAACTGGCCTGGCAAAGTGGCAAGTGCCATCAGTCCAAAGGATCTTGGGCCAACTGCTTAACGTGTCTGCATTGTGGGCCAATGAGAGTGATGCTCAACTGGATCTGGAACTGAGAAACAAGGAATAGCTGGTGAGGGATGTGAACATCAGTGTCCACCTTGGCTGTTGTGACCAGGACACAGTGGGGTCCCAGGCGCCAGAGGGGAGGGAGGAAGGGCAGCAGCAGAGCACAGGCTGGTGGGCTCCAGAGGAGAACACTTGGACATACTGGGGGATGGTGAGCAAAGTGGTGACATGGAAGTAGATCTGAAGGATGAAGGAGCTCAGGAAATCTGATAATCCTTACAGGACAGCCTGCTCCAAGCACAAGAATGATCTCTCCAAGTACCCATGGAAAGAAGCATTTAACTCATGAGGCTGCTGATCTGAACCGATGGAGCTGCAGGGCACAAAGGCAGCACACAGGAGGTGGAAGCAGGGGAAGCTAAAAAGGGGGAATTTAGAAACCTTGGCTATGGATGCAGAGAATATGCCAAAGCTGCCCTGGAATCGATACCTGCAGGGGAGGCTGAGGGCAGCAAAATGAGCTGATACAGCTTCCTTACAGAAAAAGACCAGGGTAACATAGACCTGCTCCTAAACTTTGTAAGAATAGAATCAGACAGGACTGAGGTTCTCCATGGCTTCTTTGCCTCCATCTTCACCAGCAAGGTCTCCTGGGCCTTTGTTCCTGAAGGCAGGAGTCTGGAGAACACCCAGCAGTGGATGGGGCTCAAGTCAGGGGTGACCTGAGCAAACTCAGACACCGTTACAGAACAGGAGATGGGTCACTTGACCAGCTCCTGAACACGAGTATCGCTGTGCTGTGGCACCTGAGATTGCCAGGAACACCCACCTCTTGGTCCAGAGGAGTGTGACTCCTCTTGAGGTGTCCTGGACTATCTCCTCACTCACATGGTGATTTAGGCACCCACTTTTCTGACCTATTCAGTCTTCTCAGGACACGTTCCACATCCATATGAACAGGAGAGTGGTTATACCACCTGTTCTGGAAAGGCAGGGAAGGGTGAACATGGACAAATATAGAATAGATTTGGCTTTACTCCTATTTATTATGGAAATGCTCTGTGTTTCGCTATTCCTGAAATCTCCCTAATCATCCACACCAGACTTGAAGCCTTTATGAAAATGATGCACAGAGCCTTGGCTTGTAAGGGCATTTTATATGCTAGTGAGCCCTCTGCTGCCATGATCCTGAACTGCAGCTACTGAGAGAATGAACAAACGTCTAATGAAGTGAAAGGCAGAAGCAAACCCCAAGTTTCTGAGGGTGTTTGGACCCCATGAAGGGCCATCACTGACACAGCTGTGAAGGAAACAACCAGTCCAGGTCCCTGTCCCTGCAGGCTGCTGAAGGAAAGACTTGGAGACACTGGTTCCAGGTGGTGAGGGCCATGTGGAGGTGGCTCTGGTGCCATGTCAGCCCTTGATGCTTGTTCATCACCAGAATGGCTGAGCCCTGACCCCTGGGACCTGGTAGATCTTTCTCCAATGTTTTTCAAGGCTTTTCCTGTGGTCAGTGTGAGTGTTTTGTGTTTTGGGGGTGGGTTTTATGTCGAGTGCTGTTGCTTTAACTGCAAGGCTCTGGTGTTCTGTGGAGTCGGAAATGCCCGTGAATTCCTCATAACTCATCCAGCTTCTTTCATACACCTGGCAATGGTCACCAATCACCACAATGTCCCAATCCCACACTTGCTTGAATCCTCTATTTGGATCCTTACCCATCACTCCAGGAGGTTCATGGATCCACCAGGTTCATGGATGATTCCTGAGGACCATCCAAGTGTGGGCAGTGTAAGAGAGGAGCAGAGCAGGGTCAGCTCATGGGCCATGACTGAGCACAGCCACCCCAGCAGCAGCCGTTCCCCATCTCCCAGGCACAGCCATGCCCACAGCATGCAAATGGCACTGCCATACATGATTAGCCCAAGAGAGGCCTTTCTTCCTTCCATATTCCCAGGAAAATCTTCCTCCTGTTCCTCCTCCACCTGCAGACATCAACTGCTTTCCATTTCTGGGCTCAGACGTGGCTGGAAGGGTTCACTGAAGCCATCAGCCATCTCATTGCTTCTCCCTGACATGCCCTGACCCTCTCCCACACCTACAATGGCCAATCACGGCTGCTCAAGGCTCCCGCTTTTCAGAAGAGGCCTCGAGCTTCTTGGTTCTTCCTGGTGCTTATTATAAACTTCCTCACTCTCGCCAGAGTTCACAGTGAACTTTCTTGTCCATAACAGCCCCTTTATGACCATGTCCTACTAAATGGTTGTGTTTGTATGATCATTTGTGCAGAAAGGGCAGTCACAGGACAGCACCCAGTATGTCAAAACTGATGCCAAGTGAAATGCCGTAAAGCCCTGATGAGTTCCCCCTGTGTCTGTGTCTCTCCTGGAAGGAGTCTGTCCCGAGAAGGGGATCCAGCTCCTGCCACTCTCTGCAGAGGCACATGAGCAGTGTCCATCACCTGGGGACACAAATGGTGACGTTTGCCAGACCACCCTTCATCTGAACCACTTAGATGTGTGCTTGTGGATGGGGTATGGAGCCTTATAGTGCAAATGCCTATTTAATTGTCATTGCCTGAGGGGCGACCACAGATGCAGAGTACTATTTTACAGATATTTAAATATAAGCATATACAACTGACATTCCTAGACATGTTACACAAACACCTGAAGGATTATTCATGCCTTTTAACATGATTATCCACAGAAGCCCCACCAGCTTTGCATCTCAGGAAATGGGATCCAGAGTCCAAGGGCAGGATGGTTTGGGCTCTGTGCTGGGATCTGGAAACTGAAACGTGCTCCCATCTCCCAGCCCCCTGCCCTCCTCAGTGAGGGTGTGAGACATTCTGCCAGCGAGGGCTGAACTCACAGCCATGACCAGTATCTTATGTCCAACTGCAGCCAGTGGTGTCCTGCCAGCTCAGGATTGGAGCTTCCATTGCTGGACGTGTTTAAAAGACGTGGAGATGTGTCGCTTTGGGAAATAGTTTGGTGGTGGACTTGGCAGTGTTTGACTTACGGTTGGACTCCATGTTGTTAAGGGTCTTTTCCAGCCTAAATGATTCTATGACACTATAAATCTATTATTTGGGTTGATACCGTTCCAATCCCATCATCTCCAGGTTCCCTCAGAGGCTGCTGTTGTGTGGCACAACTGTCCTGGCTCTCCAGGCAGGTTGGGCACTGGGTTGGTGTCTGCAGTGGCAGTTTTCCCCTTCCTGGGGTAAAAGGCTGTTGAGCAGAGACAGTTGTAGAGATTTGGGTCACAGGGGTTTGCAGCAATCCTGTCAAACTCTGAGCAGGATGAGCTTTGGAGCCCAGGAACAATGGAGATGCTCTGAAGGATGTTTGTGAACAGTGATGCTGGCACTAGTAACAGTAACAGGGAACTCCTTATTCTCAATGATGATTATGATGAACTAAAGCTCTTTAATTTCATTCCTAACAGTCATTCTTGCTTTTCTAAGCATCTACTACACCTCAGCAGTTGTGTCTTGAAAGAATTTCTTAGAACAGTGCTTTTTCTCTCACTTCTTTTTTGTTATAGTCATTTAAAGAGTACACCTCTTGGACAGAATTACCGCCAAATTGTGCTCTTTCATTATTTTTCTACCTATTAATTATTTCTTATGTGGTGTGATGTGGAGGTTGCATAGAATAGTTTCTTTTTGAGACAAAGAAGGCCAAGGAACAGATCCCAGGTCAGTGTAAAGGCCCAAAGGAATCCAGAATCTTTATGTGTGTGCACTGACACACACTGTCACCTGCATTTCCAGTCTCTGCAGTCCCAACAGTGCAGCAGAGTCTGGAGTTCTGAGCCCCCTTCATCTGCCCCGTGTGACACGTGTAAAATGGAACTACCCCAGTCCAATGGCTGGTTTTGATTCTCTTCACAGCCTGAAGCACCACATGGGTCAGGAGACAAGCCAGGATACCCAACCAGGACTCACATGCTCTGCTCTTACAGTTCAGGTGTTCCCGGGAATCTCAGCAGACATGTCACGCTGATATCTGGGTGCAAGGAGCTGGTCAAGTGCCTCGTCTTCATTTCTGTAACGGTGGCTTTGCTGCCTGGCTGATGTGCAGACTAGGTACATGGATGCTGACACCTCTTGAACAACCTGCTCTAAAATGATTAACAAGGTGGGATGTTCTTTCTGCAAGGGCATTAGGAGAGTAAAAAAGACCCTGGATTGGGGCAAATGAAAAGGAATGCAAAAGTTGTGGTCAGGACTGTTTGGAGGCACTTGTAAAGCAGCCCTGCACATGTAAATTATTCCTGTGGTCTGGGAGAACCTGAGAGCTGTCCCTAAATTGAAAACATGAAGGGGAAGGAAGGACAGTGTCATTCAGGCTCAAGGGGACCTTGGGAGGTGTCTTGACCAACCTCCTGCTCACAGCAGGGTCAGACCAGATTGCTCAGGGCTTGATCCAAACACATCTTGGTCACTTTCTGGGACAGAGTGGGTGCTCACTCCTGGGAAACAGCTTCCAGTGCTGGACTGTCCTCAGGACTGGAAAGTTTCTCCCTTTCTACAGCACCTTTCCAAGCCCAACCATCCAGATTGGTTTTACCATCTACTTACACACTGACACAAACAAGAATTTACTGCCCTGGGCACAAGAATGTTGTGGGGGATGATGCTGAATGCCTTGCTGACTTCCAGGTAACGGGCCATTATTGTTCTCCCCACGTCCACAACCCTGTCCTTTCCTCACAGAAAGCAAAGAGGATGGACAGACACAATCTGCCCTGGGCAAACCCTGTCACCTTCTCTTGCAGACACCCAGAAATGGGGTCCCAGTGGACATGCTCTGGGGCACAGCCCTTAGTTCCCCTGCTCACCCATTGGCCATTTTGAAAAGTGCACACACTGTGTGAGAGCTGCCAGTGGTCAGGGAGTCCCCCCAGGCTCCATGAGCTTTCCAAGATGGGGGAGAGTGGCCTCACTGTGACATTGTCCTGCTGTCCCAGCTCCTGGGATGCTGCCCCCGCTGTCCCATAGACTGGAAAGGATTGTGTTAGTTCCGGGGACCCCTGACTTGATCCCCATGCACTGCTGCTTGTTCTGCCTCCAGTCACAGAAGCCTGGGAGACCTTGCTGGTGAAGGTGGAGGACAAGAGATACAGAGAATATCAGTTGTTTCACATATTAAATTCATAAGTGTCCACACAGTGTCTTTGTTTCTCCTTTAACTGTTCCTGCAGTAGTAACATCTCATTATGGGGCCCTTGAATTGCCTTATAGGTCTAGACTGAGTTTTGATCTGGACTGTTGGTGTGCTTGGAGGCTGCTGTCCTTGAGACCAGATGAACTCACTCCTGCCACCCTGCCTGGCAGTTCATTCCATCCGTGTCACAGCTCTGTCTGCAGCACTGACAGCTCCAGCTCCCCAGTCAGGTCCCTGGCTGAGGACATTGCCTCACATCTGGGCTGAACCACCCCAGCTGTGGCACCAGCCCAGCTCTGACCTGCCACAGGAAACCTGGTACCAAGTGTCCAAGAGCCCATGTGTGCAAAGGCTTTGAATCAGAGCACAGACATGACATGGCCAAAGACTGATGAATGTCTCTCTAGACCTAGGAGTGTAAAACCAGAACAAAATGCCTAAGTTCATTCAACTGAAGATATTACTCCCCTAGCTTGGAGAAATTAGACCCTTTTCTGTAATATTCCTGGTGTACTGTCTAATGATGGGACAAGAAAATATGATTTACCGATTTATTTTTTAAAATGAAAAAAACAATGCTGGAAAGAAGTGTCTCTGAAGAGGAGAGAGAATCAACATCACTGATTACTTCAACTTTGAAGCTGTGCCATTGGAGCCCCAGGGACACCTGGAGGAGCCCAGAGGGGACAGAGAAAGGGACATCAAGGGCTGCTCCTGTGCTGCTGAGCTGGGCTGGGCTCCTGGGACACAGGGAGCTCATGGCAGCGGCAGCGCTGCAGAGAGACAGCTCTGCCCAGGAGCAGCTCCTCTGCACACGCAGCAGGGCTGAGGGCTCTGCCTGCAGCACCGAGGGCACAGGAGCCAGGCACAGAGAGGGAAACGCAGTCTGGGCTGGGAGGATGCTGAGATGTCACTGGAAATGAAATCCTCTCAGATATGAAGCCTGTGGCTGCAGGGCATTGAATCTGCATATCTTGGTAGGATCTCAGAAAGCTGTCACATTGCAGAGCCTGCGAGAGATGTAAGTACAGCTCTCAGAGGTTCTCTGATCAGAGGGGAGGATGTGCTGCAGAGCAGGGATTGCCTTCTGCACTGTCAGAGTGACAAGACGTGAATGCTGCGTTCTCCCCAGGGTGGCTGTGGGGTGTAAATGTAAATGTGCAGGCAGGGGTGCCCAGGGCTGTCCTGCAGAGCAGGGTCCCTGCACCCCAGGGCTGTGCCGGGCAGGGACTCTGCCGCCTGCCAGGGTCAGCGCTCAGCCTGCCCGGGAGATCCCAACAACACCGAGGGGAGAAGATGTGGGGGGACGAGCGACCCCCGGCAGGGCAGGGTCCTTCTGCTGCTGGGTTCTCCGTGGGTCGGGGCTGCTCACAGCTCCAGCTCATTCCAGAATATTGACAAGAGGAGGTTTCAAGGAGAAGAAGACAAAGAGTACTACAAAGATAAGGAACCTCCCTGAGTCTGTGTTTTCAGTCTCCTACTCTGGGGAATGGGTGGTGATTAAGGCAGTTCTTAATTTTAAACAAATACTTGAGACACATGAACTGCAGTAGGTCTTCAAGAGAATCCTGGCATGCCTTGGCTCTCCTCTGCCTATGCAGAACCAGCATCACCTTTGCTGGACACCTTACACTTAATCTGTAATCTGTTTTCCAGCCTGCAAACAGGAAGATGCCCCCAGGCAGTGCCCTGTGAACAGGCAGGATCTGTAGGGCCAGGGGGAGGGCACAGAGGGTGGGATGGTCTGTGAGCACTGACAGGGAAGAGACATGGACAGGGAAACACCTCCCAGGGGAGAATCTCCAGGCAGCAGGGAAATGATCAGAAATGAGAGGAAACCGAACCCGGAATGGTTATGGGAGGGAGAACAGAGAAAAGTCCCTGTGATCCCCTGCAGTGCAGATCCCTCCTGTGAGCAGCCCCCTGGCCTCCTGTCCCACCCAGCAAAGCCTCTGCCCTCAGGGCCGGGGGCTCCAGGGCATGAAGCAGCTCCTGTGCAGCCAGAGCTCCAGTTCCTCTGCAGAGCACAGGGGCTGAGAGCAGCTGCCCGGCAGTGTTGGTGTCTGGGAGGTGCTGCACAGCTGGGGAAGGTGACGCTGTCTGAGTGGCCGGCTGCCTCTGCCCTGGCATCTCTCACACCCACCCTCACCGCATTCTCCTTCTTGCTCCCCTGCTCTGGGTCACTGCTGTTGGGATCTTGTTCTTGCTGTCAGGCTCTCTGGGGATGGCAGTTTCAGCTGCAGAGCCACAGCCTGATCTTGTGGGTCCTTTCCTGCAGGTGTGTGCATGGGCACACGTGTCCCAGCTTTGCTCTGACCTGTGGGGTGTGGGCAATGCAGTCTGTGGGGCTGGGGAATGAGCTGTGTGTGTCCTGGGCTAAATGTGGGGTGCTGAGACCTTAGGAAAGGATGAGACCTGTCATGGTCTGAGGTGGATCCCTCTGCTCTCAGCAGTGCCTGGTGGCTTTTCAGGGTAACATGGGAGTGTGATCAGCCCCCATCTCAGAAAGGTGCCAGCCCAGGGCAGCTGGAGCAAGACAGAGGGACAGAGCAGCTGCCCTCACTCTGCACTGACCCACAGGCATCCTCTGGTCTCGCAGGACTCGCTCTGTTCTCCCTGAGTGCAGCAGAAATGCTGAGGGTTTCTGACACCCAACAACACTCCCCAGGGTGGGAGGGGAGAAGAAGCTGTAGAAACACCAAACCTCTCCAACTCAGTTTCTCAGCCCTGGGGTACAGATGCTGACAGTCCCTTCTGCACCAGGAGCGGTTCCAGCTGACAAAGCTGAACCCCAGGACTGGCCCCTGCCCACCCGATCACACAGGGCCAGGCTGACTCCTCAGGAGCCCCTGGGCAGAGACCCTGCTCTTCATTGCACACTCATCAAGCACCAACGAGGGCTCAGCCAGGACGATCTCCTGGAAAAATAAAAGTGTCTCTTTGTGTGACAGGGTGGGAGCGTCTGTGAGAAATGGGTTTGATTATTCCCAGAGAAGCCTCATCTAAACCTTCACTATCTTTTCCTCCTTGCACAGGTCCTCATGCCCACAGGCAGCCAATGTCCAACAGCAGCTCCATCAGCCAGTTCCTCCTCCTGCCGTTCACAGACACACGGGAGCTGCAGCTCTTGCACTTCTGGCTCTTCCTGGGCATCTACCTGGCTGCCCTCCTGGGCAACGGCCTCATCATCACCACCATAGCCTGGGACCAGCACCTCCACACCCCCATGTACTTCTTCCTCCTCAACCTCTCTGTCATTGACCTGGGCTCCATCTCTACCACTGTCCCTAAAGCCATGGGCAACTCCCTTTGGCAGACCAGGGCCATCTCCTATGCAGGATGTGCTGTACAGCTCTTTCTCTTTGTGTTCTTCATTTCAGCAGAGTTTTTTCTTCTCACCATCATGGCCTATGACCGCTATGTTGCCATCTGCAAACCCCTGCACTACGGGACCCTCCTGGGCAGCAGAGCTTGTGTCCACATGGCAGCAGCTGCCTGGGCCACTGGGTTCCTCTATTCTCTGCTGCACACGGCCAATACATTTTCACTGCCACTTTGCCAAGGTAATACCGTTGAACAGTTCTTCTGTGAACTTCCCCAGATCCTTAAGCTCTCCTGCCCAGATACCTATCTCAGGGAATTTAAACTTCTTGTTTTCAGTACTTTTGTCGTTTTAGGATGTTTTGTGTTCATTGTGGTGTCCTATGTGCAGATCTTCAGGGCCGTGCTGAGGATCCCCTCTGAGCAGGGTCGGCACAAAGCCTTTTCCACCTGCCTCCCTCACCTGGCCGTGGTCTCCCTGTTTATCAGCACTGGCTTGTTTGCTTTCCTGAAATCCCCTTCCATCTCTTTGCCATCCCTGGATCTAGTGCTGGCAGTTCTGTACTCATTGGTGCCTCCAACATTGAACCCTCTCATCTACAGCTTGAGAAACCAGGAGCTCCAGAATGCAGTGTGGAAACTGATGCCTGGATGACTTCCAGAAGCTCTAGAGTGTCCATCTGTTTCAGTATATGACTCATAATGTAACTCATTACAGGTCCATCCTTTCTCATTAGTTTGTTGTTGTTGTCATTAGTTTTGTGTTTGTGTTGTCTCTCTGTTCTGCCTCTTTTTTTTTAACTTTAATAATGTTATCCACAGAGGAATGTGGACAGCCCATTTCAACTTCATTATCTACTTTGCTAGTGTGACCCTGTGACTATGTGAACATGGGGCTCTATTCTGTTTTTAGTTTAAAAACCAAAAATGTACCTGCGATGACTTGTCTTTCTAACTGATACCCAAGCATCTACAAAAGAACCAAAAGTCCTTCCTCACAAGTTCCCTACCAAGTGCAAGGGGAAAAGAGGGACCTAAAACCTTCCACGGCGAAAATGCAATGGGGCAGTTGTAGAGGTGCCCTCCTACCAGGAATGGGGAATGTTCCCATCCCTTAGGAAATCCTTCTCTCCCTCACGACCTGCATGGTGTTTTTGTTTGGGAAATCCCTCATTATTGTGCAGGTGGTGGCAAAACAGCATTTGCACAACCCGTGGACTTCCTCTTGGGACATTTGTTCTCCCTGGAGTCCTCCTGCATATCCACTCCCCTATCCCAGCTGATGGGCAGCTTTGTGGCTGGGGACAGCACCATCCCTGCTCATCATTGTGTTAGTGCTGTTTCCTGCACCTTGTCCTTGTACACAGCGCTCACCACTGGTGACCACATCCTGCGATCAGTACTGGGCTGTGTGTCATCCCCTGCCCTGTACAAGACTCATGACCTGGGACATCTGTCTCCAGTGGGCAGACACACTAGGGGCTCCTCTGTCATCTACAGGAATCGTTTCAGTCATGTGCTGGGTACAGTTCTGTGGTCCCAGCAGAGCTGACCATTTCTGTGATTTACCGCATTGCTGGAGCTCTCATGCAGTGACACCGTGACACTCAGGCTCTCTCCATTCCCATTCTCCTCTTCCTGTTCACGTGGGTATCCTCTGTGTGTATCAGATCTCCATGGGTAGGTAGAAGACATTCTCCACCTGTTCCTCTCTCCTCACCAATGCTGCTGTTTTCCACAACACCCTCATCCTGGTCTCTGTGATGCCCAGAACAACCCTTTTGAATAGTTTAACAAAGCCCATCCTCACGCTCCTTTTCAATCCCCCCATCTACAGCCTGAGGACCAGAAAGTTTGCAGAGAGGGAGACACTTAAAACATGCTCAGGAAAGCTGTGAGTGGCACAGAGGCCCCATTGGAGTCATGGGCACTCAGGAAGAATTCACTTCTGATTCTCTTCCAAACAGTGCCTGATGGGCTAGACAGGTGTTTACTGTGCCCCTGGCACTCCCCTGGAACTGTGAGATATGGAGAAAACTTTTGGTGTGGGAAGGGCCAGAGAGGTGCTATTAGAGCTGGCTGCAGTCATTGTGAGATCTCTCTCAAACATCTTGGAAAATCCAGAGAGAGCAGGGAGATTCCAAGATCCTCAGAAAAGGCAAATAACAAACCCAGCTTCCAGAAGGACAAGAAAGAAGACTGGGACTATTACATGTAGATCAGCTTCACCTCATTCCTTGGGAAGGTGATGAGGCAAATGCTCTTGCAACCATCTCCAGGTCCTTGAAGGACACGAAAGGGATGGCTGAGGCCATTGAAGGACAAGAAAGGGACGGCTGAAACCGCGTGAGAGGAGAAAGAAGGACATGTTGTGTACCTGGACTTTTGCAACTTCTTGAATGTGGTATCCTAAAGTCCTAGAGCAGGTTTCTGATGTCTGAACTGAAGACTTGGATGATGCGATTGGTGGGAAGTTGGCTGGCTGATCAGGAACGAATGCCGTTAGTGGTACTGATGAAGCTGTTGGAAAGTAAACTGTGGGAAAGCAAGATGTGCGGTTCCAGCCACCTGGATGATAAAGGAAGATCAATACTAACATGACCATCTGGACGGTCAAAGACATAATACTAACATAATAACATATAAAGGGCCTTAGACAGATTACTTTGAAGTACATTTCTCGTAATTGTAAAAAGTTATAGCCCAGATTTGTGAGAATGGTATCTTGGGCCGGATAACCGCCCCCAAGTGCATGGGATGTGTGAATGTCCTTGGGCCTGGTCTGTGAATGAGCGGGAAAACAAGTGAGACAAACATCACATGAGTTTAGTGTGTTCTTAATAACAATTAGTGGAAAAACACCTTTTGTAAACATCTTAGTCCAGGCCCGTACCTGTAAATCCTATAAGTTGTCAATGATGAACAAAGAAGGCAGCCCAGGCCTAGGTCAGCTCTCTGCTTGGCCAGGCTCTGCGTTCCTTCCTGAACAAGATCTCTGCCTCTGTGTGAATTTCTGTCTGTGTCCTGGTATGCGTCGTTCCTAATCCTAGCTGCAAAAAAGTTTCTAACTGCATGAAGAAAATTAACTCAGTTTCAGTCAAATCAATGCAATGAGATTTGAACAACCTTTTCTTGAGGAAGATGTGGGTCAGGGGGGCTGGAACTACATGATCTTTAAGGTCTCTTCCAACCCAAACCATTCTGTGATTCTAAGGGAAGAGGGAGATATGTTCCATTATCCTCTCCACAAGATAGCATACCTACCACAACACAGTAAATACGTCAGAACACATCAAACGTCTTAATTATTAATGCCCCCTGCACACCTCGGCCCTTCTTATGGCTTTTATTGCTGAGCATCACAAGAGGACAATCAAGCTCCAGCTGGTCTGACTATACTGACTGACTTCCATGGTCATGGGGAACCTGAGAACATTCCCTGCTGTCGTCAGGGGAAGACTCAGAGGGGAAGACACCACAACACCATTCGGGTTTCCACTCTCCTGAATGGGAGTTCAGGAGGTCTCAGGTCTGACCTCTCCTCACAGCACGTTCAGCTGTGGAGTGAGACCACGTTGCTCAAGGCTTTACCATGTGGGGGCTGGAAAACATCCAAGGACAGAGGCAGCACAACAAAGCTGGGGAAGCTGCTCCAACGCTTTGATGCCTTCACTGAGAAGAATATTTTCCTTATCTGCAGCCTGAACC
This sequence comes from Columba livia, assembly GCF_036013475.1. Lineage (NCBI taxonomy): Eukaryota > Metazoa > Chordata > Aves > Columbiformes > Columbidae > Columba > Columba livia. Next base: position 896,801 of record NW_027043028.1, read on the forward strand.
TTCCTTATTTCAACATCTGACTATTGTCTATTATCCTCCTGCCAAGCAAGACTGGCTCCACCTTCTGGAAAAACCTCCCCGCAGGGACAGAGAGGCTGTTACAAGATGCCCAAAGCCTTCTCTTCTCCAGGCTGAACAAGGCCCTTTCCCTCAGTTTCTCCTCCCAACAAGTGTCCCAGTCCCTGAGCATCTTAGCAACCCTCCACTGAACTCCCTCCCAGTTATCAACATCTTCAGGGGTTCGTCTATGCCAGGTGCAGGACCTGCCATTTGTCCTTCTCTGTCCTGATGTTCCTGACAGCCCTCCTGCCTACGAGGTTTCTCAACTTAGCATCATCAACAAATGTGGTGGGAGTTGTCTCCTCAAGGTCACAGATTGTTGAAGTATTAAACTGCCCAGGTCTCAGCAGAGTCCCCTGTGCTGCCCCACAAGCCCCCAGTAAGTCCCAGTGGTCTCGAGGTTGGGCATGAGACCCCTTCACCACTGCTCTGTCAGCCTGATATCCAACTGTTTTTCACCCATCTGTTTGTCAGCCCATCCGACTGTAATGGCCTATCTCGGGTTCAAGAACATTGAGGGACACAATGCCAAGAGCCTTGCTGAAGCTGAGGTAAATGACATCCACTGTTCTGCCCTCATGCAGAAATGCAGTTACTTCATCATGAAGGCAATCAACTTTGTGAGACATTAATTACCCTTGCTAAGTCCATGCTGATGTTTTTCAGACACTCTATTAGGTGCCCATAAATGTCACCCAAGTGGACTCATTGGACAGGTCACTCCTCACCAAAGTGTTCTTGTGCAGCTTGCGGTTCCCTGGCTGGCACTTTTGGCTGCAACATTGGTTTGTTTTCACTCACAAGAGACCTCTACCAATCCTGTGACCTTTCAAAGGGGATATTCCAAAGATGTGTTGATCTCCTGCAACATCCTTGCCACTGTTCTGCCTGTTATATGGTGTCTTTAATTTCTGTGATCTTTCACCTATTTTCACCTGTCCTGATATAATGACTGTTTCTAAAGTCCCGTTTTCAGTTGCAGACTCTCTAGACAAAGACCCTTTTCATTATTCTCCAGTTTTCTTTTTCTCTTACTCTTTATTCATTCAGATTGCTCTCAACTTGCCAGCTGCTGTTTTGAACTTCAGGTAGTTAAATGTTTGCCTGTTTTGCAGTAGTCTAATTGTCTCCTTAGTCAACTCTTTAATTATGTTTGTATCTTTATTCTTTTATCTGCTTACCTAAAACATTTCTCATAAGATTATCCCTTGTTGAAAGACAACCTTATTAGAGACAGCTTGTACTTAACTTATGGTGCAGGAGTGCATTTATTATTTATGAAACTTAATTGTGCCTCACTTTTCTTTGTTTGTCATTAGCAGAAATCCTTCAGTGCCTGTGTGCAGCCAGTTCTCTATGAAGAGCAGGTGGGAGATGGTGCAAAGGAGCTGTAACATCCAGCTGCAGATGCGTGAACAAATCTGATGTAAGGAAAAGTGAGAACAAGTCCCAGGGGGCAATGGGAGAAAGGGTAAGGTTGGGCAGGTGAGGAGGAGCGTTGTCCATACCATGTTGGACCTCAAGGGACTGCTTTTCCTACCTGTCCAGACCTACTGAGGAGACATTCTGGATCGTTATCAACGAGAGAACGCTACTACCACCTCTTCACTGAACTAAAAAGGAACATAATATGCCCTTCAAAATAAAGAATAATTACTGCTAGGTGCATTTTGAAATCTTCCTTCTTAGCTACATTATGAAACAGCTCAAATTAGTTGTAGTGTCTTGAAGACTTGAAGAAAATTACAGGAAGGGAAATAGTTCATTAATACTTTCTGTATTTTAATGAGCCCCATGGTGTATTTGGCCTTTAGTCCATGAACTACAGATACTGAGAGGAGACTGAACAAATCGCTCAGGAGGTGGAAGTCAGAAGCGCAACTCGAAGTACCTTGAAACACTGATTGACCCCACTGAGAGTCATTATTGACAAAGTCTCTCCATGGACTCGTTAGAGAAGATAATTGAAGGATGTAATTGCAGGTAGGAAAAGGCACTGTACAGGTCATTCTGCTATGGAGAAAATCCTTGGTTTGTTTTACCAGCTAAAGGCCAAACCCTGACCCCAGGCCCTGGGAAGGCAGATCCCTCATGCGTGGCTCAGGGCTCTTCCTGGAGCAGTGGGGAGTGAGTTTGAGCAAGGCCAAGTGTAGGAAACTGTACAACCCCTCCTGGCTTCCCCCAAAAGGGGCAACGAGGATCAAGGTCCAGAGCCTCAAAATAGAGTTTATCCTGGTAGGTCTCAGAGACAGATACAACTGCCATAGATACAGATACAACTGGAAACATAATTTTATTTTATTTTTTTATTTATATTTATTTTATTAAAATTACAAATGTTAATAGAAGAAGGAGAAGGAGGAGAGCTGGCTCCTGCTGCAAACTTGCCCTGGGAGAAAGAACCCGAGAAAGCCAGGGCACGAGTGGTGCCTTGGAGGGCAAGAGCAGTGGGCATGAACCGAGCCAAAAGGGCCCAGAGGAGCTCTGACAGGTGGTCATGCTCAATGCTGCAGAGGAAGGCAAAAAAACCCCGGGGACCAGGGCCAGTCTGCCCCGGGGGAAAATTCCTTCCTGACCCCAACACTGGCGATCGGCTGTTCCCTGAGCATTTGAGCGAGACCTGGCTCCTCGGCCCACAGGCTGGTCATGCCTCCCAGAAGACCACAGAACAATAGAATGATAGAATGACAGGATGATGATCTCTCCTCTCTCCTCTCTCCCCTCCTCTCTCCTCTCTCCCCTCCCCTCCGCTCCCCCCCCCTTCCTCCTGTTCCTCCTCCTCCTGTTCCTCCTGTTCCTCCTCCTGTTCCTCCTGTTCCTCCTGTTCCTCCTGTTCCTCCTCCTGTTCCTCCTGTTCCTCCTCCTCCTGTTCCTCCTCCTGTTCCTCCTCCTGTTCCTCCTGTTCCTCCTGTTTCTCCTCCTGTTCCTCCTGTTCCTCCTGTTCCTCCTGTTCCTCCTGTTCCTCCTGTTCCTGTTCCTCCTGTTCCTCCTCCTCCTCCTCCTCCTGTTCCTCCTCCTCTTGTTCCTCCTCCTGTCCCTCCTCCTGTTCCTCCTCCTCTTCCTGTTCCTCCTCCTCCTCCTGTTCCTCCTCCTGTTCCTCCTCCTTCTCTTCCTGTTCCTCCTCTTCCTGTTCCTCCTCTTCCTGTTCCTCCTCCTCCTTCTCTTCTCTCTTCTTTCTTCTCTCTCTTCTCCTCTTGCTTCACCTCTTCCCTCTCTCTCTCCCTCTCCCTCTTCTTCTCTCTCCCTCTTTTCCTTCTCCCTCCTTTCACTACCAGTACATGCTGGGGAAATCCCTGACAAACACTTGGAACCTTGCCCAGCTTACCCATTCGCTCCATCACCTTCTGTCAACCACGCATCTACCTTCTGGTGGCCGGGAGAGCACCGCACGCCCTTCAAACCACTCTGCATTCCACTTCCTACAGCTGCTGACCCTAGCTCCCCACTCCATCAGGACGGTGAGCTCTGCAGTGCTCCTCAAGAAGGCATTCCCTTCATTTTGCTACTGCTATCCAGCTGAAAAGGATGATCATCCATCAGATGAACCTGGAAGGTTGCCCTGCTGGGAGATGGCCTTGCAGCAGAGAAACTCCAGCTGCCTCGTCCAGCTCTTCCTCCTTCAGCCCCTGTCAAGGGATTCCACCGGCTCCTCAAGGACTTCCTCTCCGATGTCTTCAGGCTGCCTCCAGGCCAGCTCTGGCAGCAGACACGGGACGCTGCTCCCTTTTATACTGCCCCGGGGCATTGTGACATCAGCATTGCCCCGTGGTCGCATTGTGACATGGAGGTGACATGGGCCCCCAGTGTCCCACCCCACCCACTGCCCATGCACCCAGCACTCCTTGGAGGAAGGACTTCGGGGTGCTGCTGGCCCCGAGGCTGTCCTTGTGCCCAGGAGGCCCAGGGCGCTGTCCCTGCTCTTGGTGGTCACGCACTGGGCATGGCTGAAACCACCTGGGAATGGCGGTGGCATGAAATTACTGAGGAGGTTATTCACATACAAAGGAACTTCTTCTCTTTGCCTTTAAAGTTACTAAAAGAAACTATGAAAAACAATCCTCTAGTACATGATGGTAATGAATTGCTCTGCGAAAGTGCTGCCATGGGTGCAGGAACCTGCCAGCCTACGTCTATTCCATTAAAGAATCTCAACCTTTTGGTGCCGGCTCCATGTGTTTGGCATGTGGCCTCTCTCACCTCCTAGATGTCCAGGTAGGAAAACAGGCGGGGGAGCAGGTCTCAGCTAAACCCCAGGGCACCTGCTATGGAAAGCATAGGTGTGAAAGCATAGGCATAGCCTCTGGGCTCAGGCACCAGGTTCTGTGGGCTGGCAAATGGCTGCCTGACAGCTCAGACATGGTAATTATCCCTAATTCAAGCACTCGGGGTAATGCAAGGTGGTGCCGTGTTGGAAGCGCTTCATTAACTGCAGAAGAGTAAAGAAATGCCCACGGGCAGATCCTCTGCTGCAAAGGGGCATTGTTCCTGTTGTAGCAAAAACAAGCCCAGCGATAATCTTAAGCCCATATTGACATCAGTAGCTGGTTGTAAGAAGTGGCTAAGAAGACTAATCGGGCTGCAGATGATGGCAAGGGGCTGCATTCATCCCCAGGGGCATCATCAGGGGAGGAAGTGACCGTTACCCGGTCTTTTTCTCCAAGTGAGCTGAGAGAGTTGAGAAAAGACTATACTCGTAAAGATGGTGAGAATGTGTTAACCTGGATGCTCCGATGCTGGGATAACGGGGCTGACACAGGAGAACTGGAGGGCGGAGAAGCCAAGCAGTTGGGATCTCTGTCAAGGGATTCCACCCTTGATGGGGCAATTGCCAGTGAGCCCAACCCCACGGCCCTCTGGACCCGACTCTTGACAGCCATGAAAACAAGATTTCGTAACAAGGATGACTGTCAATGCACATCAAGGAAATGGAATGCTGTGGAGCGAGGTATCCAGTTCCTGAGAGAGTTAGCTGTGCGAGAGATTATCTGTTTTGGGCCAGATAGCCAGGAGGGGGTGAATCCAGGTAGAGTTGAGTGTACACGGTCTATGTGGCGCAGATTCTCACAGAGTGCACCAGCTCCATATGCTAAGATATTGGCAGGAACGTTCGTGTCAGCTGGCGGTAGACAAAGTGTTAATGACATGACTGAGCGGCTCCGGGAATTTGAGGAAAACCTTTCTGATCCCCTAGGGGCTTATGTCTCTAGGGTGGAGAAACTGAGTGAAACGACTGTTGACTGTTTTGAAAAGCTGTTGAGAGAAATGAAAGCACTCAGGGAACACACACATGGCTCTCGATTTGTACGAACCAATGCTTCAGCTATTAGGAGAAAGCATTTCCAATATCCAGAGAGAGAGAGAAAGCGTTTCCAGTCCCCAGAGAGAGAGAGAAGTCGTTCCCAATCTCCAGAGAGAGAACACAGGCAGGCCACCAGCAGAGGTTTGCTGTGGTCCTTCCTACGTGAGCAGGGAGAAGATATGAGTAAGTGGCACAGTAAACCTACTGGGGAACTTCAAGAACGAGTGCATGAGTTAACAGGGCAGGCTTCTAGGAAAAGGGCTGCCTGGGTTACAAAAGAGATTCTGGTGCTCGTGAAGGAACCTCTAATTCACAGCGAGTGACCGTGGAAGACCGAGATTAGAGGTGCCCTGCCTCCAGCCAGGCGGAGGAAAGGGATAACAGAGTTTACTGGACGGTACAGATAGGATGGCCTGGTACAACACACCCCCAGGAGTACAAGGCTTTGGTGGACACTGCTGCTCAGTGCACAATAATTCCTTCAGGCTGTAAGGGGACACAACTCATCAGTATTTTTGGAGTGACTGGGGGATCACAAGAGCTGACTGTTGTAGAGGCTGAAATGAGCCTAACTGGAAAAACCTGGCAAAAACATCCCATTGTGACTGGCCCAGATGCTCCGTGCATCCTTGGCATAGACTACCTTAAGAGAGGGTGTTTTAAGGACCCAAAAGGGTATAGGTGGGCATTTGGTACAGCATCTGTGGACACTGAGAGAATTGAACAGCTGTCTGATTGGCCTGGTCTTTCAGATGACCCTTCTGTTGTAGGACTGCTGATGGTTGATGATCAGCAGGTGCCAGTGGCTACCACAACTGTGCATCGTCAACAGTATCGCACCAACCGGGACTCTTGGATTCCTATTCAGAAATTGATTGGTCAATTGGAAAGCCGGGGTGTGATCAGTAAGACTCGCTCACCTTTCAATAGCCCGATTTGGCCAGTGCGTAAGTCTAGCGATGAGTGGAGATTAACTGTAGACTACTGTGGCCTGAAGGGGGAATGGGGAAAAAGAGTGAAGGGAAACCTTCTCCCATGGTTTTGATTGTCTCCCCATGATCAAACCACGACAAAAACAAAGAATCAGCGTGGTGAGGCTGTCGAGTGGCCCTTGGTTTGTCCTGCAAACAAGCTCTGAATGCGGATTCTTGCAGGTGTAGCGGAGCAGGCAGCAGCATCTGAGTAAAGCTCTGGGGGACGGGGTCCTGTGTGCTGGGGACAGCTTCCCTCACCATTCTCTGCTCCCTCCTCCTCCAAGCAGGGGCTGCCCCAGCCGTGCACAGCCAGTCCCAGCCGGGCCTGGAGGTGGGTGTCTCCATGACGACCGCCCGGGCTCTGTGACGTCATAACCAGAGGCCATTGTGACACGGGGTCGACATCACCAGAGGCCATTGTGACACGGGGGTCCCCGCCCGGACCGTGGGGGTATTTAAGGAGCGAGAGCCCTGGGGTGCTCACTCCCAGGAGAGCAGCTTCTCAGGAGCAGCAGCTTCTCAGGAGCAGCAGCTTCTCACGAGGCAGCATCTCCCCTGGGTGCCCGTTGCGGCTCTTTGATAGAGGAGACCCAAGATGCCAACTGACAAGGAGGTGTCCTGCTCCTCCTCCTGCCCGCAGATCGGCCACAGCCTGGGCCAGCACACCCTCCAGAGCACCTGGGTCGCCCCCTCGGTCCAGGAGTGCTTGCAGGACCACCATAAAGGTCCCCAGGAGAGGTCTGGCTGGCCTCGCAGCACCAACAGCGAGGCAGCAGCAGAGGCAGAGTGCCCGGCACCTGCCCCACAGGGCGCCACAGCCGACGACGCGGCTCTGTGGGACACAGCCCAGCGCATCGTCAGCGAGGCCGTGCGCAGGGCTGTGGCTCAGATCATGGCAGCTGGCCAGGAACCAGAGGAACAGCAGGACCTGGCCCAGCACATGGATTTGCAAGATGAGAACAGCAAAGAGGGGTGCCAAGGCGGAGACACCATCCACAGCACCTGGATCAACCCCTCGGTCCAGGAGCACCTGCAGGACGCCCCTGCAGGTCCCCAGGAGGGGTCTGGCTTGACCAGCACAGACACGGAGGTGGCAGCAGAGGCAGAGCGCCCGGCACCTGCCCAGCACAGCCCCACAGAGGACGATGTGGAACTGTCAGACATTGTGGAGTACATCGTCAGTGAGGCGGTGCGCAGGGCTGAGGCTGAGATCCAGGGACCTGGCCAGCAACCGCTGGAACAGCAGGACCTGGCCCAATGCACGGATGTTCCAATGGCAGCACCAGCACCTGCAGGACTTGAAGCCATTGAGGCTCATTTGGCAGGAGAGGATGAGGGACAGGCCAGCACAGCCCCTCTCGTCCCAGCTGCAAAGGAGGAAGAAGAGAACACGGCTTCTCCAATGTCTGCAGAGCATGGGGGAGAGACCAGCGCAGACATCGCCTGCCCAGCGCAGGGCCCGGCTCCACGGCGACGGCCTTCCCGGTTCAGGAGGGCGCTCCGAGCTCTGCGCAGGGCTTTCCGCTGCAGCTGCACTGCGGCACAGCAAGAGGAGTAGAGCCGTGACCGCGGCGTTCACCTGCCCTGAGGACATGGTGCTGCCAGCCTCTGCTCGGCCTTGGATTGGTTTCAAAATCAATAAAGCCAATTAAAAAAAAATGACAAGTTTTCCCCCTGTGCTCCTCTGTTCCTGCTCCATCTCGGGACAAAGAAGGCTGCAGGAAATCTCTGTCCTCGGGGTGTCCCGGCCTTGGTTGCCGGAAGCCCTGGGCTGGTGCTGCCGCAAGCCGGCAGTCTGGCTGGATCCCCCTCAAGCTCCCTTCCCACCCGCCTGTCTCCAGTTCCAGACCAGGACTTGGAACATTTGAGATCTGTTGCCGACTTGGCCTGGTTGACCTGCACCGTACGGCATCCCCTTCGTCTCACAAGGAACCTCCCCATTGCAGGGGTGTTTCGGAGCACCTGCATGAGCTGATACAGGCGAGACCCTCCAAACCCGCATGTGGTCCCTCTCCTCCACCGAGGGTCTTCCAAGTCAGGAAGAGCCGGCTGCTCGCTCCCTTGCTGGAGATCTGAGCCATGACCCATCTCTGCACAAGGCTCTGGTGCACAAGGCTTCCAGCGTCACGAGAGCACGTTCAGGCCTGAGACACCGGGGAGAAGCGCCGAAACAGTGCTGGTCTTGACAAGAAATCCACCCGCTCAGAGCTTCGTCTCAGATGCGAGTTACTCTGCCCTGGGTTTCTGGGGCCCAGAAATGGAGGGAGGCTCAGGTATAAACCCAGTCAGCCAAGAGCCGCAGCAGCTGCTGATCCCTGTGTGGCGCATTGCAAACCAGCCATGGCTGTCTGTGGCTGCTGCATGGCTCGGGCTGCAGCCTTCGCAGCATCCTCCTCTTCCCCAGCACCCCCGTGCACTGCACAGACCCAGAGCTGATTGCAATGGCTGGGGCAGCACCGGGCAGCAGCAGCATCTCTCTCCCCAGCCTCCAGCTGCCCAGTTGCACTGCAGGGAATTTCTGCCTGGGAAGGGCAGAGTTGTATTGCGATCGGCCGGGGGCTCAGGACAAAGCACAGCACCGCCACGTCCCCGGAGCAGAGCCCTTCTTTTCCTGGCTTGGACTGGTGTATTCCTCCTGCTCACAGCGCGGTCCTTCTCTGGGATAAGGTGACGCCAGCACTTTCAGGGAAATTGGAACGTCATGATGGAGTGGACGTGAAACAGCCTCACTTCCCGAAAAGCCAAAGGAGTAAAACTGACATGGAACAAAGCAAGTAACTGGCCACAGCTGTCCAACCTGCGCTCCTCAGGCGGGAGGTGACCGGCGACATGTTCTGGTGCTGCGGGGCTGTGCCGCAACAGTTCAGTTGGGGCCGTGGCCAGAAAGGTAGTGATGTACATCTAGAGATACCCACATCGTTCTGTGGGAAGCATCTGTTTCCTCGGCACGATTTGGAACACTTTTGACACACGGGGCTTGCTGGGCCCTAAATCACAGCTGCGTTGGCTCCTCTAAGCCTCCCAGTTCCAATTCAGCAGGTGCCCAGTTCAAGGTGTTGACTCAGCAATGTGTACTTCACTTTAATCTGTATTATGTATTATGTATTATGTATTATGTATTATGTATTATGTATTATGTATTATGTATTATGTATTATGTATTATGTATTACGTATTATGTATTACCAACAGTAATTTGCCAACAGGAGGAGTTCTTGCTAAATTAACAGCAAAAGCCATGCTGACAAATGCAAGGGAGCAATGAGGGAGGGCTGGAGTCGTGCTGGGAGCTGTGTCCGTGCGGGAAGGTTTATGTGTCTCGCTGGGTAGTGCCCAGAGAGTTGGTCTGATCGCACCGCAGAGCTCCCGGAGACATCAATCTGTTTGCTTCTTTCCTACACCAAGCTTTAAAGGCTGGTTTGGAGAGTCAAATGGGATTCAAACGTAACGTTCCTCCAAGAAGGCCTTGGGTGAGTCATTTCCCAAAATTCCAACTTCTTTTCCCAGGAGGCTGAATTTCCTCCATAGTAATCAAATGGTCAGGTTTTGCACAGAAGAGTTGCTGTGGTTCTAAGCGTCTTTATTTTGTCTATGCTGCCTTAAAGAAGCAGCTGATCTGCCTTTTGCTTTTGGTGATGGAAGTCGGGAATGGCCAGCACTGTGCTTCATGTCAGGATGGTTTCATTCTCGAATTATTGAATCGTTTGCCGGATGCAACTAAAAGAACAACACCTCCATCTCTTCCAGGGCCCTGCTCTTTAGTCCGCTCTCAACATCACCAGCAAAGAGCTGCTGCTTCTCTTCTGCACGGGATGTTTGGACATCTCTTTGCTAGAGGGACAAGGTCCCTTCGATCAAGAGACTGAAGCAGAACATCAGAAATTGACATTCCTCCAAGTTTTCCCCCAGTGCCTCAAGTTCCAAAGCAAAGAGAAGGGCATGGCGGTGATGCCATTTTCTACCCCAGGCATAAAATTGTGGCAGGAATCGTAGCACGGAACATCTTCTACAGGATGCCTATTGCCGGCAAGGTCAGTGCAGGACTGGTGTGCTGAACAGTGAGTCTTGCTTAGATTGGGGATTTTCTTGTGGAAAAATCCATCTGCCCATTTAAAATGATGAAAAAGAAATGGAGATGCTCTGTTTGGTACGATACTTGCAAGAAACTTGTAGGTTGGTTGTGCTTTAGTTGTTAGCAGTGCAGGTCAGAGCGGCTTCACAGTATCACAGTATCACAGTATCACAGTATGTATCATCCAGTCCAATCCCCCTGCTGGAGCAGGAACGCCCAGGTGAGGTCGCACAGGAACATGTCCAGGCGGGTTTTGAATGTCTCCAGAGAAGGAGACTCCACAACCCCCCTGGGCAGCCTGTTCCAGTGCTCTGTCACCCTCACTGAGAAGAAGTTTTTTCTCAAATTTAAGCGGAACCTCTTGTGTTCCAGCTTGGTCCCATTGCCCCTTGTCCTATCATTGTTTGCCACCGAGAAGAGCCTGGCTCCATCCTCATGGCACTCACCCTTTTATATATTTATAAACATTAATAAGGTCCCCCCTTAGTCTCCTCTTCTCCAAACTAAAGAGCCCCAGCTCCCTCAGCCTTTCTTCATAAGGGAGGTGCTCCACTCCCTTAATCATCTTCGTTGCCCTACACTGGACCCTCTCCAGCAGTTCCCTGTCCTTCTGGAACTGAGGGGCCCAGAACTGGACACAATATTCCAGATGTGGTCTCACCAGGGTGGAGTAGAGGGGAAGGAGGACATCTCTCAATCTGCTAACCACCCCCCTTGTAATACACCCCAGGTACCATTGGCTTCCTGGCCACAAGGGCACAGTGCTGGCTCATGGTCATCCTGTTGTCCACCAGGACCCCCAGGTCCCTTTCCCCCACACTGCTCTCTAATATGTAATTTCCCAACCTATACTGGAACCTGGGCTTGTTCCTGCCCAGGTGCAGGACTCTACACTTGTCCTTGTTAAATTTTATCAGGTTATTCCCCGCCCAACTCTCCAGCCTGTCCAGGTCTCTGATGGCAGCACAGCCTTCTGGTGTGTCAGCCACCCCTCCCAGCTTGGTGTCACCAGCAAACCTGCTGATAGTGCACTCTATTCCCTCGTCTAAATCGTTAATGAATATATTGAATAATATTGGCCCCAGTACTGACCCCTGAGGCACTGCACTAGATACTGGCCTCCAACTAGACTCCGCACCATTGACTACCACTCTCTGGCTTCTCTCCTTAAGCCAGTTTGCAACCCACCTCACTACTCTATTGTCCAGACCACACCTCCTCAACTGAGCTGTGAGGATGCTGTGGAGACTGTGTCAAAGACTTTGCTGAAGTCAAGGTAGACCAGTCCACCGCTCTGCCATCATCCATCCACCTTGTTACATTCTCATAAAAGGCTATGAGGTTGGTCAAGCATGACTTACCCTTGGTAAAGCCATGCTGACTGCCCCTAATAACCCTCTTATCCTTGATATGCCTTGAGATGGCACCAAGGATTAGCTGTTCCATTACTTTCCCAGGGACAGAGGTGAGGCTGACCGGTCTATAATTACCCGGGTCCTCCTTCTTGCCCTTTTTGAAGACTGCAGTGACATTTGCTTTCCTCCAATCCTCGGGCACCTCCCCCGTTTCCCAAGACTTGGCAAAGATGATGGAGAGCGGTCCAGCAATGACTTCAGCCAGCTCCCTCAGCACCCGCGGGTGCATCCCATCCGGACCCGTGGATTTATGGATGTCCAGACTATTTCATTGCTCCCTAACCCAGTCCTCATCGACTAAAGCAAACTCCTCCACTGACCTGGCTTCATCCGGGGTCTCAGGGGTACAGGGCTCCCCAGGACAGCCCCCAGCAGAGTAGACAGAGACAAAGAAGCATTCAGTAATTCTGCCTTCTCTGTATCTTCTGCCACCAGGGCACCCACCCGTTCATCAGTGGGCCTACGTTGCCTCTGGTATTAGTTTTATCTGCTATGTATTTGAAAAATAATTTCCTTTCTGTCTAAAACATTTCTTGCATGGTTCTGCCTTGGAGAAGGTGAACCTCAGTGGTGGCAGCTTGTCCTTGGTGTACAGTTGAGGAGTCTGTTTTCTTTTAATCATGACTCTCATCAGTTGTGTTTTGTTTGTTCAAGGGTAAAGCAAAGTCCCTGTTTCCTGTGTGCACTTGGGTCTGCAAGGAGAGCAGGTGGGAGCTGGTGCAAAGGAGCTGGCACATCCAGCTGCAGACTGCAGTGAAGTCTGGTGTGAGGAAAAGGGATGCAAGGCCCAGGGGCCAATGAGAGAAACAATGGGGTTGGGGAGGTGAGGAGCAAGGTTGTCCACACGGTGTGAGACCTCAAGGGACAGCTTCTCCAGCCAGTCCAGACCTCCTTAGGAGAGACCCTGGATCAACATCAGACAATGCTGCAATCGCATCCTCTCCAAACTGAAAAGGATTAAAATACACCCTTTACAATAGAAAGACTTTTTTATCAGAAGCTTTTTGAAATCTTTCTCCATAATTACACAAAGAAAACTCTCTAATTAACTATACAAGATTGGAAGGAAATTACAAGAAGAGACATGGTTTGTCAGAGCTTTCTTGAGTGTAATGAGCCCCAAGGTGCATTTGGTGCTGAGTCCTTGAACATCACTCAGGTGCTGAGAGGAGACTGCACAAACCTTTCCAGAAGTCAAAGCCAGAAGAAAAAAGCACTAAGTTCCTTGAAGTATTAATGAGTTCCACTGAGGGCAAGTACCAGCAAAGCCTCCCCAGGGACTTGTTAGAGCAGAGAATTGGAGGCCATGATGGCAGATAAACAAAGGGAAACGTGCAGGCAGCTGAGGTGCTGAGAAAACCCTGCTTTAGTTGGATGAAGCAGAGAGGCCAAGGCCTGACCCCCAGCCCCTGGGAAGGCAGATCCTGCCCCTCACACGTTGCTCAGGGCTCTTCCTGGGGCAGGGGATGTGGGCTGTGTGGTGCTGAGTGAAGGACAATGGTGTGACCGTTCCCAGCCTTACTGGGGTGTGCAAGGAGGCCATGAGGTGCCCCAGTGCCTGAGGACAACACGTCTCCTCACAGGCCTTGGTGACAGAGGCCATTGCCATAGCCAAGGGGACAAAGACTTGGGTTCTATTGGTGACATCCAGCCTTGCCAGTGCCCTTTGCCATCTCCACCACAGGTTGTCCTACACTGTCCCTCAGCTGCTTCTGTTTCCCTGCAGGCTGTAGACACCCATCTCGCTTCCTTCCCTTGCTCTCACCCTGGTATTTCCATACATTGGCTGAGGTGTCTCCACTCTCATGCTCTGTTCCTGGAAACACAAGTACATGGACTGATCTCCTGCTCCTTCTGGATGATTTCCCGTACCACAGCACTGCCCTTTGAGTGACATTTCTTCCCCCTCATGTCCAGTCTCCACGTTTTAACCTGCGATGTGTGGCAGTGTTTCTCTGCTGTAGAAAGAAGGACCCTGAAAACTACTGACCTGTCAGCCTCTTACCTGTGCCTGGGAAGATGATGGAACAGATCCTCCTAGAAGCTGTGCTAAGGAACAGAGAATGGTGACTCAACCACTTCCCTGGGCAGCCTGTTCCACTGCTTCACAACCTTTTCCATGACAAAATATTTCCTAATATCAATTCTGAACTTTCTCTGGTACAAGCTGAGTCCATTTCCTCTCATCCTCTCACTTGCTACTCAGGAGAAGACCAACACCCTCCATGCTACAACCTCTTTTCAGATAGTTGTAGAGAGTGAAAAGGTCTCCTCTCAGCCTCCTTTTCTCCAGGATAAACAGCCTCAGAACCCCCAACTGCTCCTCAGCAGACTTGTGCTCCAGACCCTCAACAGCCTTGTCCCCCTCCTCTGCACTCACTCCAACACCCCAAGGTCTTTCCTATAGTGATGGGCCCAAAACTAACCAAGGATTTGAGTTGTGGCCTCACCAGTGCCGAGTACAAGGGGATGATCGCTGCTCCGGTTCTGCCCACTACACTATTCTTGATGCACATCAAGCCATTGGCCTTTTTGGCAACCTGGGCACACACTGGCTCATGTTCAGCTGCTGTCAATCAACAACCCCAGGTCCTTTTCCACCAGGCAGCTTTCCAGCTACTCTTCCCCAAGCCTGTAGTGTTGCAGGGCATTGTTATGACCAAAGTGCAGGACCTGACACTTGGCCTTGTTAAATCTCAGACAAATGGCCTCAGCCTAATAAAGCAGCAGCTCCAGATCCCTCTGTAGAGCCTTCGTACCCTCCAGCAGATCAACACTCCCACCCAATTTGGTGTCATCTGAAAACATAGTCAGGGTGCGCCTGATCCCCTCATCCAGATCATTGATAAAGAGATGAGAGAGAACTGACCCCAATACTGAGCCCTGGGGACACCACTCATGACCGGCCACCAACTGGATTTGGCTCCGTTCACCACAACTCTTTGGGCCCGTCCCTCCAGCCAGTTCTTTACCCATCGCAGATACACCATCCAGGCCATGAGCTGCAGCTTCTCCAGGAGATGCTGTGGGATACGGTGTCAAAGGCTTTACTGCAGTCTAAGGACACAACACCCACAGCCCGTGTGGCGGATTCACTCCCCACGACAGACTTTCCCTCATCTGCTCAGCTGGTCACCTTGTCACAGAAGAGATCAGGGTGGTCAAGCAGGACCTGTCTTTCATCCAGCCATGCTGATTGGGCCCGATTGCTCGTCTCGTGTGTGTGACCTCACAGTCCTTTCCCAGCCCTGTTCCTGCTGTTGGCCAATCCCCTGCAGAGGCAGAAGTGACCTCACAGTCCCCTCCACAGCCATTGGTTCCTACTGGACTATGAGTTCCTGAGACACAAGTGACCACATGACATCGTACCCACCATCACCCTCCTTGTGGTCCAGTGTGTGAGCAGATCAAACTAAGCTGCTTTCATCAAATGTATCCAATAGATTTCCTATCAAGGGTTTGAGTGGAGAAATGTTCCTCAGAGGAGCTGCTGTATTTACTCCGGGACATTTTACATCTCTGCTTCTGCACCTAATTTTCTTCTTCTTCTTTCTCTGTCTTTTCTGATATTAAAAGCCCTCCAAGGAAAAGATTCATGGAATCCTGCAATAACACAGGTTGGAAGAGACCCCTGAACACCATCTCTGTCCCACTGACCTTTATGGCACCCCAAGGAATAGCTGATGGCATTTGTGCTCACTTGGGTTCATCTCACCACATGCACACACTGGACATGCACATGATGTGTATGTTTGCAACTCATCTGTACCATGAAAACAAGGACTTTTCACCTAGTATTTCATAGAATATTGGAATGTCCTGAGTTGGAAGGACCCAAAGGATCATGGAGTCCAACTGCTGTCCCTGCACAGGACACCCCACAGGTCACCCCGTGTGTCTGAGGACCTTGTCCAGTCTCTTGTTGAACACTGTCAGGTTGGGGCCGTGACACCTCCCTGGGGAGCCTGTTCAGTGTCCAGCACCTCTGGGTGAAGAACCTTTTCCTCATGTGCAACCTAAACCTCCCCTGACACATATTCCAGCCATTACATTGGGCTCCTTCACTAGTCACCACAGAGAAGAGATCAGTACCTACCCTTCCTTCTCCCCTTGTGAGGAAGCTGTAGCCACCATGAGGTCTCCTTTGAGTCTTTTCTTCAGCTCTGATGGTGAGAAACCCCTTGGTTTGCTTTCTGAAGCAGAAAAGAGAAGCCATGACATCCAGCCTCTTTCCCTGCAGGCTGCAGACACCCATCTCGCTTCCCCACCTGCTCTCACCCAGCATTTCTGCACCTTCACTGCTGTGTCTGCACCCTCACTGGCTGCTCTTTGGCACACAAACCACGGGCTGATCCAGCACCCTCTGGGTCACCTCTTGCCCCACAGCACTGCCCTTCCTCTGACATTTCTTACTCCTTATATCCATTCCTCACCTTCCAAGTAGACTTCTTTTTTCTCTTTCCTGCTTCTTCCCACTATCAAGAAAAGCTCGACCATCTCACAAACTGCCCTTCATGCAGGGAACCAACCTGTTAGGCTTCTTGTGGTCTTTTACCTGACCAGAGAGAAGTCACCTCGCCATGATCTCCTAAATGCCATGAGTGCTGCTGGCCTTTCAGTTTCTCTGACAGACACGACCATGTCCCTGCCGATGTCCCGTCATGTTCTCCGGTGGGATGGACATGACAACCCGTCTCTCTTCCTGGGTAAGACCTGTGGGCCCTTGGGCAGAGGTTCTTTCCCAGCCATGTCCCTGCTGCTGGGCTGTCACCTCCAGACACAGAACTGACCCCACTGTCCCCTTCACAGCCACAGGATTCTGCCTGGATTATGAGTGTCTGAGACTCAGCTGACCTCATAATACTGAACCCAACCATCCCCCCACCCATGGCCCAGGGCCTGACCAGTATGCTTGTTGTATAAAATTAAACAAATGTGTTTTCCTCTAAATGTTTGAGTGGAGTAACTTTCTTTGCAGTAACTGTTGTTTTTATGTTGACATCATTTCTATCTCCTCTTCTGCCTCTTTTTTTTTTTTTTTCTTTTCTGCAGATATTCTATATTCAAAAACGTGTCCAGGGGAAAGACTCATTGAATCATAGAGTCAGTCAGGTTTGAAGAGAGCCCTGAACATCTTGTTTCACTCTCCTTCCCAAAGCAGGGTGACCAGGTGAGGTTCTTCAAGGTCTTCGCTCAGCTTTGCATCATCTCCATCACAGCACAGAAGGGAGAGTAAAGACCTTCAGCAGTTGTGGCCCAAACGCTGGTCACTGGGGGATGACACACTAACTGCACAGAGGACACTGCATCACAGATGATATTTGGGCTTGATGTTTCAGTGAACTTCCCACCAAGCATCCACTTCTTCAGCCCAAACAGCATCAATTGGGCTATAAGGACACCACGGGAGACCATGTCCAAGGCCTGGCACAATTTCATACACACAACGTGCCTGTCTTTCCCCTGCCCATTTTGGTTCACAAGTCTCTTTCTTGTCCTTCAAGTGCCTGCAGATGGCTGCAGGAGGACTTGTCCCATCACCTTCCCAGGGACACAGACAAGCTGAGCAGCCTGTGATTCTCCCCATTCTCCTTCCTGCCTTTCTTGAAGATGGGTTTGACGGATG
Source organism: Columba livia (assembly GCF_036013475.1). Classification (NCBI taxonomy): domain Eukaryota; kingdom Metazoa; phylum Chordata; class Aves; order Columbiformes; family Columbidae; genus Columba; species Columba livia. The sequence continues at coordinate 914,247 of NW_027043028.1, forward strand.
CCAGGACCTCCTGGATTGCACTGTCATTTTGAAAACACAATCCAAAATCACAGGGCAACTGAGGCGAATCTCACTGGGTCAGTGGGGTTTGTTCCCAGAGTCACACACAGAAATGTCAGGGTTGTGCCAGGTGTCCATAACTGAGTTGGCTTTGTGGACTCTCAGCTGAGGCAGAATCATAGAATCACAGAATACTCTGATAGGAAGAGAGCCTTGGGATCATTGAGTCCAACCATAGCCCAGCTCTCGCACTAAACCATGTCCCTGAGAACCTCGTCTAAACACCTTTAAACCCCTCCAGGGGTGGTGACTCCCCCACTGCCCTGGGCAGCCTGTTCCAATGCCTGACAACCCTTTCCAGGAAGAATTTTTTCCTAATATCCAATCTAAACCTCCCCTGGTGCAAATTGTGGCCAATTCCTCTTGTCCTATCACTTGCTACTTAGGAGAAGAGACCAAGACCCGCCATATTGCAACCTCCTGTCAGGCAGCTGTGGACAGTGAGAAGGTCTCCCCTCAATCTCCTCTTCTCCAGGCTGAACAGCCCCAGCTCCCTCAACCGCTCCTCATCACACTTGTGCTTCAGCCCCTCAGCAGCTTTGTCGCCTCCTCTGCACTCTCTCTAGTACCTCAATGTCCTTCTTGAGATGAGGGGCCCCAAACTGAACACTGGATTCAAGGTGCGGCTTCACCAGTGCCGAGAGCAGTGGCACAATCACTTCTCTAGTCCTGCTGGCCACACTATTCCTGATACAAGCCAGGATGCTGGTGGCCTTTTTGGCCACCTGGAAACATTCTGGCTCAATTCAGCCAGCTATCGATCAACACCTGCACATCCCTTTCCACCAGGCAGCTTTACAGCCACTCCTCCCTGAGCCTCTAGCGCTGCCTGGGGTTGTTGTGACCCAAGTGCAGGACCCAGCACTTGGCCTTGTTAAGCCTCAGCCAATAGGCCTCAGCCCCATGATCCAGCATGTCCAGATCCTTAGGCATGGCCATCCTCATGTCCCACGTCATGAGGAATGGACATGGGGACCCCAGTTCAAGGCATCACATCCTAGTGCTGCGTTCAGGCCTTCATGGAACATGCAGGAATAATTGATGGGGTTTGTACTGAGTCGAGTTCAATTTATGTACATGATATGCATGCTCATATCTCATCCATACAGTGAAAACATTGGCTTCGACTTACTCATTCAGTGTCCTTGTGTTGAGGGATGAACAACCTCTCTCAGCTGGGGTGAAGGGCCCGTGCAGGAAAAGGTGGTTATGAGGGGCTGGTCTGTGGTGACTGTGCTGGGCCAGTTTCCCCAGGTTGACCCATGAACACGGGCACACACCAGCCCCTGCTCTGCTGGTGCTTCAGGGCTCTCCCAGGAGGCCTGGCTGGGAGAGGGCACTGCTGTGTGCCAGCCCTGCACACTCACACTTCAGCCGTTCACTGGTATTTTCTTCTCTGGGGCATTTGCCAGTTCAGCCCTCCCACCCCCTCCTGAATTGTGCCACCCCCCAGCCTGCGTTGCTCTCTGATTCCAGGAATCTTTCCCTTGGAAACGTTTTGGAAGAAGGAAGAGGTGGAGGAACAAGAAAATAAAAATACAGGCAGAGGAGGAGACCTAAAAGGTGTCAAATAAACAGCAGTTCCTGTGAAAAATGTTTCTCTACTCAGATTGTTAGCAGGAAATCTATAACCAGCTCCCCAAACTCCCTGTTCTGCTCATTGGCCCCTGGGATTTACAGCACATTTCTTTACATCAGATTCTGCACTGAAGTTTGCACTGATTGTTACAGCTTCTTCACAGGATTGCTTCATGTTTCCTTAGAGAACTGGATGTAAACAGGCACCGGGGAATTTTTAATTAGACGAAACAGAAAAGGAGAAAAAAAAAGAAAACACAATAGAACTTAACGATGTTTCTCAGTTCTATGGTTAAATTAAGCAGTTTCCAGCGAGGTCCATTGCCATAACTCAGGAGTTGCCTGTAGGGAGTATGAGAGCAACTGCTGAAAGACTTGACCTGCCTGAAGCTCAAAGCAGAGTGAGAGCTGAGAGGCTCTGAATGAGCCAAGAGTGAGAGGTGAAGAACCTCTGGGGAGCGATGGAAAGTGCAAATGTCCAACAGGCTTCTGAAGAGACGAGTTCAGACACGGGGAGCTGGGTAAGGACAGGTGGAAACTCCTGGATGTGCAGGGGATTAAATACACGTAGTGATAGACAGAGTCCTGGCACTGCAAGCACAGGGAAAGGCCAACGTTTCATCTCCCACAGTCCGTACACATTCTGAAAATTCATATTTTGGCAGGATAGAAATTCCACAGACATTTTATTGGAAAAATTGAATTATTTCACCTGATGAAAAAAAGATTGTGGGATTTTTTTTCTTTTTGTTGTTGTTGGTTTGGTTTTCAGTTTTGAGGGGAATTCTCAGGTTTTTGGGCTGAGCTCCATGGTCTCACTATAAGCACCCAGTGCAAACCTCGAGAGGCCCCGTGTACCTGAGGTGTTTGCCTGGGACTGGCGGGTATCAGACCAGACTGATAGAGCGATGGTGCTTTCATCATTTACAATTAGTATTCAACACTTGTGCATCTAATTAGATAATTTTCAGGACTGCAGGTGAAGAGGCGGATATGTGAAGAGCACTTAGAAGATGTGATAGAAGAATATTCCAGTTGATAATAGATAATCATAGATTTATTTCAGTTGGAAGAGACCCTCAGGAGCATTGAGTCCAACCACAACCTAAATCTAGAACTAAACCGTGTTTCTAGGAACCTCTTCTAAATGCCTTTAAAACACCTACAGAGATGGTGACTCCACCACTGCCATGGGAAGCCTGTTCCACCACATGACAACACTTTCCAGGAAGAATTGTTTTCCTAATATTCAATCTAAACCTCCCATGGCATAACTTGGGGCCATTTCCTCTTGTCCTATGACTTGCTACTTGGGAGAAGAGACCAACCCCCTCCACGTTCAACCTCCTTTCAGGCAGTTTGGACAGCGAGAAGGTCTCCCCTCAGCCTCCTGTTCTCCAGGCTGAACCTACCAGTTCCCTCAGCCGCTCCTCATCACGCTTGTGCTCCAGACCCTCACCAGCTCCGTTCCCTCCTCTGCACTCTCTCTAGTGCCTCAATGTCCTTCGTATGATGAAGGGCCCAAACCTGAACACAGGATTCAAGATACAACCTCATCAGCACTGAGAACAGTGGCACAATCACGCTAGTCCTGCTGGCCACACCATTCCTGATACAAGCCAGGATGCTGGTGGCCCTTTTGGCCACCGGGGCACACACAGGCTCATGTTCAGCTGCTGTCGATCAACACCCCCTGATCCCTTTCCACCAGGCAATGTTCCAGCCACTCTTCCCTGAGCCTGGGGTTGTTGTGACCCAAGTGCAGGACCCGGCCCTTGGTCTGGTCAAACCTCATACAAATGGCCTCAGCCCAATGATCCAGTGGGTCCAGATCCCCCTGCATGGCCTTCCCACCCTCCAGCAGATCAACACTCCCACCCAACCTGGTGTCATCTGCAAACTTAATGAGGGTGCACGCGATCCCCTCATCCACATCACTGATAAAGCTTAAATAGAACTGAGTCAAATACTGAGCCCTGGGGACACCACTTGTGACCAGATGCCAACTGGATTTGGCTCTGTTCACCACGATTCTTTTGGTCCAGCTCTCCATCACACATACACCATCCAGGCCTTGAACTGCAGCTTCTCCAGGAGATGCTGTGGGACACGGTGTCAAAGGCTTTACTGCAGTCTAAGGACACAACACCCACAGCCCGTGTGGCGGATTCACTCCCCACGACAGACTTTCCCTCATCTGCTCAGCCGGTCACCTTGTCACAGAAGAGATCAGGCTGGTCAAGCAGGACCTGCCTTTCATCCAGCCATGCTGATTGGGCCCGATTGCTCGTCTCGTGTGTGTGACCTCACAGTCCTTTCCCAGCCCTGTTCCTGCTGTTGGCCAATCCCCTGCAGAGGCAGAAGTGACCTCACAGTCCCCTCCACAGCCATTGGTTCCTACTGGACTATGAGTTCCTGAGACACAGTGACCACATGACATCGTACCCACCATCACCCTCCTTGTGGTCCAGTGTGTGAGCAGATCAAACTGAGCTGCTTTCATCAAATGTATCCAATAGATTTCCTATCAAGGGTTTGAGTGGAGAAACGTTCCTCAGAGGAGCTGCTGTATTTACTCTGGGACATTTTATATCTCTGCTTCTGCCTGTGATTTTTTGTTCTTCTTCTTCTGTCTATTCTAATGTTAAAGAGCTCTCCAAGGAAAAGATTAATGGAATCCTACAATAACGCAGGTTGGAAGAGACCCCTGAACACCATCTCTGTCCCACTGACCTTTATGGCACCCCAAGGAACAGCTGATAGCATTTGTGCTCCCTTGGGTTCATCTCACCACATGCACACAGTGGACATGCACATGATGTGTATGTTTACATCTCATCTGTACAATGAAAACATGGACTTTTGACCTAATATTTCATAGAATCATAGAATGCCCTGAGTTAGAAGGACCCAAAGGATCATGGAGTCCAACTCCTGTCCCTGCACAGGACACCCCACAGGTCACACCGTGTGTCTGAGGACGTTGTCCAATCTCCTCTTGATCACTGTCAGGTTGGGGCCGTGACACCTCCCTGGGGAGCCTGTTCAGTGTCCAGCACCTCTGGGTGAAGAACCTCTCCCTCATGTCCAACCTGACCCTTCCCTGGCACATGCTTCTTCCATTCCCCGGTTTCTACCATTGGTCACCAGTGAGAAGAGATCAGTACCTTCCCCTCCCTCTCCCCTTGCGAGGAAGCTGTAGCCACCATGAGGTCTCCTTTGAGTCATTTCTTCAGCTCTGATGCTCAGAAACCCCTTGCTTTGCTTTCTGAAGCAGAAAGGAGGAGCCATGAGCTCCAGGCAATGGGAAGGGGGATCCTGTCCCTCACACACGGCTCAGGGCTCTTCCTGGGACCGTGGGATGTGGGTGTGCAAGGCCCAGGGAAGGACAACACTGGGACAACAACTTCCAGCTTCCCCATGGGGCTGCAAGGAGGCACCGAGGCCCCAGTGCCATGAGGACAACATGTCTTGTCCTGGGCCTCAGTGGCAGAGACAACTGCCCTGGCCAAGGGACACAGACCTGGGTTCTGTGGGTCCCTTCCAGCCTTACAGCGCCCTTTGCCATCTCCACCACAGGCTGTTCTACACGGTGCTACCCCTGCCCCTCTTTCCCTGCAGGCTGCAGACACCCATCTCGCTTCCCCACCTGCTCTCACCCAGCATTTCTGCACCTTCACTGCTGTGTCTGCACCCTCACTGGCTGCTCTTTGGCACACAAACCATGGGCTGATCCAGCTCCCTCTGGGTCACCTCTTGCCCCACAGCACTGCCCTTCCAGTCACATTTCTTCCTCCTCATATCCATTTGTCACCTTCCAAGTAGACTTCTTTTTTCTCTTTCCTGCTTCTTCCCACTATCAAGAAAAGCTCAACCATCTCACAAACTGCCCTTCATGCAGGGAACCAACCTGTCAGGCTTCTTGTGGTCTTTTACCTGACCAGAGAGAAGTCACCTCGCCATGGTCTTCTAAAACCCGTGAGTGCTGCTGGCCTTTCAGCATCTCTGACAGACACGACCATGTCCCTGCCGATGTCCCGTCATGTTCTCCGGTGGGATGGACATGACAACCTGTCTCTCTTCCTGGGTAAGACCTGTGGGCCCTCGGGTAGAGGTTCTTTCCCAACCATGTCCCTGCTGCTGGGCTGTCACCTCCAGAAACAGAACTGACCCCACTGTCCCCTTCACAGCCACATGATTCCGCCTGGATTATGAGTGTCTGAGACTCAGCTGTCCTCATAATACCGAACCCATCCATCCCCCTCCCCATAGCCCAGGGCCTGACCAGATAACAGTATTCTTGTTGTATCAAATTAAACAAATGTATTTCCCTCTAAATGTTTGAGTGGAGAACCTTTCTTTGCAGTAACTATTGTTTTTATGTTGACATCATTTCTATTTCCTCTTCTGCCTCTTTTTTTTTTCTTTTCTGCAGATATTCTATATTCAAAAACGTGTCCAGGGGAAAGACTCATTGAATCATAGAGTCAGTCAGGTTTGAAGAGAGCCCTGAACATCTTGTTTCACTCTCCTTCCCAAAGCAGGGTGACCAGGTGAGGTTCTTCAAGGTCTTCGCTCAGGTTTGCGTCAACTCCATAACAGCACAGAAGGGAGGATAAAGACCTTCAGCAGTTTTGGCCCAAATGCTGGTCACTGGGGGATGACACACTAACTGCACAGATGACACTGCATCGCAGATGATATTTGGGCTTGATGTTTCAGTGAACTTCCCACCAAGCATCCACTTCCTCAGCCCAAACAGCATCAATCCGGCTATAAGGACACCACGGGAGACCATTTCCAAGGCTTGGCACAATTTCATACACACAACATGCCTGTCTTTCCCCTGCCCATTTTGGTTCACAAGTCTCTTTCTTGTCCTTCAAGTGCCTGCAGATGGCTGCAGGACGACTTGTCCCATCACCTTCCCAGGGACAGAGACAAGCTGACCAGCCTGTGATTCTCCCCATTCTCCTTCCTGTCTTTCTTGAAGATGGGTTTGACGGATGCCAGGGCCTCCTCGATTGCACTGTCAGTTTGAAAACACAATCCAGAATCACAGGGCAACTGAGGTGAATCTCACTGGTTCAGTGGGGTTTGTTCCCAGAGTCACACACAGAAATGTCAGGGTTGTGCCAGGTGTCCATAACTCAGTTGGCTTTGTGAACTCTCATCTGAGGTAGAATCATAGAATCATAGAATACTCTCATAGGAAGAGAGCCTTGGGATCATTGAGTCCAACCACAGCCCAGCTCTCGCACTAAACCACGTCCCTGAGAACCTCGTCTAAACACCTTTAAACCCCTCCAGGGGTGGTGACTCCCCCACTGCCCTGGGCAGCCTGTTCCAATGCCTGACAAAGCTTTCGAGGAAATATTTTTTCCTAATATCCGATGTAAACCTCCCCTGGTGGAAATTGTGGCCATTTCCTCTTGTCCTATCACTTGCTGCTTGGGAGAAGAGACCAAGACTCGCCATATTCCAACCTCCTATCAGGCAGTTGTGGACAGTGAGAAGGTCTCCCCTCAATCTCCTGTTCTCCAGGCTGAACAGCCCCAGTTCCCTCAGCCGCTCCTCATCACACTTGTGCTCCAGCCCCTCAGCAGCTTTGTCGCCTCCTCTGCACTCTCTCTAGTACCTCAATGTCCTTCTTGAGATGAGGGGCCCCAAACTGAACACAGGATTCAAGGTGCGGCCTCACCAGTGCCGAGAGCAGTGGCACAATCACTTCTCTAGTCCTGCTGGCCACACCATTTCTGATACAAGCCAGGATGCTGGTGGCCTTTTTGGCCACCTGGAAACATTCTGGCTCATATTCAGCCAGCTATCGCTCAACACCCACACATCCCTTTCCACCAGGCAGCTTTACAGCCACTCCTCCCTGAGCCTCTAGCGCTGCCTGGGGTTGTTGTGACCCAAGTGCAGGACCCAGCACTTGGCTTTGTTAAGCCTCAGACAATAGGCCTCAGCCCCATGATCCAGCATGTCCAGATCCTTAGGCATGGCCATCCTCATGTCCCACGTCATGAGGAATGGACATGGGGACCTCAGTTCAAGGCAGCACATCGTAGTGCTGCGTTCAGGCCTTCATGGAACATGCAGGAATAGTTGATGTTGTACTCAGTTGTACTGAGTCGGGTTCTTCTTATGTACATGATATGCATGCTCATATCTCATCCATGTGGTGGAAACATTGGCTTCTGACTTACTCATTCAGTGTCCTTGTGTTGAGGGATGAACAACCTCTCTCAGCTGGGGTGAAGGGCCAGTGCAGGAAAAGGTGGTTTTGAGGGGCTGGTCTGTGGTGACTGTCCTGGGCCAGTTTCCCCAGGTTGTCCCATGAACATGGGCACACACCAGCCCCTGCTCTGCTGGTGCTTCAGGGCTCTCCCAGGAGGCCTGGCTGGGAGAGGACACTGCTGTGTGCCAGCCCTGCACACTCACACACTTCAGCCGTTCACTGGTATTTTCTTCTCTGGGGCGTTTGCCAGTTCAGCCCTCCCACCCCCTCCTGAATTGTGCCACCCCCCTGCCCTCTCCCCAGCCGAGCCCGCAGAGCAGCCACACTGGAACTGGAACTGGTCCCACAGCAGTGGGGACCAGTGGGAATGAAGGACAGTGAGAATGTTCATCCAGCCGGCAAGCTGAGTGGGTCTCCAGCACAGGCAGCTCCAGACCCAGGTCCAGACTGGCTTCCCAGGACAGCATGAGACATTTGGCCTAGGGGATCCTCAGGAAGGTCCTGCTGCCACAGTGCCAGGGCCACCTGCCCCAAGCTGCCACCTGCAGCAAAGGGTTTCTCTTTCCATGTCTTTCCTGCACACATACAGTGCCCCACTCTTCTCCTGGAACATCCCGTCTCCCCACAGAGCCCTTTCCCAAGAGAGCTGATCTGTGCTGTCCTGGCCAGCTGTTCCTGCCCCCCTTCCCACGCTCCATACAGCTCCAACCTGGCGGTGCTGCTCTGCAGAGCAAGTGGGCTGTGGTGCCCAGGGCCATGGGGTGAGTCTGCAGGCTCATGCTGGTCAGGGTGGGAGGAAGACCCAGCTCAGGGTGGCTCCTGCTCACTCCCCCTCAGCACACAGACATGGCTCCTGCAGCCCCAGAGATCCCAGAGAGAGGATTCTGGGAAAAAAAGTCAGTGCGGGTTCCTTTATTTCATTTATACACATAGAGAGTACAGCTCCTTATTTACACAAAGACTATGGGACACACCAGACAGGTAGATATGGACACAGCCATAGGAAGACAAATAATTTTGCTTATGGATAGCATTAATACAACCAAGAAAAACAAACACCGAAGAGAAAAAAAGAACAAAAAAAACACACAAAAGCTACAGAACTCAGGTTGAACTAGTACTGCGTTATATTACAAGTGACATGCAGAAGCAGGAGGTCACTTCATTACAGCTTTTGAAAAGAAAACAGTCATCACTTTCCTTATAGACTCCTTGAGCTCCTGGTTCCTCATGCTGTAGATGAGGGGGTTCACTGCTGGAGGCACCACTGAGTACAGAACTGACACCACCAGGTCCAGGGATGGGGAGGAGATGGATGAGGGTTTCAGGCAGGCAAACACGCCAGTGCTGAGGAACAGGGAGAGCACGGCCAGGTGAGGGAGGCAGGTGGAAAAGGCTTTGTGCCGTCCCTGCTCAGAGGGGATCCTCAGCACGGCCCTCAAGATCTGCACATAGGACACCACAATGAACACAAAACACCCAAATCCTAAGCAGACACTGGCCACAAGAAGCCCCATTTCCCTGAGGTAGGAGAGTGAGCAGGAGAGCTTGAGGATCTGGGGGATTTCACAGAAGAACTGGCCCAGGGCATTGCCCTTGCACAGGGGCAGTGAAAATGTATTGGCCGTGTGCAGCAGAGCATTGAGAAACCCAGTGGCCCAGGCAGCTGCTGCCATGTGGACACAAGCTCTGCTGCCCAGGAGGGTCCCGTAGTGCAGGGGTTTGCAGATGGCAACGTAGCGGTCATAGGACATGATGGTGAGGAGACAATACTCTGCTGTGATCAAGAAGAGAAACAAAAAGAGCTGTGTCGCACATCCCAAGTATGAGATGGCCCTGGAATCCCAGAGGGAATTCGCCATGGACTTGGGGACAATGGTGGAGATGGCGCCCAGGTCGAGGAGGGCGAGGTTGAGCAGGAAGAAGTACATGGGGGTGTGGAGGTGCTGGTCCCAGGCTATGGTGGTGATGATGAGGCCGTTGCCCAGGAGGGCAGCCAGGTAGATGCCCAGGAAGAGCCAGAAGTGCAAGAGCTGCAGCTCCCGTGTGTCTGTGAACGGCAGGAGGAGGAACTGGGTGATGGAGCTGCTGTTGGACATTTGCTTTTCCTGAGCATGGGGCGCTGTCATGAGGAAAAAAAAGACAGTGAGAAGCCAGGGAAGAGTTCTGCGACAAAAATGATACCAAGTCCCATAGACCCTCCCCTGTCACACACAGACACCCTTTTCTTTTCCTAGGAGAACTTTCTCCAGCACTGTGGCTGCAGCCCTGCTTGGTGCTGGAAAATGTGCAACCAAGAGCGGGGCCTCTGCCCATGGGCTCACGTTGAGTCAGCCCAGCTCTGCAGAAGTGGGGCCACAGGAACGGTGGGGACTGTCCTGGTTCTGCTAACACAGAAGGGCTGTCAGCACTTGCTTTCCCATTCATAAGGAACAGAGATGGTGAAGGTAGTTTGGGCTTTCCAGGTTTTTTTACACCTCCCTCCATATTCATTGCGGAGTGTTCTTGGGTGTCAGAAACCCTCAGCATTTCTGCTGCCCTCAGGGAGAACAGAGCGAGTCCTGCGAGACCAGAGGGTGCCTGTGGGTCAGTGCAGAGTGAGGGCAGCTGCTCTGTCCCTCTGTCTTGCTCCAGCTGCCCTGGGCTGGCACCTTTCTGAGATGGGGGCTGATCACACTCCCATGTTACCCTGAAAAGCCACCAGGCACTGCTGAGAGCAGAGGGATCCACCTCAGACCATGACAGGTCTCACCCTTTCCTAAGGTCTCAGCACCCAACGTTTACCCCAGTGCACACTCAGCTCATTCCCCAGCCCCACAGACTGCATTGCCCACAGCCCACAGGTCAGAGCAAAGCTGGGACACGTGTGCCCATGGACACACCTGCAGGAAAGGACCCACAAGCTCAGGCTGTGACTCTGCAGCTGAAACTGCCATCCCCAGAGAGCCTGACAGCAAGAACAAGATCCCAACAGCAGTGACCCAGAGCAGGGGAGCAAGAAGGAGAATGCGGTGAGGGTGGGTGTGAGAGAGGCCAGGGCAGAGGCAGCCGGGCACTCAGACAGCGTCACCCTTCCCCAGCTGTGCAGCACCTCCCAGACACCAACACTGCCGGGCAGCTGCTCTCAGCCCCTGTGCTCTGCAGAGGAACTGGAGCTCTGGCTGCACAGGAGCTGCTTCGTGCCCTGGAGCCCCCGGCCCTGAGGGCAGAGGCTTTGCTGGGTGGGACAGGAGGCCAGGGGGCTGCTCACAGGAGGGATCTGCACTGCAGGGGATCACAGGGACTTTTCTCTCTTCTCCCTCCCATAACAATTCCGGGTTTGGTTTCCTCTCATTTCTGATCATTTCCCTGCTGCCTGGACATTCTCCCCTGGGAGGTGTTTCCCTGTCCATGTCTCTTCCCTGTCAGTGCTCACAGACCATCCCACCCTCTGTGCCCTCCCCCTGGCCCTACAGATCCTGCCTGTTCACAGGGCACTGCCTGGGGGCATCTTCCTGTTTGCAGGCTGGAAAACAGATTACAGATTAAGTGTAAGGTGTCCAGCCAAGGTGATGCTGGTTCTGCATAGGCAGAGGAGAGGCAAGGCATGTCAGGATTCTCTTGAAGACCTACTGCAGTTCATGTGTCTCAAGTATTTGTTTAAAATTAAGAACTGCCTTAATCACCACCCATTCCCCAGAGGAGGAGACTGAAAACACAGACTCAGGGAGGTTCCTTATCTTTGTAGTACTCTTTGTCTTCTTCTCTTTGAAACCTCCTCTTGTCAATATTCTGGAATGAGCTGGAGCTGTGAGCAGCCCCGACCCACGGAGAACCCAGCAGCAGAAGGACCCTGCCCTGCCGGGGGTCGCTCATCCCCCCACAGCTTCTCCCCTCAGTGTTGTTGGGCTCTCCCGGGCAGGCTGAGCACTGACCCTGGCAGGCGGCAGAGTCCCTGCCCGGCACAGCCCTGGGGTGCAGGGACCCTGCTCTGCAGGACAGCCCTGGGCACCCCTGCCTGCACATTTACATTTACACCCCACAGCCACCCTGGGGAAAACGCAGCATTCACGTCTTGTCACTCTGACAGTGCAGAAGGCAATCCCTGCTCTGCAGCACATCCTCCCCTCTGATCAGAGAATCTCTGAGAGCTGTACTTAGATCTCTCGCAGGCTCTGCAATGTGACAGCTTTCTGAGATCCTACCATGATTTGCAGGTTCAATGCCCTGCAGCCACAGGCTTCATAGCTGAAAGGATTTCATTTCCAGTGAACTCTCAGCACCCTCCCAGCCCAGACTGCGTTTCCCTCTCTGTGCCCGGCTCCTGTGCCCTCGGTGCTGCAGGCAGAGCCCTCAGCCCTGCTGCGTGTGCAGAGGAGCTGCTCCTGGGCAGAGCTGTCTCTCTGCAGCGCTGCCGCTGCCATGAGCTCCCTGTGTCCCAGGAGCCCAGCCCAGCTCAGCAGCACAGGAGCAGCCCTTGATGTCCCTTTCTCTGTCCCCTCTGGTCTCCTCCAGGTGTCCCTCAGGCTCCAGTGGCACATCCTTTGAGACAACCTATAGTAATCAGTAATGTTAGTTGTGTCTGCTCTGCAGAGATACTTCTTGCCAGCATTGTATTCTTGCTAGTAAAAAATAAATTGGTATGAGAATATTCCAGGTGTGGTCTCCCCAGGGCAGAGCAGAGGGGCAGAAGAACCTCTCTGAGCTACTGACCACCCCCTTCTAACCCCCCCAGGTACCATTGGCTTCCTGGCCACAAGGGCCCAGTGCTGGCTCATGGTCACCCTGCTGTCCCCAGGACCCCCAGGTCCCTTTCCCCTACACTGCTCTCCAACAGGTCCTTCCCCAACTTACACTGAACCTGGGGTTGTTCCTGCCCAGATTCAAGACTCTACACTTGCCCTTGTTCTATTTCATTACATTTTTCCCGCCCAGCTCTCCAGCCTGTCCAGGTCTCTGGATGGCAGCACAGCTTCCAGTGTCACCACTCCTCCAGCTTGGTGTCACCAGCAAACTTGCTGACAGTCACTCTGTTCCCTCATCCAAGTCACTGATGAATTTATTGAATAGTACTGGCCCCAGCACTGCCCCCTGAGGCACTGCACTGGATCCAGGCCTCAACTGGACTCTGCCCCATTGACCACGACCCTCTGGCTTCTTCCCTTCAGCCAGTTCACAGTCCACCTCACTACCCAATCATCCAGACCACACTTCCTGATTTTAGCAGAAGGATGCTGTGGAAGACTGTGTCAAAGGCTTTACGGAAGTCAAGGTGTTTTTATGATCATTTGTGCAGAAAGGGCAGTCACAGGACAGCACCCAATATGTCAAAACTGATGCTGAGTGAAATGCCGTAAAGCCCTGGTGAGTTCCGCCTGTGTCTGTGTCTCTCCTGGAAGGAGTCTGTCCCGAGAAGGGGATCCAGCTCCTGCCACTCTCTGCAGAGGCACATGAGCAGTGTCCATCACCTGGGGACACAAAGGGTGACGTTTGCCAGACCACCCTTCATCTCACCACCAAGAGCAGGGACAGCGCCCTGGGCCTCCTGGGCACAAGGACAGCCTCGGGGCCAGCAGCACCCCGAAGTCCTTCCTCCAAGGAGTGCTGGGTGCATGGGCAGTGGGTGGGGTGGGACACTGGGGGCCCATGTCACCTCCGTGTCACAATGCGACCACGGGGCAATGCTGAGGTCACAATGCCCCGGGGCAGTATAAAAGGGAGCAGCGTCCCGTGTCTGCTGCCAGAGCTGGCCTGGAGGCAGCCTGAAGACATCGGAGAGGAAGTCCTTGAGGAGCCGGTGGAATCCCTTGACAGGGGCTGAAGGAGGAAGAGCTGGACGAGGCAGCTGGAGTTTCGCTGCAAGGCCATCTCCCAGCAGGGCAACCTTCCAGGTTCATCTGATGGATGATCATCCTTTTCAGCTGGATAGCAGTAGCAAAATGAAGGGAATGCCTTCTTGAGGAGCACTGCAGAGCTCACCGTCCTGATGGAGTGGGGAGCTAGGGTCAGCAGCTGTAGGAAGTGGAATGCAGAGTGGTTTGAAGGGGGCCCGGTGCTCTCCCGGCCACCAGAAGGTAGATGCGTGGTTGGCACAAGGTGATGGAGTGAATGGCTAAACTGGGCAAGGTTCCAAGTGTTTGTCAGGGATTTCCCCAGCATGTAGTGCTAGTGAAAAGAGGGGGAAGGAAAAGAGGGAGAGAGAAGAAGAAGAGGGAGAGGGAGAGAGAGAGGGAAGAGGTGAAGCAAGAGGAGAAGAGAGAGAAGAAAGAAGAGAGAAGAGAATGAGGAGGAGGAACAGGAAGAGGAGGAACAGGAAGAGGAGGAGGAACAGGAAGAGGAGGAGGAACAGGAAGAGGAGGAGGAGGAACAGGAGGAGGAACAGGAGGAGGAACAGGAGGAGGAGGAGGAGGAGGAACAGGAAGAGGAGGAGGAACAGGAAGAGGAGGAGGAACAGGAGGAGGGACAGTAGGAGGAGGAACAGGAGGAGGAGGAACAGGAGGAGGAGGAGGAACAGGAGGAACAGGAGGAGGAGGAGGAGGAGGAACAGGAGGAACAGGAACAGGAGGAACAGGAGGAACAGGAGGAACAGGAGGAACAGGAGGAGGAGGAACAGGAGGAGGAGGAACAGGAGGAACAGGAGGAACAGGAGGAGGAGGAACAGGAGGAGGAGGAACAGGAGGAGGAGGAACAGGAGGAACAGGAGGAACAGGAGGAGGAACAGGAGGAACAGGAGGAGGAGGAGGAGGAGGAGGAGGAACAGGAGGAACAGTAACAGGAGGAACAGGAGGAACAGGAACAGGAGGAACAGGAGGAACAGGAGGAACAGGAGGAACAGGAGGAACAGGAGGAGGAACAGGAGGAACAGGAGGAGGAGGAACAGGAGGAACAGGAGGAACAGGAGGAGGAACAGGAGGAACAGGAGGAGGGGAAGGGGAGGGGAGGGGAGGGGAGGGGAGGGGAGGGGAGGGGAGGTGTAGAGGAGAGGAGAGGAGACAGAGGAGAGGAGAGGAGAGGAGAGAGGAGAGAGGAGAGAGGAGAGAGGAGAGAGGAGAGATCATCATCCTATCATTCTATCATTCTATTATTCTGTGGTCTTCTGGGAGGCATGACCAGCCTGTGGGCCGAGGAGCCAGGTCTTGCTCAAATGCTCAGGGAACAGCCGATCGCCAGTGTTGGGGTCAGGAAAGAATTTTCCCCCGGGGCAGACTGGCCCTGGTCCCCGGGGTTTTTTTGCCTTCCTCTGCAGCATTGAGCATGACCACCTGTCAGAGCTCCTCTGGGCACTTTTGGCTCGGTTCATGCCCACTGCTCTTGCCCTCCAAGGCACCACTCGTGCCCTGGCTTTCTCGGGTTCTTTCTCCCAGGGCAAGTTTGCAGCAGGAGCCAGCTCTCCTCCTTCTCCTTCTTCTATTAACATTTGTAATTTTAATAAAATAAATATAAATATTTAAAAAAAAAAATACTGTTTCCAGTTGTATCCTTTGTGTATGTGTCCCTGAAACTGTTTTTGGATCTAAAACCTGTCTGGCATTTCAGTCGAACAGTCCCATCTTTATTGGACTCCTTGTGAGCGTACAGAATAGAGCAGCACAGCACAGCACAGCACAGCATGGTTGTGCTCAGTAGTTGTGCCTGGAGCACGATGAGCTCTGAGCCAGGCCTGAGGACTCCATCCAGGAGAGCCGCTCTCTGCAGGGCAGGGCCCAGGCCCGTCCAGGAGATGGGGCAGAGACAGGCACACACACCTACAACATGGCTCAGGCAGGCACCAGAGGTCCCAGGCTGAGCTGAGACACGGCCCCTGGGCCCCTGCAGGAGATGGTCCCCAGGGAGGCCGGTCCCAGCCACTGAGGCCTTTGAGCACCCCAAGACCCTGTAGACACGGATGGCTGGCAGCTTTGGAGACTGAGTCTTGGCCCAGATGGACCTTCTCTCTGATCAGGACTTTTGTTCTCAGATTCTTTTGTTTAGGTACGTTTTTTCCAAAGCAAAGATCTCAGACATTACTAAACAGGAGAGCAAGGAGAAAAAGAAATCCATGTCACACACCACACACTATCCCATGTGTGTATGAGTTTTGACGCAAATGTCCAAAATGGCAGCAGCTTCCTTACTCTTTCAGTACTCAAAAGAGTATCTCTTAAAGGCTTTCCAGAAGTTCTGAACCTCTTCCCACCAATCAAGGTAGGCAAATAACTCCGAGAAAGGTGCAAGTCACACAGGAGGTGTGGAAGGTTTACCCTGCGGCTGAAGTGCATTTTGCATCCCCTGTACAGATGGCCAACTGTGGATCTTGGTTTGGGTAGAAAAGGAAACATGACTGCAGTAGCAGCAATGGACTCTTTTTGCTCATTTGGGAAGAGTCATCATTTGCCTGGCTGTGCTTTGGGAATGGATTCAAAGCCAGTCTTATTTCCATGGCGGTCTGTTGGCACTGTCCAGCCCAGCCTATGGCTCTGGTCACAATAAATAAGGATACATAGGCATTATATTTATCCCCTTCAGATCCATTTGTTTTGACCCTTGAACAGGATAATCAGGGAAAGAGATTGAAATACTTTTGTATAGGGCAGATATTGGCAGGGAATATACAGGGAACTTAAATCAAAATTGTCCCTTGGTTGATCCAGGGTGGGATCGTAACATTCTTAAATCTAGTTACAGGCTGTATTGTTATCGACTGCGGATTTTATACGGGATTAGACACACTATACCTAAAGCTATAAATAAGTCATAACTTCTTGAGATTAAACAGGATTGTAAGGAATCTCCAACTGGGTTTTTAAACGGTCTTAAAGAGGCATCTAGTTACAAGAAATTATTGAAAAAAGGTTTAATCAGGTAATAGCTATGCAATTACACACTGCTATGGCTATGCACTTATTAAACACAAAGGGGAGATGTGGCAGTGCGCTAAGATTAGACCTGTGGGAAACTGCAAGAGTCGACAGTGTGAGAACAAGCTCTAGTGGAAAAATACAAGAAGCAAGTACCGCATGCTATGTGAGACATCAAGGACAGAGGGACTGATACAGGATTGATACATCAAGGACGGGGGGATAGCTTAGGATAGACAAGAACTGGTTTTATGACAGTAACTTTGGTGGGAACACGAAATACCTATGAAGGTACAGCAGAGAAGCTCAGCTCTCTGTAACGTCTGTTTTCTCTACACTGGAGAAACTGCAAGGACCCTCCTGACAGATGCCATAGGCTGTGGGATGTGCCAGCTTTAGGATCTTTTTAGGAACTGCAGCTGAATTGGGCTATAGCCAGAAACTTACTCTTTTAAGGGCTGTGAAGATTTGTCTCTCAAAGAGCTCTCAGCATCCTCCACCCCATGTCGTCTTTAATCTCTCTGTGCCTGGCTCCTGTGCCCTCGGTGCTGCAGGCAGAGCCCTCAGCCCTGCTGCGTGTGCAGAGGAGCTGCTCCTGGGCAGAGCTGTCTCTCTGCAGCGCTGCCGCTGCCATGAGCTCCCTGTGTCCCAGGAGCCCAGCCCAGCTCAGCAGCACAGGAGCAGCCCTTGATGTCCCTTTCTCTGTCCCCTCTGGGCTCCTCCAGGTGTCCCTGGAGCTCTAGGGGATCCTGCTGTGAAACAGTCCTCCAAGCACAGTCATGGTTCATATCAAAACACAATTGAAACTCCAAAAGGAATTGAAGGACACCAAGATAAGCTGTTACTACTTCATTAACACCTGAAGAAGAATCCTAAATACTGTGAGACTACTACTGAATTTAGTAAGACAAGGTGTAGATAGACCTGAGATACTCTGTCTTTGCATCAGTTGCTACCAGCAAGGTCTTCCAGGGCTTTGTGCTCTCAGGCAGGACTCTGGAGGGCAACAACTGTGGTGGATGGGGATCAGTCCAGGGGTTTCATGAGCAAACCGCAGCCTTACCAGCCCTTGGGACCAGAGGGTTTGCATCCAAGAGTGCTGGGAGGGTGTTTTTCTCCAGTTGATGCTGATCTGTTATGATCCCAGTAAAAAATCAACTCAGAGTCTGGGAGGTATAGTTTAAAATGCTGTTTATTAGGTCTGGCACTACAAGAGGGGTATCACAGAGCCAATCTATGTCCCTTTAGATAGTGGGATCCCAGGTGGTGTAGCACTGAACAGGCTTCTGAGCCAAATGCTCTACTATGGTGCCCCAGCTGAGGTACTGTGGTCCAAATGTGCACTTCCAGGAGGTGCCCCATGTCTTGTCAAAGCCCTGATGCTCACCTTGACCTGGTCCTGCCCAGCAAGCAAGAGCTGATCAGGGATGTGATAATCAGTGTCAGCCTTGGCTGTCATAACCAGGACATAGTGGGGTCCCAGGTGCCAAAGGGCAGCGAGTGAGGCCAGCAGCAGAGCACAGACCTGGGACTCCAGAGGAGGAGTCCTTGATGTACTTGGGAGACTCATACAAGCGGTGCCATGGGAAGCATCCATACACGCATCAGCCTTCACCCCAAGCACTAACCAATTTAAGCCGCACTTTCTATCATCCATACACACATCAGCCTTCACCCCAAGCACTAACCAATTTAAGCCGCACTTTCTATCATCCATACACACATCAGCCTTCACCCCAAGCACTAACCAATTTAAGCCGCACTTTCTATCATCCATACACGCATCAGCCTTCACCCCAAGCACTAACCAATTTAAGCCGCACTTTCTATCATCCATACACACATCAGCCTTCACCCCATACACTAACCAGTTTAAGCCGCACTTTCTATCATCCATACACACATCAACCTTCGCCCCAAGCACTAGCCAATTTTAAGCTACACAGACAACCAGTGAGCAATAAACACAAACAAACAAACAAACAAAACGTCCCTGTAGCTTACAGTTAAAGCATGGCACTGAAGATGCCAAGACGGCCCCACACCCACCCAGGGAGAAAAGACTTAGTCCTAACCTTACCATTAGTTCTCGCTAGACATATACATGCAAGTATCCGCGCCCCAGTGTAAATGCCCTTGACTCCTACACCGTAGGCAAAAGGAGCCGGCATCAGGCACGCCCATAGCAGCCCAAGACGCCTTGCTTAGCCACACCCCCACGGGTACTCAGCAGTAATCAACATTAAGCAATAAGTGTAAACTTGACCTAGTTATAGCAACTCAGGGTTGGTAAATCTTGTGCCAGCCACCGCGGTCACACAAGAGACCCAAACTAATCGTTTGCGGCGTAAAGAGTGGACTCATGCTTATCACATTAATTAAGGTCAAAACGTAGCTGAGCTGTCGTAAGCTTAAGATACACTTAAAACCGCCCTAAAGATGGCCCTAATTCGTATGACTTAATAAACTCCATGAAAGCCAGGGCACAAACTGGGATTAGATACCCCACTATGCCTGGCCCTAAATCTTGATGCTCTATACAACCAAAGCATCCGTCTGAGAACTACGTGCACAAACGCTTAAAACTCTAAGGACTTGGCGGTGTCCCAAACCCACATAGAGGAGCCTGTTCTATAATCGATAACCCAAGATACACCTGACCACTTCTTGCCAAAAACAGCCTACATACTGCCGTCACCAACTCACCTCTTCTGAGAGTGCCACAGTGAGCACAATCACCCTAACCCCGCTAACAAGACAGGTCAAGGCATAGCCTATGAAGTGGAAGAAATGGGCTACATTTTCTAGCTTAGAAAATCTCACAAAAGGGGGCATGAAACAGCCCCTAGAAGGCGGATTTAGCAGTAAAGCGGGATAACATAAGCCTCCTTTAAGCTGGCTCTGAGGCACGTACATACCGCCCATCACCCTCCTCACAAGCTCTAAACTATCAATAAATAATACGCCCACTTGCTAGAGATGAGGTAAGTCGTAACAAGGTAAGTGTATGGGAAGGTGCACTTAGCACAGCAAGACGTAGCTATAATATGAAAGCATTCAGCTTACACCTGAAAGATGCCTGCCACACATCAGGTCGTCTTGAAGCCAACTCTAGCCCAATCCCCCACAACCAGACATGCATAAAAAAAAATACTAAATCTTTAAACTAAAACATTCTTCCAACTCAGTATAGGTGATAGAAAGGTCATTAGGCGCTACAGAGATCCGTACCGTAAGGGAAAGGTGAAATAACAGTGAACAAGCCAAGCAACAAACAGCAAAGATAAACCCTTGTACCTCTTGCATCATGATCTAGCCAGAACAACCAAGCAAAGCGGACTTAAGCTTGCCACCCCAAATCCTAAGCGAGCTACTTGTAAGCAGCTATGCCTGAGTGAACCCGTCTCTGTTGCGAAAGAGTGGGATGACTTGCTAGTAGAGGTGAAAAGCCAATCAAGCTGGGTGATAGCTGGTTACCGGTAAAACGAATCTAAGTTCAACCTTGATATCTCCTCCAGGAACCCTCAGCCACCCCAATGAAGATTATCAAGAGTAATTTAAAAGGGGTACAGCTCCTTTAAGAAAAGGTACAACCTCCCCTAGCGGATAATTAACAACCTTGTACATAACAATTGTGGGCCTTTAAGCAGCCACCAACAAAGAGTGTGTCAAAGCTCCATTTCTACAAAAATCCAAAACCCATATGACTCCCTTCTCACTAACAGGTCAACCTATATCCATAGGAGAGTTAATGCTAAAATGAGTAACTAGGGTAGACCCCCTCTCAAGCGCAAACTTACATCCACGCATTATTAACAGATAACTAATACTCCTACTACAACAAGATTTACATATTTCACTCTCTGTTACCCCGACCCAGCAGTGCCTACCAGAAAGATTAAAATCTGTAAAAGGAACTAGGCAAATTTCAAGGCCCGACTGTTTACCAAAAACATAGCCTTCAGCCAAACCAAGTGTTGAAGGTGATGCCTGCCCAGTGACTCCATGTTCAACGGCCGCGGCATCCTAACCGTGCAAAGGTAGTGCAATCAATTGTCCCATAAATCGAGACTTGTATGAATGGCTAAACGAGGTCTTAACTGTCTCTTACAGATAATCAGTGAAACTGGTCTTCCTGTGCAAAAGCAGGAATGAATACATAAGACGAGAAGACCCTGTGGAACTTAAAAATCAGCAGCCACCTCGTAACAAAACTTAACCCACTAGGCTCACCGCTAACAAGATGCTGGCTCACATTTTTTGGTTGGGGCGACCTTGGAGAAAAACAAACCCTCCAAAAACAAGACACCACCTCTTAACTAAGAGCAAGGCCTCAATGTACTAACAGTAACCAGACCCAATATAATTGACCAATGGACCAAGCTACCCCAGGGATAACAGCGCAATCTCTTCCAAGAGCCCATATCGACGAGGAGGTTTACGACCTCGATGTTGGATCTGGACATCCTAATGGTGCAGCCGCTATTAAGGGTTCGTTTGTTCAAAGATTAATAGTCCTACGTGATCTGAGTTCAGACCAGAGTAATCCAGGTCGGTTTCTATCTATGTTGAACTTTTCCTAGTACAAAAGGACCGTAAAAGTGAGGCCAATGCTTCAACGCACGTCCCTCCCTAAGTACTGAACTCAACTAAATTACAAAGAGATCCCACATGACACCCAATCCTAGAAAAGGATCGCTAGCGTGGCAGAGTTCGGTAAATGCAAAAGGCTTAAGCCCTTTACCCAGAGGTTCAAGTCCTCTCCCTAGCTCACCATCCTCCATGATCATAGCCTACCTTATCATATCACTATCATATGCAGTACCAATCCTAATCGCTGTAGCGTTCTTAAAACTAGTAGAACTGAAAGAACTAAGCTATATACAAGCTCAAAAAGGCCCAAACATTGTAGGGCCTTTCGGACTTCTCCAACCAGTGGCAGATGGTGTTAAACTATTCATTAAAGAGCCTATCCGCCCGTCTACCTCCTCTCCAATTCTTTTTATCATAACCCCTATACTAGCCCTCCTCCTAGCCATTACAATTTGAATTCCCCTCCTCTTCTCCCTTACCGACCGTAACTTCGGTCTCCTTGTTTTGTAGAGATCCAGTGTGTTACATCTAGGATCAGATTCACAGATTCATTTCCACCCGCAACTGGGTCAGTTGAGGCGGGGAGGGTGTTATGAAAATACGATACGCCCTCAAAAACTCCACAAAAATCTAAACCAGGCAGGTCTTTCACATCTCAAAATGGGCAATTTAACTTGTGAACATTTTGATCTTTGTCATGAGTCTGTACAGCTGCTGGAAATGGAAATAGGAATGTCCTTTTGTTTGCTCAGTATGGAAAGCCCCAGGCAACCCTGTGCACAGTCTGCATAAGCAAGTTACCTGACGGAAGTTGCATTATCGGTGGAAGAAGAAATGCTGAAAGGATCTACAGAAGCATGCTTTCGATTGGCAAAGTGTTTGCCAGTGTCTAGGATGAGGCTGATATTATGTAGGGTTTTCCTTTGCTCGAAGACAGAAGAGACTACTCAGTGGAGAGCAACCCTTGCTCGTCAGGATTAGCCCAGGTGCTTTGTCTTGCTTTGTGTCTTATGTTCTCAGGACTCACCTCAAGTGTTTTGATCTATAGAAAGTTCCTAGAGAAAGTGATTTGCTTGCTTGTGAGAGGCACTTATCTCGGCAAGTGCAAATCTCCTCCTCATAGGGGGTGGTGAATCGCGGCTGGGGCGTCTCCTAAACAGACCAGCTGAGGGGTTGTTGAAGCTCTAAACCAGGCTGCTCAGGGGGAGGTGGGTTAACGTGCTCCTTTGGCCTGGGGAGGGGAAAATAGGTCTATTAAAAGTCAGATCTAGTGCAAGCACAGGGCAGTTTTCATTGGAAAAAAAGGACACTTTGCAGGCAGACACAGCAGAGGGTGTAACCCCAAGTTTTGTGCTATTGCTGAAAATTTTTCCAGCACCTGATCAGCACATCAAGGTGAGTCCATATCTGTCATTAGTGAATGCACTAAAGGAGGAGCTTAAAAAATCACCACCCTGAAGTTAAAAATAAGACATATAAGAAACGCAGTTGGTTTTCATTTTCCCACTCACTTAAAAAAATTGAAGTGATATACTTGCAAGTTCTCTCGGTGAGCATGGAAGCAACACATTTGTAAGGAAAACAGAGATGCTTGGTTTTGTAACGATATGAACCGGAGGGAAATCACAAGTTATGTCACGATGCATGATAGTATTGCAAGAACTGACCACACCATCTCAATTTTGGTTGGGAATTAGTCAACTCTGGACATCACTAAGTGCGAATGTAAATTGGGAATCAGTTTGGCAGCAATTTGGGAAGAGGATTTGTAAGGTTCACACTATTCTCCTGCTTCTGTTCCCACTGCCGGGGGCAAAAATGTCCTTGTTGTCAATAACACTCAATAAATGGCATGTGACAGAAAAATAACCAACAGGATGAGCAGCCACCCATGTTCTGGTTTTGGAGATTCATCTGCCTGGGGACTTTTAGGACAGTGGAACTGGCTGAGTAGACTGGGTAGGTTATTACTTTGTTTCTAGGGAGAATTAAGCTAAGTCTAATTGGAGTCACTTGAATCCAGAATGTGAGGGCACAGGTTCACAGTGAGACCAAAGGTTGTGAAGACCCTTTGCAGCAGAGGATCTGCCCGTGGGCATGTCTTTACTCTTCTGCAGTTAATGAAGCGCTTCCAACACGGCACCACCTTGCATTACCCCGAGTGCTTGAATTAGGGATAATTACCATGTCTGAGCTGTCAGGCAGCCATCTGCCAGCCCACAGAACCTGGTGCCTGAGCCCAGAGGCTATGCCTATGCGTTCACACCTATGCTTTCCATAGCAGGTGCCCTGGGGTTTAGCTGAGACCTGCTCCCCCACCTGTTTTCCTACCTGGACATCTAGGAGGTGAGAGAGGCCACATGCCAAACACATGGAGCCGGCACCAAAAGGTTGAGATTCTTTAATGGAATAGACGTAGGCTGGCAGGTTCCTGCACCCATGGCAGCACTTTCGCAGAGCAATTCATTACCATCATGTACTAGAGGATTGTTTTTCATAGTTTCTTTTAGTAACTTTAAAGGAAAAGAGAAGAAGTTCCTTTGTATCTGAATAACCTGCTCAGTAATTTCATGCCACCGCCATTCCCAGGTGGTTTCAGCCATGCCCAGTGCGTGACCACCAAGAGCAGGGACAGCGCCCTGGGCCTCCTGGGCACAAGGACAGCCTCGGGGCCAGCAGCACCCCGAAGTCCTTCCTCCACAGAGTGCTGGGTGCATGGGCAGTGGGTGGGGTGGGACACTGGGGGCCCATGTCACCTCCATGTCACAATGCGACCACGGGGCAATGCTGATGTCACAATGCCCCGGGGCAGTATAAAAGGGAGCAGCGTCCCGTGTCTGCTGCCAGAGCTGGCCTGGAGGCAGCCTGAAGACATCGGAGAGGAAGTCCTTGAGGAGCCGGTGGAATCCCTTGACAGGGGCTGAAGGAGGAAGAGCTGGACGAGGCAGCTGGAGTTTCTCCGCTGCAAGGCCATCTCCCAGCAGGACAACCTTCCAGGTTCATCTGATGGATGATCATCCTTTTCAGCTGGATAGCAGTAGCCAAATGAAGGGAATGCCTTCTTGAGGAGCACTGCAGAGCTCACCGTCCTGATGGAGTGGGGAGCTAGGGTCAGCAGCTGTAGGAAGTGGAATGCAGAGTGGTTTGAAGGGGGCCCGGTGCTCTCCCGGCCACCAGAAGGTAGATGCATCGTTGGCACAAGGTGATGGAGCGAATGGGTAAGCTGGGCAAGGTTCCAAGTGTTTGTCAGGGATTTCCCCAGCATGCACTGGTAGTGAAAGGAGGGGGAAGGAAAAGAGGGAGAGAGAAGAAGAGGGAGAGGGAGAGAGAGAGAGGGAAGAGGTGAAGCAAGAGGAGAAGAGAGAGAAGAGAGAAGAGAAAAGAGAGAAGAGAGAAGAGAGGAAGAGAGAAGAAGAGAAGAGAGGAAGAGGAGGAAGATGAAGAGGAGGAGGAGGAGGAGGAGGAGGAGGAGGAGGAGGAAGAGGAAGAGGAAGAGGAAGAGGAAGAGGAAGAGGAAGAGGAAGAGGAAGAGGAAGAGGAAGGGGAAGGGGAAGGGGAAGGGGAAGGGGAAGGGGAACATCCTTTTCAGCTGAATAGCAGCAGCAAAATGAAGGGAATGCCTTCTTGAGGAGCACTGCAGAGCTCACCGTCCTGATGGAGTGGGGAGCTAGGGTCAGCAGCTGTAGGAAGTGGAATGCAGAGTGGTTTAAGGGGGCACGGTGCTCTCCCGGCCACCAGAAGGTACATGCGTCCTTTGCACAAGGTGATGGAGCGAATGGCTAATCTGGGCAAGGTTACAAGTGTTTGTCAGCAATTTCCTCAGCAGGTACTGCTAGTGAAAGGAGGGAGAAGTAGAAGAAGAAGAGAGAAGAGGGAGAGGGAAGAGGTGAAGAAAGGAGGAGAGGAGAGGAGAGGAGAGGAGAGGAGAGGAGAGGAGAGGAGAGGAGAGGAGAGGAGAGGAGAGGAGAGGAGAGGAGAGGAGAGGAGAGGAGAGGAGAGGAGATAGGAGAAGAGAAGAGAAGAGAGGAGATAGGAGAAGAGAAGAGAAGAGAAGAGAAGAGAAGAGAAGAGAAGAGAAGAGAAGAGAAGAGAAGAGAAGAGAAGAGAAGAGAAGAGAAGAGAAGAGAAGAGAAGAGAAGAGAAGAGAGAAGAGAAGACATCATCATCCTATCATTCTATCCTTCTATTATTCTGTGGTCTTCTGGGAGGCATGACCAGCCTGTGGGCCGAGGAGCCAGGTCTCGCTCAAATGCTCAGGGAACAGCCGATCACCAGTGTTGGGGTCAGGAAGGAATTTTCCCCCGGGGCAGACTGGCCCTGGTCCCCGGGGTTTTTTTGCCTTCCTCTGCAGCATTGAGCATGACCGCCTGTCAGAGCTCCTCTGGGCCCTTTTGGCTCGGTTCATGCCCACTGCTCTTGCCCTCCAAGGCACCACTCGTGCCCTGGCTTTCTCGGGTTCTTTCTCCCAGGGCAAGTTTGCAGCAGGAGCCAGCTCTCCTCCTTCTCCTTCTTCTATTAAAATTTGTAATTTTAATTAAATAAATATAAATATTAAAAAAAAAAAAAATCTGTTTCCAGTTGTATCCTTTGTGTATGTGTCCCTGAAACTGTTTTTGGATCTAAAACCTCTCTGGCATTTCATTCGAACAGTCCCATCTTTATTGGACTCCTTGCGAGCGTACAGAATAGAGCAGCACAGCACAGCACAGCACAGCATGGTTGTGCTCAGTAGCTGTGCCTGGAGCACGATGAGCTCTGAGCCAGGCCTGAGGACTCCATCCAGGAGAGCCGCTCTCTGCAGGGCAGGGCCCAGGCCCGTCCAGGAGATGGGGCACAGACAGGCACACACACCTACAACATGGCTCAGGCAGGCACCAGAGGTCCCAGGCTGAGCTGAGACACGGCCCCTGGGCCCCTGCAGGAGATGGTCCCCAGGGAGGCCGGTCCCAGCCACTGAGGCCTTTGAGCACCCCAAGACCCTGTAGACACGGATGGCTGGCAGCTTTGGAGACTGAGTCTTGGCCCAGATGGACCTTCTCTCTGATCAGGACTTTTGTTCTCAGATTCTTTTGTTTAGGTATGTTTTTTCCAAAGCAAAGATCTCAGGCATTACTAAAAAGGAGAGCAAGGAGAAAAAGAAATCCATGTCACACACCACACGCTATCCCATGTGTGTATGAGTTTTGACGCAAATGTCCAAAATGGCAGTAGCTTCCTTACTCTTTCAGTACTCAAAAGAGTATCTCTTAAAGGCTTTCCATAAGTTCTGAACCTCTTCCCACCAATCAAGGTAGGCAAATAACTCCGAGAAAGGTGCAAGTCACACAGGAGGTGTGGAAGGTTTACCCTGCGGCTGAAGTGCATTTTGCATCCCCTGTACAGATGGCCAACTGTGGATCTTGGTTTGGGTAGAAAAGGAAACATGACTGCAGTAGCAGCAATGGACTCTTTTTGCTCATTTGGGAAGAGTCATCATTTGCCTGGCTGTGCTTTGGGAATGGATTCAAAGCGAGTCTTATTTCCATGGCGGTCTGTTGGCACTGTCCAGCGCAGCCTATGGCTCTGGTCACACTTGGGATTTTCTCCACGCTGCAGTGGTTGAAACCATCCTGTTATCCCCTCAGAAAAGGCTTTGTGAGCCTGGTCCTCCTCGCTGTGGGGCCTCATGGACATCAGCTCTGGTGCCGAGAGGGGACAGCTACCAGGGCTCTTCTCTTGGTTGCAGGGCTGGTTTCTGCCATGACTGGAGAGAAGAGCAGGAGCTTTGTCCTGGAGAGCCAAAGGGCAGAGAAGGCACCAGGGACAGCCAGCAGCTGTGCCCAGCACGTGGCCACCAAGGGCAGGGACAGCCCCCTGGAACTCCTGGGCACTGGGACTGCCTTGGGGCCAGCACCCCAAAGGCTTCCTGCAAAGGGTGCTGGGTGGGGCTGTGGTGGGGGGGCTTTGCAGCTTCCCCCTGCTAGGGAAAGGAGGAGAAAGGGAAGAAGGGAAGTGAGGTGCAGTTCAGCTGTAAGGGACCTAGAATGACCATCTAGTCCCACTGCATGACCAATTCAAGGCTGATCTAAAGTTAAAACAGGGTAGTAAGTGCATTGGCCAAATGCCTCTTGAATGCTGAGGCTTGGGGCATCAACCAGCTGTCACAGAATCACAGAGTGGTTGGGCTTGAAAGGGACCTCTGGAGATCATCTAGCCCAACCCACGTGCTAAAGCAGGTTCGCCCAGAGCAGATGGCACAGGAAGGTGTCCAGGCGGGTTTTGAATGTCTCCAGAGGAGGACACTCCACAACCTCTCTGGACAGCCTGTTCCAGTGATCAGGCACCCTCACAGTAAAGAGGTTTTTCCTAATATTCAGATGGGACCTCCTATGCTGTGCCCGTTGCCCCTCATCCTATCGTTCAGAAGTCTGCTCCAGTATTTGACCACACTCTCAGTAGAGGGTCAAGTCTGAACTTCCTCTGACCCAGGTTTGCACCGTTCACACATGTCCTGTCACTGGATACCAGGGACAAGAGACCAGCACTTCCCTATACACTTCCCTCCTCAGGAACTTTTAGAGGGCAATGAGCTTGCTCATCAGCTTCCTTCTCTCCAAACTAGAGAAATCCAGATTGCTCAGCCACTCCTCAGAGGACATGCCTTCCGGTCGGTCACCAGCTTTGTTGCTCTCTGGACACATTGGAATACTTCAACATCCTTGTCAAATCGTGGGGCCCAGAACTGCACACAGCACTCAAGGTGAGGCCACAGCAACTCTGAATACAGCAGGATAATCACCTCCTTTGAGCGGTTGGTTCTGCTCTGTCTGATGTACCCCAGGATGGGATTTGCACTCTTGGCTGCCAGGGCACACACTGCTGACTCTTGTTGAGCCTCCTGTCAACCAGCGCCCCAAGGCTCCTTTCTGCAGGGCTGCTCTCCAGCCAATCCTCTCCCCATTTAGACTTGTGCTTGGCATTACTTTATCCCAGGTGCAGAATCCGGCAGGTGAAGTTGTTAGATTTTATGCCGTTGATCATTGCCTAATGCTCCAATCTATCTAGATTGTTCCGCAAGGCTCCTTGTCCCTCAGGATAGTCATCAGCACCTCCGAGGATGGTATTATCAGAAAATTTGCTACTGGTGCATTAAATTCCTGCATCCAGATTATTGATAAAAATATTGGACAGACCTGGCCCTAGGACTGAGTCCTGAGGAACATCACTGGTCACTTGTCTCTAGCCAGATGTAGCGCCATCCACTGCAACATTTTGAGCCCTGCCATTCACCCAGCTCTTCACCCAGCACACTGCGTATCTGCTCATCTCACAGCTGGACACTTGTCCAGAAGTGTGCAGGGAGGGACAGTATCAAAGGCTTTACTAAAATCCAGACAAACTACATCTACTGCCTTCCCTTCATGCACTAGGCAGCTGAAATTCCAAACCTTATAAACTTGCTGAAACGTCAAAACACTTAGGAGGGAAATATTCAACAAGAATCCTGAGAAAAGAATGCACATTAGTATATTTGTGGTGTACTTTCTTCCCACTCCTCCTGACTTCAATTTAACACAGTGAGGCACAGAGACAATCTACATGGGTTTTTTTTCTAATACCATTGCTAAAGATTTCAAAGTCAGAACAGATTTTCAGCAGATACAGTTAAATTAGAGAACATTTCACAAACGACACATCTGTGATCCTTTAAACGGACTCAGCTGAGTTGCTGGTTGCTGCTGGCTACCCATGAGAAATCACAGTTTCTGCTATCACCAGTGTCATTTACCATTACCACACTACCCATCTCTTCTGCAAAAGCACTGATCATATCATGCGTACCAACTTAATTCGCTGGATGAAACACATAATCCTGCTTCCTAGAAATCAGGTTTGGCCCTGCCAAACATTTTGATAAATAAAGTTATTAAAACATATGTTTACCTCGGATGGTCTGATACAGTTTAAAATGGAGAAGTCTAAATGCATTATTTCAAGTCCATGAAGTACATGGCTAAGTACTTCTTTCAGAATTTGAGAAAATGACAGTGCATCCCATCTAGAAAACCACATTCTACCCCCAAAGGAAGATCTAGTCCATTTAAAATAAGTGTTTAGTAATCCACAGATATCAGCATCATTAAAAAGCTCAAATATGTCTTTCTCAAAATACCAATTCAGACATAGAGACAGACAGACAGACAGACAGGGCTTTGCAACCAAGGCAGCCCGGCTCCCCGCAGGAGCATCCAACCTCGTGTCTGCCGTGGTGACCTTGTGTGACAGCAGGGAGGGACTCAGTCCTCCCTGTGACTTCTGGTTGGCAGTGCCTTGTTCTCTGGAGATCCAGTGTGTTACATCTAGGATCAGAATCTCAGATTAATTTCCACCCGCAACTGGGTCAGTTGAGCCAGGGGGGGTGTTATGAAAATATGATACGCCCTCAAAAATCCCACAAAAATCTAAACCAGGCAGGTCTTTCACATCTCAAAATGGACAATTTAACTTGTTAACATTTTGATCATTGTCATGAGTCTGCACAGCTGCTGGAAATGGAAATAGGAATGTCCTTTTGTTTGCTCAGTATGGAAAGCCCCAGGCAACCCTGTGCACAGTCTGCATAAGCAAGTTACCTGACGGAAGTTGCATAGTTGGTGGAAGCAGAAATGCTGAAAGGATCTACAGAAGCATGCTTTCGATTGGCAAAGTGTTGGCCAGTGTCTAGGATGAGGCTGATATTATGTAGGGTTTTTCTTTGCTCGAAGACAGAAGAGACTACTCCATGGAGAGCAACTCTTGCTCGTCAGGATCAGCCCAGGTGCTTTGTCTTGCTTTGTGTCTTATGTTCTCAGGACTCACCTCAAGTGTTTTGATCTATAGAAAGTTCCTAGAGAAAGTGATTTGCTTGCTTGTGAGAGGCACTTATCTCAGCAAGTGCAAATCTCCTCCTCATAGAGGGTGGTGAATCGCGGCTGGGGCGTCTCCTAAACAGACCAGCTGAGGGGCTGTTGAAGCTCTAAACCAGGCTGCTCAGGGGGAAGTGGGTTAATGTCCTCCTTTGGCCTGGGGAGGGGAAAATAGGTCTATTAAAAGTCAGATCTAGTGCAAGCACAGGGCAGTTTTCATTGGAAAAAAAGGACACTTTGCAGGCAGACACAGCAGAGGGTGTAACCCCAAGTTTTGTGCTATTGCTGAAAATTTTTCCAGCACCTGATCAGCACATCAAGGTGAGTCAATATCTGTCATTAGTGAATGCACTAAAGGAGGAGCTTAAAAAATCACCACCCTGAAGTTAAAAATAAGACATATAAGAAACGCAGTTGGTTTTCATTTTCCCACTCACTTAAAAAAATTAAAGTGTTACACTTGCAAGTTCTCTCGGTGAGCATGGAAGCAACACATTTGTAAGGAAAACAGAGATGCTTGGTTTTGTAATGATACGAACCGGAGGGAAATCACAAGTTATGTTGCGATGCATGATAGTATTGCAAGAACTGGCCACACCATCTCAATTTTGGTTGGGAATTAGTCAACTCTGGACATCACTAAGTGAGAATGTAAACTGGGAATCAGTTTGGCAGCAATTTGGGAAGAGGATTTGTAAGGTTCACACTGTTCTCCTGCTTCTGTTCCCACTGCCGGGGGCAAAAATGTCCTTGTTGTCAATAACACTCAATAAATGGCATGTGATAGAAAAATAACCAACAGGATGAGCAGCTGCCCATGTTCTGGTTTTGGAGATTCATCTGCCTGGGGACTTTTAGGACAGCGGAACTGGCTGAGTAGACTGGGTAGGGTCTTACTTTGTTTCTAGGGAGAATTAAGCCAAGTCTAATTGGAGTCACTTAAATCCAGAATGTGAGGGCACAGGTTCACGGTGAGACCAAAGGATGTGAAGACCCTTTGCAGCAGAGGATCTGCCCATGGGCCTGTCTTTACTCTTCTGCAGTTAATGAAGCGCTTCCAACACGGCACCACCTTGCATTACCCCGAGTGCTTGAATTAGGGATAATTACCATGTCTGAGCTGTCAGGCAGCCATTTGCCACCCACAGAACCTGGTGCCTGAGCCCAGAGGCTATGCCTATGCGTTCACACCTATGCTTTCCATAGCAGGTGCCCTGGGGTTTAGCTGAGACCTGCTCCCCCGCCTGTTTTCCTACCTGGACATCTAGGAGGTGAGAGAGGCCACATGCCAAACACATGGAGCCGGCACCAAAATGTTGAGATTCTTTAATGGAATAGACGTAGGCTGGCAGGTTCCTGCACCCATGGCAGCAGTTTCGCAGAGCAATTCATTACCATCATGTACTAGAGGATTGTTTTTCATAGCTTCTTTTAGTAACTTTAAAGGCAAAGAGAAGAAGTTCCTTTGTATCTGAATAACCTCCTCAGTGATTTCATGCCACCGCCATTCCCAGGTGGTTTCAGCCATGCCCAGTGCGTGACCACCAAGAGCAGGGACAGCGCCCTGGGCCTCCTGGGCACAAGGACAGCCTCGGGGCCAGCAGCACCCCGAAGTCCTTCCTCCACAGAGTGCTGGGTGCATGGGCAGTGGGTGGGGTGGGACACTGGGGGCCCATGTCACCTCCATGTCACAATGCGACCACGGGGCAATGCTGATGTCACAATGCCCCGGGGCAGTATAAAAGGGAGCAGCGTCCCGTGTCTGCTGCCAGAGCTGGCCTGGAGGCAGCCTGAAGACATCGGAGAGGAAGTCCTTGAGGAGCCGGTGGAATCCCTTGACAGGGGCTGAAGGAGGAAGAGCTGGACGAGGCAGCTGGAGTTTCTCCGCTGCAAGGCCATCTCCCAGCAGGGCAACCTTCCAGGTTCATCTGATGGATGATCATCCTTTTCAGCTGGATAGCAGTAGCCAAATGAAGGGAATGCCTTCTTGAGGAGCACTGCAGAGCTCACCGTCCTGATGGAGTGGGGAGCTAGGGTCAGCAGCTGTAGGAAGTGGAATGCAGAGTGGTTTGAAGGGGGCCCGGTGCTCTCCCGGCCACCAGAAGGTAGATGCATCGTTGGCACAAGGTGATGGAGCGAATGGGTAAGCTGGGCAAGGTTCCAAGTGTTTGTCAGGGATTTCCCCAGCATGCACTGGTAGTGAAAGGAGGGGGAAGGAAAAGAGGGAGAGAGAAGAAGAGGGAGAGGGAGAGAGAGAGAGGGAAGAGGTGAAGCAAGAGGAGAAGAGAGAGAAGAGAGAAGAGAAAAGAGAGAAGAGAGAAGAGAGGAAGAGAGAAGAAGAGAAGAGAGGAAGAGGAGGAAGATGAAGAGGAGGAGGAGGAGGAGGAGGAGGAGGAGGAAGAGGAAGAGGAAGAGGAAGAGGAAGAGGAAGAGGAAGAGGAAGAGGAAGGGGAAGGGGAAGGGGAAGGGGAACATCCTTTATAGCTGAATAGCAGCAGCAAAATGAAGGGAATGCCTTCTTGAGGAGCACTGCAGAGCTCACCGTCCTGATGGAGTGGGGAGCTAGGGTCAGCAGCTGTAGGAAGTGGAATGCAGAGTGGTTTAAGGGGGCACGGTGCTCTCCCGGCCACCAGAAGGTACATGCGTCCTTTGCACAAGGTGATGGAGCGAATGGCTAATCTGGGCAAGGTTACAAGTGTTTGTCAGCAATTTCCTCAGCAGGTACTGCTAGTGAAAGGAGGGAGAAGGAGAAGAAGAAGAGAGAAGAGGGAGAGGGAAGAGGTGAAGAAAGGAGGAGAGGAGAGGAGAGGAGAGGAGAGGAGAGGAGAGGAGAGGAGAGGAGAGGAGAGGAGAGGAGAGGAGAGGAGAGGAGAGGAGAGGAGAGGAGAGGAGAGGAGAGGAGATAGGAGAAGAGAAGAGAAGAGAGGAGATAGGAGAAGAGAAGAGAAGAGAAGAGAAGAGAAGAGAAGAGAAGAGAAGAGAAGAGAAGAGAAGAGAAGAGAAGAGAAGAGAAGAGAAGACATCATCATCCTATCATTCTATCCTTCTATTATTCTGTGGTCTTCTGGGAGGCGTGACCAGCCTGTGGGCCGAGGAGCCAGGTCTTGCTCAAATGCTCAGGGAACAGCCGATCGCCAGTGTTGGGGTCAGGAAGGAATTTTCCCCCGGGGCAGACTGGCCCTGGTCCCCGGGGTTTTTTTGCCTTCCTCTGCAGCATTGAGCATGACCACCTGTCAGAGCTCCTCTGGGCCCCTTTGGCTCGGTTCATGCCCACTGCTCTTGCCCTCCAAGGCACCACTCGTGCCCTGGCTTTCTCGGGTTCTTTCTCCCAGGGCAAGTTTGCAGCAGGAGCCAGCTCTCCTCCTTCTCCTTCTTCTATTAACATTTGTAATTTTAATAAAATAAATATAAATATTAAAAAAAAAAAAATAATCTGTTTCCAGTTGTATCCTTTGTGTACGTGTCCCTGAAACTGTTTTTGGATCTAAAACCTGTCTGGCATTTCAGTCGAACAGTCACATCTGTATTGCACTCCTTGTGAGCGTACAGAATAGAGCAGCACAGCACAGCACAGCACAGCATGGTTGTGCTCAGTAGCTGTGCCTGGAGCACGATGAGCTCTGAGCCAGGCCTGAGGACTCCATCCAGGAGAGCCGCTCTCTGCAGGGCAGGGCCCAGGCCCGTCCAGGAGATGGGGCAGAGACAGGCACACACACCTACAACATGGCTCAGGCAGGCACCAGAGGTCCCAGGCTGAGCTGAGACACGGCCCCTGGGCCCCTGCAGGAGATGGTCCCCAGGGAGGCCGGTCCCAGCCACTGAGGCCTTTGAGCACCCCAAGACCCTGTAGACACGGATGGCTGGCAGCTTTGGAGACTGAGTCTTGGCCCAGATGGACCTTCTCTCTGATCAGGACTTTTGCTCTCAGATTCTTTTGTTTAGGTATGTTTTTTCCAAAGCAAAGATCTCAGGCGTTACTATAAAGGAGAACAAGGAGAAAAAGAAATCCATGTCACACACCGCACACTATCCCATGTGTGTGTGAGTTTTGACGCAAATGTCCAAAATGGCAGTAGCTTCCTTACTCTTTCAGTACTCCAAAGAGTATCTCTTAAAGGCTTTCCAGAAGTTCTGAACCTCTTCCCACCAATCAAGGTAGGCAAATAACTCCGAGAAAGGTGCAAGTCACACAGGAGGTGTGGAAGGTTTACCCTGCGGCTGAAGTGCATTTTGCACCCCCTGTACAGATGGCCAACTGTGGATCTTGGTTTGGGTAGAAAAGGAAACATGACTGCAGTAGCAGCAATGGACTCTTTTTGCTCATTTGGGAAGAGTCATCATTTGCCTGGCTGTGCTTTGGGAATGGATTCAAAGCGAGTCTTATTTCCATGGCGGTCTGTTGGCACTGTCCAGCGCAGCCTATGGCTCTGGTCACACTGGGGATTTTCTCCACGCTGCAGTGGTTGAAACCATCCTGTTATCCCCTCAGAAAAGGCTTTGTGAGCCTGGTCCTCCTCGCTGTGGGGCCTCATGGACATCAGCTCTGGTGCAGAGAGGGGACAGCTACCAGGGCTCTTCTCTTGGTTGCAGGGCTGGTTTCTGCCATGACTGGAGAGAAGAGCAGGAGCTTTGTCCTGGAGAGCCAAACGGCAGAGAAGGCACCAGGGACAGCCAGCAGCTGTGCCCAGCACGTGGCCACCAAGGGCAGGGACAGCCCCCTGGAACTCCTGGGCACCGGGACTGCCTTGGGGCCAGCACCCCAAAGGCTTCCTGCAAAGGGTGCTGGGTGGGGCTGTGGTGGGGGGGCTTTGCAGCTTCCCCCTGCTAGGGAAAGGAGGAGAAAGGGAAGAAGGGAAGTGAGGTATAGTTCAGCTGTAAGGGACCTAGAATGACCATCTAGTCCCACTGCATGACCAATTCAAGGCTGATCTAAAGTTAAAAAAGGGTAGTAAGTGCATTGGCCAAATGCCTCTTGAATGCTGAGGCTTGGAGCATCAACCAGCTGTCACAGAATCACAGAATGGTTGGGCTTGAAAGGAACCTCTGGAGATCATCTAGCCCAACCCACCTGCTAAAGCAGGTTCGCCCGGAGCAGATGGCACAGGAAGGTGTCCAGGCGGGTTTTGAATGTCTCCAGAGGAGGACACTCCACAACCTCTCTGGACAGCCTGTTCCAGTGATCAGGCACCCTCACAGTAAAGAAGTTTTTCCTAATATTCAGATGGGACCTCCTATGCTGTGCCCGTTGCCCCTCATCCTATCGTTCAGAAGTCTGCTCCAGTATTTGACCACACTCTCAGTAGAGGGTCAAGTCTGAACTTCCTCTGACCCAGGTTTGCACCGTTCACACATGTCCTGTCACTGGATACCAGGGACAAGAGACCAGCACTTCCCTATACACTTCCCTCCTCGGGAACTTTTAGAGGGCAATGAGATTGCTCATCAGCTTCCTTCTCTCCAAACTAGAGAAATCCAGATTGCTCAGCCACTCCTCAGAGGACATGCCTTCCGGTCATTCGCCAGCTTTGTTGCTCTCTGGAGACATTGGAATACTTCAACATCCTTGTCAAATCGTGGGGCCCAGAACTGCACACAGCACTCAAGGTGAGGCCACAGCAACTCTGAATACAGCAGGATAATCACCTCCTTTGAGCGGTTGGTTCTGCTCTGTCTGATGTACCCCAGGATGGGATTTGCACTCTTGGCTGCCAGGGCACACACTGCTGACTCTTGCTGAGCCTCCTGTCAACCAGCGCCCCAAGGCTCCTTTCTGCAGGGCTGGTCTCCAGCCAATCCTCTCCCCATTTAGACTTGTGCTTGGCATTACTTTATCCCAGGTGCAGAATCTGGCATGTGGACTTGTTAGATTTTATGCCGTTGATCATTGCCTAATGCTCCAATCTATCTAGATCGTTCCGCAAGGCTCCTTGTCCCTCAGGACAGTCATCAGCACCTCCGAGGATGGTATGATCAGAAAATTTGCTAATGGTGCATTAAATTCCTGCATCCAGATTATTGATAAAAATATTGGACAGACCTGGCCCTAGGACTGAGTCCTAAGGAACATCCATGGTGGCTTCCGTGAAGAATTTTTTCCTCATATCCAATCTAAACCTCTCCGTGTGCAACTTGAGGCCATTTCCTCTTGTCCTATCACTTGCTACTTGTGACAAGAGACCAACACCCTCCATGATAAAACCTCCTTTCAGGCAGCTGTAGAGAGTAATAAGGTCTCTCCTCAGCCTCCTGTTCTCAAGGCTGAACAGCCCCAGCTCCCTCAACCGCTTCTCGTCAGACTGGTGCTCCAGACCCTTCACCAGCCTTGTCACCCTCCTCTGAACTCTCTCCAGCACCTCAATGTCTTCCTTGCCATGAGGGGTCTAAAACTGCCCCCAGGATTCAAGGTGCAGCCTCACTAGTGCCCAGTACAAGGGGATGATCAATTCTCCAGTCCTGCTAAAGCTCTGATTGAATCAAGGCTTGAACTCCTTGGTGTGACCAGTTGGTGACAGGTTAGACTGCAGACTCCTGAGGTCCCTTCAACCTCAGTTCTCTCATGATCCCATTGTGATGTTGGGCTCTGTTTCAGACTGGAGCAGAGCAGGCGATGATGGGGCAGGATCCACCTGTGCTGTAGGTGACCATCTAAACCAACATCTCAGCCAGTGAACCAGCCAACCCCTCAGTGTGACTCGCTCTGGGCAACGTGTGAGGAGTCCTGGGCAGGGAAGGTTCAGAGGGCATGGGGCGCTGTGCAAGACACAACATGATCTTGGCTTCATGCCTGCAGGCCCATCAGATGTCAGTTGATGTCAATGGATATTAAAATAAGAAGAACTGAAGACAAAGATCCAAAGCAAAGGAACGTGTCAACCTTCTTTTTCTTTCTTTGTTTCTTTCTTTGTTTATTTGTTTCTTTGTTTGTTTCTTTCTTTCTTTCTTTCTTTCTGTTTATTCATGTATGTATTTATGTATTTAAGTATTTATTTACTTATTCACTTATTTACTAATTTATTTAGTTACCGATTTATTTATTTATTTACTGATTTACTGGTTTACTTATTTATTTATTTACTTAGGTATTAATTTATTTATTTGCTTATTTATTTATTTATTTATTTATCTATTTATTTATTTATTTATAAGTCTTTGTAGGGGAGTCTCTTTTCTTTGGAAAGGAAAGAGTTCTCCAGAACTGGGCATGGGTTTAGGACACAAATGTCTTCAGCTCCAGGGACACAAACACCTGCTGCCAGTGTAGATGCCCCGGGAACCCCTGCCCAGGCTCCACCTGCACTGCAAGGTGCTCTGGTCTCCCCAGGTCCTGTGTGAGAGATGCCAATCCCAGGCCAGCACCTCAGGTACACTGGGCCCCTAAAATGGCCCTGGCTGTTTATGGTGAGACAGCTGATGACTGATGTCTGTCTGGAAACGTGCACTTTTTTCTTGTTGTTTTTTTGTTTTGGGATTTTTGTTTGTTTGGTTCATTGGTTGGTTTGGGTTTTGTTTTTGGTTGTTGTTCTTGGTTGGTTGGTTTGGTTTTTGTTTTGCTTTGGTTTTGTGGGTGGTTTTGTTTATTTTGTTTGCTTTGATATTTTCTTTGTTTGAAGATTTTTGTTCAGTTGTTTTATAACATATTAAAATTTAAAAGAAAAAAGCCAAAAAGTGAATTATGTGGAAATGCATTAAGGGTAGGAGAAGAAATATTGGTCTTCCCCTGTACTTCTATTACCAACACTCTAGTATTTCATCTCCCTCGTCATTCAGGAGTTCCCACCTCTCCTGATTAAATGTCCCTGCCCAATGACAACTTTCCAGCACTGTCTGGACATTTGCCCTTCCCAGTGCTCTCAGGTTTCTCCTCCACTTGCTCTTTGGTCATTCAGTGGCCTCTCAGCTGTCTGGTTTCTGCTTTGAGCTTCAGGGAGTTACAAACTTGCCCCGTTCTTCAGAGCTCTAATTAACATGGCAGTCAACACGTTCATTGTGTTTATTTCTATCCTCTCCTGTCTCTCTGTCTAAACCAGTTCTTGTGTGGGTGTCCCTTGTGGATGCTGGACCTCACCAGATCCAGCTTACACACACAGCTGAGGAAAGTGTTTTGCTGTTTATTGAACTGATGTAGGAAAAGTGATGCAATCTGTGGTGGCCAATGAGGGAACCGGCAGACTGGGGGTGGGGGTGAGGAGCCAGGTTGTCCATACAGTGTCCAGCCTCAAGGACTGTTCTCCTGCCTGTCCAGATGTCTTCAGGAGACCCTCGGGATCAATGTCCAGTGTAGAATGCTGCTGTCACTTCTTCTATACACTGAAAAATGACAGAAAACACCCTGGAAAGAAAAAACCCTCCTTTATGAAATCTTCTTTGAAATCTTCATCAGCAAGTGTCCCATTGAAACCTCTCCAGTTAGTTCTACAAGTCTGGAAGATTTGAATGAAATTACAGAAAGAAACATCACTCGTTATGTCTTTCTGTGTTTTAATGAGCCCCGTGGCGTATTTGGTCCATGAACCTCAGATACCAAGGACAGACTGAAGAATCTGCTCAAGAAGTCCAAGTCAGAACAAACTCCAAAGTACCTTGAAGCATTAATGGCCCCACTGAGGGCTGTTACTGACAAAGCCTCCCCAGGGACTCGTTAGAGCAGATAATTGGAGGCAGTGATTGCATCAGGCAAAGGCAAAGTGCAGCAGCTCTGATGCTGAGAAAGCCCTTGGTTTGTCTGATGAAGGACAATGGCCAAGCCTTGAGCCCCTGCCCCTGGGAAGGGAGATCCTGTCCCTCACGTGTGGGTCAGGTTCTTCCTGGGGCTGTGGGGAGTGCGATGCCCAGTGCAGGACAACGGTGTGACACTCCCTGGGGATGCAAGGAGGCAATGGGGTGCCATGGCCATGACAACCATGTGTCTCCTCTTAGGCCTCACTGGCAGGGACATCAGCCATAGCCAAGGGGACAAAGACCTTGGCTCTTTCAGGGACATCCAGCCTTGCCAGTGCCCTTGGTGATGTTCACCACAGTCCATCCTGCACTGTCCCAGGCCTGTGGCTGTTCCCCCACAGGCTGCAGACACCCCATGTGCTTCCCCACCTTGTTCTCAGCCCACTGTGTCCCCACCTGTGCTGCTGTCTCTCCATCCTCACCAGCTGTTCCTGGAAACACAAAGTCATGGCTGATCCAGAGTCCCTCTGAATGACCACAGCACTGTGCTCAGAATGACATTTCTTTATCCTGAGCTCCACTCTGGACCTCCAGAGCTGCAGTTTCTGATGGTTTTCCTTTCTCATGCTGTTTCCCACTACCCAAAAAAAAAAAAAAAAAAAAAAGTGCCATGCTCTTGGAAAGTGATTTTCAAGATTTCTGAAGCTACTACTGCTCTTTCTTGTCATGGTTTTACCATAACCACCAACTAAGACCTTGAGACTTACTCACATCCTGCTCCCAGTCCCCAAGTGCGATGAGGGAGAGAATTGAAAGGGAAGGGAGAAACTTGTGGGTTTTTAGAAAAAAATAATAAGACAATAAATATAATAAAAATAATATGCTACTACTACTAATATGCTTATACTAAAATACACAAATATATGATAAAATATATGATACTCAGTGCAATGTCACATATAACTCCAGTTGTGCTGAACAGACAGCCCAAAAGAAGAGATCACCCTGGTCCTGAACAGCTGCTCCCAGCAAGAGAAAGTGCAAGTGCCAAAGGCAGACCCAAAGGGAGACCCAAAGGCCAACTGAAAAACAGCAAAACATCGTAAAACTGAACTAACATTGAACTCCCGATACAATGGAACTTCTGAACAGAGCTAACCAGTGTAGCCAGAAAACCAAAACTAACTGGCTGGAAAAGGCATCTCCAGCTTTATACTGAGCATGACACTAATGGTAGGGAATAAAGGTGCTGTCCTGTCTGTGCCCTCTCCTGACAATTTGATCCTGCAGCTGGACTCCAAAGAAGTCCTTGGTTTCACTGACAATAGTCCAGGTTAATTAAATATCAATAGATAAATTAAATTAAGAAAATATACTCAGTGCAATGCCCCATGTAACTCCAGTCACACGGAGCAGCCAGTCCTGCAGAAGGGAGCACCTTGGTCCTGAACAGCCCATCCCAGCAAGAGAGAGCAAAAGGGCAACAGGCAGAAAGGCCCAAAGGCCAACGGCAAAATGGCAGAACGGCAAAAGGCCGAACGGACATCAAACTCCTGACAGAATGAAACTTCTGAATGGAACTGACCAAACCAGCTGGAAAACCCAAAGTAACGAATGTAACAAACCCTAAAAGCCGGCTCCAGCTTTAGACTGAGCATGGCGCTAATCATAGGGAATATTTCATTGATCAGCATGCATGTCAATCCAGGTGCTGTCCTGTCTGTGTCCCCTCCTGCCAATCTGCATCCACAGCTGGATGGCCGAAGGAGTCCTTGGTTTCCCTGACAACAGCCAAGATATCAGTGAGTTCTGACATTCCTTTCATAGCAAATGGCAAACACTGTAAAGCTGCTAAAAGACAAAATTAACTCTATTCCAGGGAAGAAACAGCGTTATCTCATTATTCTCATAGTAAATCTAAACAAAATACTGTACTGGCTGTGAAGGAGAGAGGTTCAAAATGGATGAAGAAAATTAACTCAATTTCATTAAAACCAGCACGTTTCCTCAGGCTCCCCTTCACCAGGCTAAAGAAGTTTGGGTCTCTCAACATCTCCACACATGACCCAGACTTTCTCTGGCCACACGGCAGCTCCTCCCGTTCCTCCAGAATGGGGAACCTCACACTGGGACACAGGGCTCCAGATGTGACCACAGCAGTGCTGAGTCACGATGGGCAATAACTGCCCTTGTCCGGGTGGCCACGCTCCTCCCAGTGCAGCCCAATGTGCTCATGGGCATGTTCCTGTTTAGCACCACTGAGAACTGGCTGAACATCCAGGCTCAGAGGGTTGTGACCAGTGGCACAAAGCCCAGCAGGACGCACCATGAGGAGCACTGAAGGACACCATATCCCTACCCAACATCTCTTCCCATTTTGCGTCCCCTGGAACCACCTCAGTGACAAGGGGGAGAGCACTGCCTGTATGAGTGGAGGAGATGGGGTCTGGCATGAGGGTCCAGGGGCAGTTTCTCCTGGTTGTTCATGCAGTAACAAGCTGGGTTGGATATTTGGAGAGAGGAACTCTTCCTAAGGGCCTCCAATGGGCATGGGGATCGTCTATAGTTTCCTGCACGCTGCCTTTTCTGGTGGAGATCACAGAGGCTGCCAGCCCTTTAAAGGACCCAGGACAGGCCTTGTCCTTCCTCTGGTCACAGCTGGACCTCAGTTCTCCAGCTCAGCCCCAGCTCAGGAACCTTGTCTAGGGGTGACTTTTGGGGTAAGGTTGACAAGAGGGGTGCATAAGTTTGTCTCAAGGACATGTGATGAGCACCAGGACTGAAGTACCAGAGCAAAATGGTGTGGCTTCTGGGTGAATACTTTCTGCAGTGCAAGTCCGGACACAGGGTCCCAGACTTGCTTTCCATGCCACCCTTTAGGAGGGAAAATGCACTAAGAGATGGCACGTGGGGGACACCAATCCTTCTCCAGCTACTTCCCAGGCCTGGTGAAGCACCAGGACAGCAAGGACTTCTGGCCCTGCACCCTTAACTCTGGGTGTTATCTTGGGGCAGCTGAACAACAGCATTTTTCTCTCCAAGGCAATTTCCAGCCCAGGTCAGCTCCTGTCTGATCTCCCCCATCCCTCCTCTGATCTGCTCTGGTGCTCCTGGCCCCATCCTGTGCTCCCCACAGGGCCCCAGCCTGGCACTGATGCTCTGCAGAGCAGGTTGGCTGCAGGACCATGGGGTGACTGCACACTGGTTGTGCTGCTCAGTGAGGGACACAGATGCAACTGGCTGGGCTGCACTGTCACTGAGCTCTTTCCTGAGGGTCTAAAGCTCTGGAATGGGTTCAGAGCATTTCTTGTGACTCACTGGGTTTTCCACTCATTTGGGTTCAGCAATCCCTTCCTTGTCCTTCAGGTGCCTGGAGATTGGTGCAGGAAGACATGGACTTAACCCTTCCCAGGGACAGAGGTAGGATGATCAGCCCGTAATTCTTCAAATCCTCCTTCAGGCCCTTCTTGAAGATCTTCCTTCCCCAAGGACCTCAGAATTTCTCTGATTTTGCTGTCACTTTTGAAAGCACAATCCAGAATCACGGGCAAGGGTGACGTAGCAGACAGGAGCACTTGCAATGAGCCGTCCCAGCAGCTGAGATGAATCTCACTGGGCCACTGGGGTTGTTCCTGGAGTCACACACAGAAATGCCAGGGTTCCATCAGAGCTGGCCTCGTGGACTCCTTATGCACCCAGGGATGTTCAGAGACAGTCTGTCCCTTTTACTTACAGAGACAGGAGTCACATTGTACCTCTGGCTTCCTGTTGCTACCCCAAAGGGATTGGAGGCACCTCAGCTCCACATCATGAGAAATGGACACGGGGACCTCAGTTCAAGGAAGAAGATCCCAGTGGGTGGTTTCCCGTGGGCTGTTACTCCCAATGTGAAGTGACCTCGAGACAGGCCTTCATGCAACCCCCAGGAATAGCTGATGGCGTTTCTGCTCACTCAGGTTCATGCCATCTCACGCACATGATGTGCATGCTCGCATCTCATATGTACAATGCAAACATGGACTGCTGACCTGCTCATTCACTGTAATTCCATGGAGGGAAGAACAACCTTGGTGTGCTGGGGAGAGAGCCCAGTGCTGGAAATGGTGGTTGTGAGGGGCCAGTCCATGACGATGCCCTGGGGCAGCTTCTGAAGTGTTTCCAGTGAACATGGGCACAGCCCAGCCCCTGCTCTGCTGGTCCTGCAGGTCTCTGGCAGGAGCCTGGCTGTGAGAGGACACTGCTGTGTGCCAGCCCTGCACACACACACTGTTCAGATACACAATGGCGTTTTATAAGTGGGTGACTTTTGTAGGAATAAGCTTGAGAGAAACATTGCAAGAAGATATAAACCATCATGCACCACCCAAAAAAGATCACTTTTCCTTGTGCAAGTACTGTTACTGAGGCCAGCTCTGTCACAGCAGTGCCCATTGCCTGTCCCTGCCTGCGCCCACAGCACTGACACACAGCAGGATGGTGACCAAGCTGCCAGAGCACTCAGGCCTTGCACCAACACCAGGGATGAGAAGGAGAGTGTGGGAGTGGAACCAGAACAGCTCTGGAAGAACAA
Organism: Columba livia; assembly: GCF_036013475.1. Classification (NCBI taxonomy): domain Eukaryota; kingdom Metazoa; phylum Chordata; class Aves; order Columbiformes; family Columbidae; genus Columba; species Columba livia. The sequence continues at coordinate 957,648 of NW_027043028.1, forward strand.
GCGCTGCTGCTCCCTGGCAGGGCTGCCACGCTGGACTCTTTTCCCTCCTCCCATGGACACAAGAATTGTCCCTGCAGTTCCATAAGACCTTGCAGGAAGGATATAGTGAAAAACAAGTCACTAAAGAGCCCTTTATTCTTTTTAGAGACAAGGAGAGCAGTGCTGCTCAGTTAAGCAGCCAACAGTTATAAAAGAAAAGCCAGCAGTGAATTAGAAAGGGGTTGACAACATTATCACAATAAGAAAACAACCAACAACAACAGAAAATCCAGTTGACAGGCTGGGCTTGTAATTAGCTACATTAAAACTCCTGTATAGAAGAAGATGGCCAGTTTATTGCTTCAGAAAACAGAGGGATATGAGTTTGCACAGGGCATCCTTGAGCTCCTGGTTCCTCATGCTGTAGATGAGGGGGTTCACTGCTGGAGGCACCACCGAGTACAGAACTGACACCACCAGGTCCAGGGAAGGAGAACAGATGGATGGGGGCTTCAGGTAGGCAAATGAACCAGTGCTGACAAACAGGGAGACCACGGCCAGGTGAGGGAGGCAGGTGGAAAAGGCTTTGTGCCGTCCCTGCTCAGAGGGGATCCTCAGCACGGCCCTCAAGATCTGCACATAGGACACCACAATGAAAATGAAACACGTAAAAAATAAACAGGCACTGACCACAAGGAGCCCAAGTTCCCTGAGGTGGGAGTGTGAGCAGGAGAGCTTGAGGATCTGGGGGATTTCACAGAAGAACTGGCCCAGGGCATTGCCCTTGCACAGGGGCAGTGAAAATGTATTGGCCGTGTGCAGCAGAGCAGTGAGAAACCCAGTGGCCCAGGCAGCTGCTGCCATGTGGACACAAGCTCTGCTGCCCAGGAGGGTCCCGTAGTGCAGGGGTTTGCAGATGGCAACGTAGCGGTCGTAGGACATGACGGTGAGGAGACAATACTCTGCTACTATCAAGAATGCAAATGAAAAGAGCTGTGTCGTACATCCTGAGTATGAGATGGCCCTAGTATCCCAGAGGGAGTTCGTCATGGATTTGGGGACAATGGTGGAGATGGAGCCCAGGTCGAGGAGGGCGAGGTTGAGCAGGAAGAAGTACATGGGGGTGTGGAGGTGCTGGTCCCAGGCTATGGTGGTGATGATGAGGCCGTTTCCCAGGAGGGCAGCCAGGTAGATGCCCAGGAAGAGCCAGAAGTGCAAGAGCTGCAGCTCCCGTGTGTCTGTGAACGGCAGGAGGAGGAACTGGGTGATGGAGCTGCTGTTGGACATTTGCTGCCTGTGGGCGTGAGGACCTGTCATAGGAGGAAAAGATAGTGAAGGTTTAGATGAGACTTCTCTGGGAATAATCAAACCCATTTCCAACAGACCCTCCCACAAAGAGACACTTTTCTTTTTCCAGGAGAACGTCCTGGCTGGAGCCCTCGTCGGTGCTTGATGAGTGTGCAATGAAGAGCAGGGTCTCTGCCCAGGGGCTCCTGAGGACTCAGCCTGACCCTGTGTGATCGGGTGGGCAGGGGCCAATCCTGGGGTTCAGCTTTGTCAGCTGGAACCGCTCCTGGTGCAGAAGGGACTGTCAGCATCTGTACCCCCAGGCCTGAGAAACTGACTTTGAGAGGTTTGGTGTTTCTACAGCTGCTTCTGCCCTCCCACCCTGGGGAGTGTTGTTGGGTGTCAGAAACCCTCAGCATTTCTGCTGCACTCAGGGAGAACAGAGCGAGTCCTGCGAGACCAGAGGATGCCTGTGGGTCAGTGCAGAGTGAGGGCAGCTGCTCTGTCCCTCTGTCTTGCTCCAGCTGCCCTGGGCTGGCACCTTTCTGAGATGGGGGCTGATCACACTCCCATGTTACCCTGAAAAACCACCAGGCACTGCTGAGAGCAGAGGGATCCACCTCAGACCATGACAGGTCTCATCCTTTCCTAAGGTCTCAGCACCCAACGTTTAGCCCAGGACACACACAGCTCATTCCCCAGCCCCACAGACTGCATTGCCCACAGCCCACAGGTCAGAGCAAAGCTGGGACACGTGTGCACATGGACACACCTGCAGGAAAGGACCCACAAGATCAGGCTGTGACTCTGCAGCTGAAACTGCCATCCCCAGAGAGCCTGACAGCAAGAACAAGATCCCAACAGCAGTGACCCAGAGCAGGGGAGCGAGAAGGAAAATGCGGTGAGGGTGGGTGTGAGAGAGGCCAGGGCAGAGGCAGCCGGGCACTCAGACAGCGTCACCCTTCCCCAGCTGTGCAGCACCTCCCAGACACCAACACTGCCGGGCAGCTGCTCTCAGCCCCTGTGCTCTGCAGAGGAACTGGAGCTCTGGCTGCACAGGAGCTGCTTCATGCCTTGGAGCCCCCGGCCCTGAGGGCAGAGGCTTTGCTGGGTGGGACAGGAGGCCAGGGGGCTGCTCACAGGAGGGATCTGCACTGCAGGGGATCACAGGGACTTTTCTCTGTTCTCCCTCCCATAACCATTCCGGGTTTGGTTTCCTCTCATTTCTGATCATTTCCCTGCTGCCTGGAGATTCTCCCCTGGGAGGTGTTTCCCTGTCCATGTCTCTTCCCTGTCAGTGCTCACAGACCATCCCACCCTCTGTGCCCTCCCCCTGGCCCTACAGATCCTGCCTGTTCACAGGGCACTGCCTGGGGGCATCTTCCTGTTTGCAGGCTGGAAAACAGGACAGGTCAGACTAAGGCTGACGGGTCCAGCCAAGGTGATGCAGGTGCTGTGCACAGGCAGAGGGGTGGGTAAGGGATGTCATGAGCCTTCTGGCAGATGTACTGATCACTCAGAGCTGCGGTTCAGGAGTCTCAGTGACTTGTTTAAACATGAGAGCTCGTTTTCATTTTATCCTTTCCTGCACCCCCCACCCCTTGGGAGAGGAAACTGAAAAGACAGGCTCAGGAAAGCTCCTTATCTGCCTGGCAATCCTTGCATTGATCTTCTCCTTGAGGCATCCACTTGGAAAAATGCTGGGGGTGATCTGGATGTGTGAGCAACCCTGACCCACACAGCACCCTCTCCACAGCAGAGGCACCTTTCTCACCCAATAGGGTTTGCTCCTCCACCACATCTTCTCCCCTTAGTGTTGCCGGGCTCTCCCGGGCAGGCTGAGCGCTGACCCTGGCAGGCGGCAGAGTCCCTGCCCGGCACAGCCCTGGGGTGCAGGGACCCTGCTCTGCAGGACAGCCCTGGGCACTCCTGCCTGCACATTGACATTTACACCCCACAGCCACCCTGGGGAGAACGCAGCATTCACGTCTTGTCACTCTGACAGTGCAGAAGGCAATCCCTGCTCTGCAGCACATCCTCTCCTCTGATCAGAGAACCTCTGAGAGCTGTACTTACATCTCTCGCAGGCTCTGCAATGTGACAGCTTTCTGAGATCCTACCAAGATTTGCAGATGCAATGCCCTGCAGCCACAGGCTTCATATCTGAGAGGATTTCATTTCCAGTGAACTCTCAGCATCCTCCCACCCCAGGCTGCGTTTCCCTCTCTGTGCCTGGCTCCTGTGCCCTTGGTGCTGCAGGCAGAGCCCTCAGCCCTGCTGCGTGTGCAGAGGAGCTGCTCCTGGGCAGAGCTGTCTCTCTGCAGCGCTGCCGCTGCCATGAGCTCCCTGTGTCCCAGGAGCCCAGCCCAGCTCAGCAGCACAGGAGCAGCCCCAGGCGCTTTAATGACCCCTCTGGTGGGTTTGGTGCTGAGTCCATGGACATCAGACCCTTAGGGGAATTTGATGAAACCTCCCAAGAAGTCAAAGTCAGAATCAAACTCCAAACTTTCTTGTAATGTTAATGGGTCCCACTGAAGGACACTACTGAGCAAATGTCCCCAGGGCCCGTTAGAGCAGAAAACTGGAGGCAGTGATGACATGTCAGGAAAAGCAAAGTAAAGGTGTCTCTGATGCTGAGTAAACCTGAATGTGTTTCATTAATCAAAGGGCAAAGCCCTGACCCCCAACCCTGGGGAGTCAGATCCTGTCCCTCCCACGTTGCCCAGGGCCCTTCCTGGGACAGTGTGATGTGGGGCTGTGCAAGGCCAAGGGCAGGACTATGGTCCCACACCTCCCAGGTTCCTGCCTGGGGACAAGGAAGATTTTGGATCTCATTGACAACATCTTCCTGACATGGGTGACTGAGGAGTCAGTGGGGTGAGGTGCCCTGTGGGACTTCACACTTACAAACCAGAAAGAGTTGGTCAGGATGGAACAGTCAGGGATGGAAAGTGGAGCTGAGGCTCCTGGGAGATGAGAACAAGGCCAAGAGCAGGATTTCAGGAGAGCAAGCTTTGTCCTGCTGAGGGACCTGCTTTGGTCATATGGGATATGACCTTGGTGTCTGCAGAGCTTTTCTCTCCCATCTCCTCCCTCCTCTCTCCCACCTGCTGTTGTGCAGCGTTTTTTACCCTTTCTCAAATACAATATCCCAGAGGTGCTGCCAGCATCACTGAGTGGCTCAGAATTGGCAAGGAGTGGGTCCATCTTGGAGCAGCTGAAATCGGCTCTGACATCAGTCAATCTCCTGTTGTCTTCTCAGAGAGGTAGCATTACAGAACAGGAGATGGGTCACTTTACCGGCTCCCTGAACACAAGTATGTCTGTGCTGTGGCACCTGAGACTGCCAGGGACACCCACCTCTTGGTCCAGAGGTGTCTGACTCCTCTTAAGGTGTCCTGGACTATCTCCTGATTCACATGGTGATTTAGGCACCCACTTTTATGGCATATTCAGTCTTTATCAGGAGACGCTCCATACGGATATGAACTGGAATCTGCTGTTACCACCTGTTCTGGAAATGGAGGGAAGGGCGAGCAGGGAAGGGAATAGAAGAAATTTGGCTTTATTGCTATTTATTATGCAAATGCTCTCTGTTTGGATGTTCCTGAAATCTCCCTAATCATCCACACCAGACTTGAAGCCTCTAGGAAAATGCTGCACAGAGCCTTTGCTTGTAAGAGCATTTTAGATGTTAGTGAGCTCTCTGCTGCCATGATCCTGAACTGCAGATACTGAAAGAATGAACAACCTCTGATGAAGTGAAAAGCAGAAGCAAACCCCAAGTTTCTGAGGGTGTTTGGACCCCATGAAGAGCCATCACTGACACAGCTGTGAAGGAAACAACCAGTGCAGGTCCCTGTCCCTGGAGGCTGCTGAAGGAAAGACTTGGAGACACTGGTTCCAGGTGGTGAGGGCCATGTGGAGGTGGCTCTGATGCCATGTCAGCACTTGATGCTTGTTCATCACCAGATGGCTGAGCCCTGACCCCTGGGACCTGGTAGATCTTTCTCCAATGTTTTTCAAGGCTTTTCCTGTGGTCAGTGTGAGTGTTTTGTGTTTTGGGGGTGGTGTTTATGTCAAGTGCTGTTCCTTTAACTGCAAGGCTCTGGATTTCTGTGGAGCTGGAAATGCCTGTGAGCAAATCACAACTCATCCAGCTTCTTTCATACACCTGGCAATGGTCACCAGTTACCTCAATGTCCCAATCCCACACTTGCTTGAATCCTCTATTTGGATCCATACCCATCACTCCAGGAGGTTCATGGATCCACCAGGCTCATGGATGATTGCTGAGGACCATCCAAGTGTGGGCAGTGTAAGAGAGGAGCAGAGCAGGGTCAGCTCATGGGCCATGACTGAGCACAGCCACCCCAGCAGCAGCCGTTCCCCATCTCCCAGGCACAGCCATGCCCACAGCATGCAAATGGCACTGCCATACAGGATTAGCCCAAGAGAGGCCTTTCTTCCTTCCATATTCCCAGGAAGATCTTCCTCCTGTTCCTCCTCCACCTGCAGACATCAACTGCTTTCCATTTCTGGGCTCAGACATGGCTGGAAGGGTTCACTGAAGCCATCAGCCATCTCATTGCTTCTCCCTACATGCCCTGACCCTCTCCCACACCTACAATGGCCAATCACGGCTGCTCAGGCCTCCCGCTCTTCAGAAGAGGCCTCGAGCTTCTTGGTTCTTCCTGGTGCTTATTATGAACTTCCTCGCTCTCTCCAGAGTTCATGATGAGCTTTCTTGTCCATAACAGCCCCTTTATGACCATGTCCTACTAAATGGTTGTGTTTGTATGATCATTTGTGCAGAAAGGGCAGTCACAGGACAGCACCCAATATGTCAAACTGATGCCCAGTGAAATGCCGTAAAGCCCTGATGAGTTCCCCCTGTGTCTGTGTCTCTCCTGGAAGGAGTCTGTCCCGAGAAGGGGATCCAGCTCCTGCCACTCTCTGCAGAGGCACATGAGCAGTGTCCATCACCTGGGGACACAAAGGGTGACGTTTGCCAGACCACCCTTCATCTGAACCACACAGATGTGTGCTTGTGGATGAGGTATGGAGCCTTATAGTGCAAATACCTATTTAATTCTCATTGCCAGAAAGCCTACCACAGATACAGAGTATTATTTTACAGATATTTAAATATAAGCATATAAAACTGACATTCCTAGACAAATTACACAAACACTTGAAGGATTATTCATGCCTTTAACATGATTATCCACAGAAGTCCCACCAGCTTTGCATCTCAGGAAATGGGATCCAGAGTCCAAGGGCAGGATGGTTTGGGCTCTGTGCTGGGATCTGGAAACTGAAACGTGCTCCCATCTCCCAGCCCCCTGCCCTCCTCAGTGAGGGTGTGAGACATTCTGCCAGCGAGGGCTGAACTCACAGCCATGACCAGTATCTTATGTCCAACTGCAGCCAGTGGTGTCCTGCCAGCTCAGGATTGGAGCTTCCGTTGCGGGAGGTGTTTAAAAGATGTGCAGATGTGGCACTTTGGGACATGGTTTAGTGGTGATCTTGACAGTGTTTGATTTACGGTTGGACTCCATGTTCGTAAGGGTCTTTTCCAGCATAAATCATTCTCTGATTCTCTGTTTTTGGTTGAAACCATTTCAGTTCCATCACCTCCAGGTTCCCTCAGAGGCGGCTGTTGTGTGGCACAACTGTCCTGGCTCTCCAGGCAGGTTGGGCACTGGGTTGGTGTCTGCATTGGCAGTTTTCCCCTTCCTGGGGTAAAAGGCTGTTGAGCAGAGACAGTTGTAGAGATTTGGGTCACAGGGGTTTGCAGCAATCCTGTCAAACTCTGAGCAGGATGAGCTTTGGAGCCCAGGAACAATGGAGATGCTCTGAAGGATGTTTGTGAACAGTGGTACTGTCACTGATAACAGTAACAGGGAACTCCTTATTCTCACTGATGATCATGATGACCTAAATCTCTTTAATTTCAGTCCGAACAGTCATGATTTAAATCTCTTTAATTTCAGTCCTAACAGTCATTCTTGCTTTTCCAAGCATCTACTACACCTCAGCAGTAGTGTATTGAAAGAATTTCTTAGAACAATGCTTTTTCTCTCACTTCTTTTTTGTTCTAATCATTTAAAGAGTACACCTCTTGGACAGAATTACCCCAAAATTGTGCTTCTTTCATTATTTTTCTACTTTTTAATAATTTCTTATGTGGTGTGTTGTGGGGGTTCCATAGGAGAACAGTTTACTTTTGAGACAAAGAAGGCCAATGAACAGATCCCAGGTCAGTGCAAAGGCCCAAAGGAGGCCAGAATCTTTATGTGTGTGCCCTGACACACACTGTCACTTGCATTTCCAGTCTCTGCAGTCCCAACAGTGCAGCAGAGTCTGGAGTTCTGAGCTCCCTTCATCTGCCCCGTGTGACACGTGTAAAATGGAACTACCCCAGTGCAATGGCTGGTTTTGATTCTCTTCACAGCCTGAAGCACCACATGGGTCAGGAGACAAGCCAGGATACCCAACCAGGACTCACATGCTCTGCTCTTACAGTTCAGGTGTTCCCGGGAATCTCAGCAGACATGTCACGCTGATATCTGGGTTCAAGGAGCTGGTCAAGTGTCTCATCTCCATTTCTGTAACGGTGGCTTTGCTGCCTGGCTGCTGTGCAGACTCTGTACATGGAGGCTGACAGCTCTTGAACAACCTGCTACGAACAGATTAACAAGGGGGGATGTTCTTTCTGCAAGGGCATTAGACCCTGGATTGGGGCAAATGAAAAGGAATGCAAAAGTTGTGGTCAGGACAGTTTGGGGGCACTTGCAAAGCAGCCCTACACATGTGAATTGTTCCTGTGCTCAGGGAAAACCTGAGAGCTGTCCCTAAATTGAAAACATGAAGGGGAAGGAAGGACAGTGCCATTCAGGCTCAAAGGGACCTCGGGAGGTGTCTTGACCAACCTCCTGCTCACAGCAGGGTCAGACCAGATTGCTCAGGGCTTTATCCAAACACATCTTGGTCACTTTCTGGGACAGAGTGGGTGCGCACTCCTGGGAAACAGCTTCCAGTGCTGGACTGTCCTCAGGACTGGAACGTTTCTCCCTTTATACAGCACCTTTCCAAGCCCAACCATCCAGATTGATTTTTACTCATCTACTTGCACACTGACACAGACCATAATATCCTACCTTGGGCACAAGAATGTTGTGGGGGATGATGCTGAATGCCTTGCTGACTTCCAGGTAACAGACCACTACTGCTCTGCCCACATCCACAACCCTTTCCTTTCCTCACAGAAAGCAAAGAGGATGGACAGGCACAACCTGCCCTGGGCAAACCCCGTCACCTTCTCGTCCAGACACCCAGCAATGGGGTCCCAGTGGACACGCTCTGGGGCACAGCCCTTAGTTCCCCTGCTCACCCACTGGCCATTTTGAAAAGTGCACACACTGTGTGAGAGCTCCAGTGGTCAGGGAGTCCCCCCAGTCTCCATGAGCTTTCACAGATGATGGAGAGTGGCCTCACTGTGACATCGTCCTGCTGTCCCAGCTCCTGGGATGCTGCCCCTGCTGTCCCATAGACTGGAGAGGATTGTGTTAGTTCCAGTGACCCCTGACTTGATCCACATCCACTGCTGGTTGTTCTGCCTCCAGTCACAGAGATCTCAGAGACCTTGCTGGTGAAGAGGGAGAACAAGAGGACATAGGGATTCTCACCTCTTATTATATTCATTAGTGTCCACACAGTGTCTTTGTTTCTCCTTTAACTGTTCCTGCAGTAGTAACAGCTCATTATGGGGCCCCTGAATTGCCTTACAGGTCTGGACTGAGCTTTGACCTGGACTGTTGCTGTGCTTGGAGGCTGCTGTCCTTGAGACCAGATGAACTCACTCCTGCCACCCTGCCTGGCAGTTCATTCCATCCGTGTCACAGCTCTGTCTGCAGCACTGACAGCTCCAGCTCCCCAGTCAGGTCCCTGGCTGAGGACATTGCCTCACATCTGGGCTGAACCACCCCAGCTGTGGCACCAGCCCAGCTCTGACCTGCCACAAGAAACCTGGTACCAAGTGTCCAAGAGCCCATGTGTGCAAAGGCTTTGAATCAGAGCACAGACATGACATGGCCAAAGACTGATGAGTGTCTCTCTAGACCGAGGAGTGTAAAACCAGAACAAAACGCCTAAGTTCATTCAACTGAAGATATTCCTCCCCTAGCCTGGAGAAATTAGATACTTTGCTGTAACATTCCTTGTGTCCTGTCTAATGATGGGACAAGAAATATGGTTGTCATACCAATTTATTTTTTAACATGAAAAATACAATGCTGGAAAGAAGTGTCTCTGAAGAGGAGAGTGAATCAACATCATTGATTACTTCAGCTTCAAAGTTGTGCCACTGGAGCCCCAGGGACACCTGGAGGAGCCCAGAGGGGACAGAGAAAGGGACATCACGGGCTGCTCCTGTGCTGCTGAGCTGGGCTGGGCTCCTGGGACACAGGGAGCTCATGGCAGCGGCAGCGCTGCAGAGAGACAGCTCTGCCCAGGAGCAGCTCCTCTGCACACGCAGCAGGGCTGAGGGCTCTGCCTGCAGCACCGAGGGCACAGGAGCCAGGCACAGAGAGATTAAGGCAATGTGGGGTGGTTGGTTGCTGAGGATTCAGTGAGACAAATCACAGTTCTAACACGGTAAGTCTCTGGCTGTAGGACGATGAAGATGCTTTTCCTGGAGGGAGACCCTAAGCTGGTACATTGCATGATTTACAGGATCTGTCAAGTCTCTCTCACAGTATCTCTGCTGTAGAGGAGAAGAACACACTCCAGAGCAGGGCTTCCCTGCTGCACTGTCAGAGGGACAGGGAATGATGACAACTTCTGCTGAGCATGACTACAGGGGAAGCACCCAGGGGTGCCCAGGGCTGTCCTGCAGAGCAGGGTCCCTGTCTGGGGGAGATCCCCATGGTGCTGTGGGGACAAGCTGTGGGGGGAAGGAGCATTCCTGATAAGGGCAGGAAAGGTGCTTCTGCTGTGGAGAGGGTGCTGTGTGGGTCAGCACTGCTCACAGCTCCAGATCACCCCCAGCATTTTTCCAAGGGGATGCCTCAAGGAGAAGATCAATGCAAGGATTACCAGACAGATAAGGAGCTTTCCTGAGCCTGTCTTTTCAGTTTCCTCTCCCAAGGGGTGGGGGGTGCAGGAAAGGATAAAATGAAAATGAGCTCTCATGCTTAAACACGTCACTGAGACTCCTGAACTGCAACTGTGAGTGATCAGTCCATCTGCCAGAAGGCTCATGACATCCCTTCCCCACCCCTCTGCCTGTGCACAGCACCTGCATCACCTTGGCTGGACCCGTCAGCCTTAGTCTGACCTGTCCTGTTTTCCAGCCTGCAAACAGGAAGATGCCCCCAGGCAGTGCCCTGTGAACAGGCAGGATCTGTAGGGCCAGGGGGAGGGCACAGAGGGTGGGATGGTCTGTGAGCACTGACAGGGAAGAGACATGGACAGGGAAACACCTCCCAGGGGAGAATCTCCAGGCAGCAGGGAAATGATCAGAAATGAGAGGAAACCAAACCCGCAATGGTTATGGGAGGGAGAACAGAGAAAAGTGCCTGTGACCCCCTGCAGTGCAGATCCCTCCTGTGAGCAGCCCCCTGGCCTCCTGTCCCACCCAGCAAAGCCTCTGCCCTCAGGGCCGGGGGCTCCAAGGCATGAAGCAGCTCCTGTGCAGCCAGAGCTCCAGTTCCTCTGCAGAGCACAGGGGCTGAGAGCAGCTGCCCGGCAGTGTTGGTGTCTGGGAGGTGCTGCACAGCTGGGGAAGGGTGACGCTGTCTGAGTGCCCGGCTGCCTCTGCCCTGGCCTCTCTCACACCCACCCTCACCGCATTCTCCTTCTTGCTCCCCTGCTCTGGGTCACTGCTGTTGGGATCTTGTTCTTGCTGTCAGGCTCTCTGGGGATGGCAGTTTCAGCTGCAGAGTCACAGCCTGAGCTTGTGGGTCCTTTCCTGCAGGTGTGTCCATGGGCACACGTGTCCCAGCTTTGCTCTGACCTGTGGGCTGTGGGCAATGCAGTCTGTGGGGCTGGGGAATGAGCTGAGTGTGTCCTGGGCTAAACGTTGGGTGCTGAGACCTTAGGGAAGGATGAGACCTGTCATGGTCTGAGGTGGATCCCTCTGCTCTCAGCAGTGCCTGGTGGCTTTTCAGGGTAACATGGGAGTGTGATCAGGCTCCATCTCAGAAAGGTGCCAGCCCAGGGCAGCTGCAGCAAGACAGAGGGACAGAGCAGCTGCCCTCACTCTGCACTGACCCACAGGCACCCTCTGGTCTCGCAGGACTCGCTCTGTTCTCCCTGAGTGCAGCAGAAATGCTGAGGGTTTCTGACACCCAACAACACTGCAGTGAATATGGGGGGAGGTGTAAAAAAACCTGGAACTCTTAAACTGCCTTCACCATCTCTGTTCCCTTTCAATGGGAAAGCAAGTGCTGACAGCCCTTCTGTGTTAGCAGAACCAGGACAGTCCCCACCGTTCCTGTGGCCCCACTTCTGCAGAGCTGGGCTGACTTATCGATGGCCCATGGGCAGAGGCCCTGCTCTTGGTTGCACATTTTCCAGCCCCAAGCAGGGCTGCAGCCACAGTGCTGAAAAAGGTACTCCTAGAAAAACACAAGAGTGTCTGTGTGTGACAGGGCAGGGTCTATGGGAGTTGGTTTGATTTTTGTCAGAGAACTCTGCCCTGGATTCTCACAGTCTTTTTTCTTTTTTTCCTCATGACAGCGCCCCGTGCTCAGGAAAAGCAAATGTCCAACAGCAGCTCCATCAGCCAGTTCCTCCTCCTGCCGTTCACAGACACACGGGAGCTGCAGCTCTTGCACTTCTGGCTCTTCCTGGGCATCTACCTGGCTGCCCTCCTGGGCAACGGCCTCATCATCACCACCATAGCCTGGGACCAGCACCTCCACACCCCCATGTACTTCTTCCTGCTCAACCTCGCCCTCCTCGACCTGGGCTGCATCTCCACCATTGTCCCCAAGTCCATGGCCAATTCCCTCTGGGATTCCAGGGCCATCTCATACTTGGGATGTGCGACACAGCTCTTTTTGTTTCTCTTCTTGATCACAGCAGAGTATTGTCTCCTCACTGTCATGTCCTGTGACCGCTCTGTTGCCATCTGCAAACCCCTGCACTACGGGACCCTCCTGGGCAGCAGAGCTTGTGTCCACATGGCAGCAGCTGCCTGGGCCACTGGGTTTCTCACTGCTCTGCTGCACACGGCCAATACATTTTCACTGCCCCTGTGCAAGGGCAATGCCCTGGGCCAGTTCTTCTGTGAAATCCCCCAGATCCTCAAGCTCTCTTGCTCACACTCCTACCTCAGGGAACTTGGGCTTCTTGTGGTCAGTGCCTGTTTAGGTTTTACGTGTTTTGTGTTCATCGTGGTGTCCTATGTGCAGATCTTGAGGGCCGTGCTGAGGATCCCCTCTGAGCAGGGACGGCACAAAGCCTTTTCCACCTGCCTCCCTCACCTGGCCGTGGTCTCCCTCTAAGTCAGCACGGGTTCATTTGCCCACCTGAAGCCCCCGTTCATCTCCTCCCAGTCCCTGGATCTGGTGGTGTCTGTTCTGTACTCAGTGGTGCCTCCAGCAGTGAACCCCCTCATCTACAGCATGAGGAACAAGGAGGTCAAGGATGCTGTGTGGAAACTCGTATCTTAGTGTTTTCTGAAGCAATAAACTGCCCATCTGCTTCTGCATTGGAGTTTTAATGTAACTAATTACAGGCTCAGCCTGTCATCTGGATTTTCTGTTGTTGTTGGCTGTTTTTTAATTGAGATAATGTTGTCATCCCCTTTCTTAATTCTCTGTCTGCTTTTCTTTTATAACCACTGGCTGTGTAAATGAGGAGCCGTGCTCTCCTTGTCTTTAAACAGAGTAAAGGGCTCTTTTTTACTTGTTTTTCACTATATCCTGCCTGTATGGAGCTGCAGGGACAGTTCTTGTGTTCATGAGAGGAGGGTAAAAGAATCCATCCTGGCAGCCCTGCCAGGGAGCAGCAGCGCTTGTTCTTCCAGAGCTGTTCTGGTTCCACTCCCACACTCTCCTTCTCATCCCTGGTGTTGGTGCAAGGCCTGAGTGCTCTGGCAGCTTGGTCACCGTCCTGCTGTGTGTCAGTGCTGTGAGCGCAGGCAGGGACAGGCAATGGGCACTGCTGTGACAGAGCTGGCCTCACAACAGCCTTTCTACAGAGAAAGGTGATCTCCTCAGGGCAATACACCATGGTTTATATCTTCAAGCAAATGTTTACCATAGTGACCCACAGATTCAAACTCCAGGGAACATCTGAACAGTGTGTGTGTGCAGGGCTGGCACCCAGCAGTGTCCTCTCACAGCCAGGCTTCTGCCAGAGACCTGCAGCACCAGCAGAGCAGGGGCTGGGCTGTGCCCCTGTGCACTGGACACCCCATGGAAGGAGCCCCAGGTCAATCACCACGGACTGGCCCCTCACAACCACCATTTCCAGCACTGGCCTCTCACCCCAGCTCAGAGTTCTTTGTGCCTCCATGGAATTACACTGGATGAATAGGTGATAGGTTCATGTTTGCTTTGTACAGATGAGATGTGAGCATGCACATCATGTATGTGAGGTGACATGAACCTCAGTCAGCAAAAACACCATCCTACAATTGCTAAACTAAAATATGTAAATCCTCTCAGTTTTGGTCAGTCTGCTGCTTGAGCAAAGATAAAAGTGACATTTAAAACACCTAATTGGAACCTGCAAAGAATACTGTCCTTGCAGCGTAGACACTCTGGAGCCTGCACAATTAGCTGAGTCTTGTTTTAACATCTGTCTCAAGACGGTTACATAAAGTGTCCTTTAGCTGAGCTTTGCTCCTTTTACGCTCATTATAGTACTAAAACACACATCCCCAGGATGGGAGCCCCAGGCTCAGCCCGGGACCCTCTTTCAACAAGCATGTGTAGTGGTAAAATGATTATGTAACCAATATGCCAATGTGTAAGCACTTGGCTCTTTAGGACTGCCGGGAGGGTGTGAATGTAGGGATAAGATTTGTATATAATAGATGTTCCTTCTCTATCTGTTGTGCTGGTTTCATTCCAGCATCCAGACTTGCACAACTCTGGAATAAACAAGATCTCATCTCTGGGGGTGGGATTGGCTTTACACTTCAGGTTGCAAATTCACCATGAGCAACCAGGAAGAAGGAAAACAATAAAAAGTAAAAGAGGAAGGAGAGGACATAGAAAAGGTTTCAACATTTCACATTCCTGTCAAGAATGCTTCTCCTCTCAGATTTTTAGCAGGAAATAGATTTGATCAGTTTGAGAAAACAAGCATAGCTTTATCTAGTCAGGTCACGGCCCATAAGGAGGGGGATGGATGGGTGTGGGATTATGATGGCAGTTGAGTCTCCAGAACTCATAACTGAGTGGAAAGACTTTGGCTGTGAAGGGGACAGTGGGGTCAGTTCTGTGTCTGGAGGTGACAGCCCAGCAGCAGGGACATGGCTGGGAAAGAACCTCTGCCCAAGGGCCCACAGGTCTTACCCAGGAAGAGAGACGGGTTGTCATGTCCATCCTACCTGAGAACATGACGGGACATCGGCAGGACATGGTCGTGTCTGTCAGAGAAGCTGAAAGGCCTGCAGCACTCATGGGATTTAGAAGATCATGGTGAGGTGACTTCTCTCTGGTCAGGTAAAAGACCACAAGAAGCCTGACGGGTTGGGTTCCCTGCAAGAAGGGCAGTTTGTGAGATGGTCGAGCTTTTCTTGATAGTGGGAAGAAGCAGGAAAGAGAAAAAAGAAGTCTACTTGGAAAGTGAGGAATGGATATGAGGAGGAAGAAATGTGACTGGATGGGCAGTGCTGTGGTGCAAGAGGTGACCCAGAGGGAGCTGGATCAGCCCATGGTTTGTGTTCCAAAGAGCAGCCAGTGAGGGTGCAGACACAGCAGTGAAGGTGCAGAAATGCTGGGGTGAGAGCAGGTGGGGAAGTGAGATGGGTGTCTGCAGCCTGCAGGGAAAGAGGGACAGGGGTAGCACCGTGTAGAACAGCCTGTGGTGGAGATGGCAAAGGGCGCTGTAAGGCTGGAAGGGACCCACAGAACCCAGGTCTGTGTCCCCTTGGCCAGGGCAGTTGTCTCTGCCACTGAGGCCCAGGAGAAGACATGTTGTCCTCATGGCACTGGGGCCTCGGTGCCTCCTTGCAGCCCCATGGGGAAGCTGGAAGTTGTTGTCCCAGTGTTGTCCTTCCCTGGGCCTTGCACACCCACATCCCACGGTCCCAGGAAGAGCCCTGAGCCGTGTGTGAGGGACAGGATCCCCCTTCCCATTGCCTGGAGCTCACGGCTTCTCCTTTCTGCTTCAGAAAGCAAACCAAGGGGTTTCTGAGCATCAGAGCTGAAGAAATGACTCAAAGGAGACCTCATGGTGGCTACAGCTTCCTCACAAGGGGAGAAGGAGGGGAAGGTACTGATCTCTTCTCTCTGGTGACCAATGGTAGAAACCATGGGAATGGAAGAAGCATGTGCCAGGGGAGGGTCAGGTTGGACATGAGGAAAAGGTTCTTCATGCAGAGGTGCTGGACACTGAACAGGCTCCCCAGGGAGGTGTCACAGCCCCAACCTGACAGTGATCAAGAAGAGACTGGACAACGTCCTCAGACACACGGGGTGACCTGTGGGGTGTCCTGTGCAGGGACAGCAGTTGGACTCAATGATCCTGTGGGTCCTTCCAACTCAGGACATTCCATGATTCTATGAAACACTAGGTCAAAAGTCCATGTTTTCATTGTACAGATGAGTTGCAAACATACACATCATGTGCATGTCCACTGTGTGCATGTGGTGAGATGAACCCAAGGGAGCACAAATGTCATCAGCTATTCCTTGGGGTGCCATAAAGGTCAGTGGGACAGAGATGGTGTTCAGGGGTCTCTTCCAACCTGCGTTATTGTAGGATTCCATGAATCTTTTCCTTGGAGATATAAAATGCCCCAGAGTAAATACAGCAGCTCCTCTGAGGAACGTTTCTCCACTCAAACCCTTGATAGGAAATCTATTGGATAAATTTGATGAAAGCAGCTCAGTTTGATCTGCTCACACACTGGACCACAAGGAGGGTGATGGTGGGTACGATGCCATGTGGTCACTTGTGTCTCAGGAACTCATAGTCCAGTAGGAACCAATGGCTGTGGAGGGGACTGTGAGGTCACTTCTGCCTCTGCAGGGGATTGGCCAACAGCAGGAACAGGGCTGGGAAAGGACTGTGAGGTCACACACACGAGACGAGCAATCGGGCCCAATCAGCATGGCTGGATGAAAGGCAGGTCCTGCTTGACCACCCTGATCTCTTCTGTGACAAGGTGACCGGCTGAGCAGATGAGGGAAAGTCTGTCGTGGGGAGTGAATCCGCCACACGGGCTGTGGGTGTTGTGTCCTTAGACTGCAGTAAAGCCTGTGACACCGTGTCCCACAGCATCTCCTGGAGAAGCTGCAGCTCATGGCCTGGATGGTGTATCTGTGATGGGTAAAGCACTGGCTGGAAGGCATTTTAGAGCCATTTGTCCCCTTCCTGTTCACATGGGCATCCCATGAATGCATCACTGCTCTGCCCCAGTGTAGACAGGCACAAGGCCTTCTCCTCCTGGACCTCTCACCTCACCTGTGCCACTGGTTTCTACAGCAGCCCCATCCTGGACTGTGGGATGCCCAGAACAGCCCTCGCAAGACAGACAAAGCTTTTTTCTACACCTTCCCCACATCCCTGCTCAATCCCCTCATGTACAGATCAAGGACCAGAAAGGTTGGGTACAAGGGGGACATTGAGAAAAATGGTCAGGAAAGCTTAGAGATGCACAGAGAGCCCATCAACATGTTGGCAAGCTGCTCTCTCTGAACAAGCCCAGAAGACCAGCACAGCATTTGCTGCGTCCCAGAAACTCGCCTGGAAGGTTGGGATATGGAGAAAAGGTTTGGTCTGGGAAGGGACAGACAGGCGCTGGTGGAACTGGCTGGTGTGACCGTGAGACGTCTCTCCAACACCTCAGAAAAGTCCTGGCTCTCAGGGAGGCTGCATGGTCCTCTGAGAAAGAAAACAGCAAAAATGACTTATCATGGAATCATAGAATAATTGTGGCTGGAAGAGACCCTTAAGATCATCAAGTCCAACCATAACCTAAATCTGGCACTAAACCATGTCCCTAAGGACCTCTTCTGTATGTCTTTTAAACACCTTCAGTGATGGTGACTCCACAACCTCACTGGGCAGTCTGTTCCATTGCTTCAAAACCCTTTCCATTAAGAATTTATTCCTCATATCCAATCTAAACCTTCTCATGTGCAACTTGAGGCCATTTCCTCTCGTCCTATCACTTGTTACTTGGGACAAGAGACCAACACCCTCCATGACAAAACCTCCTTTCAGGCAGCTGTAGAGAGTAATAAGGTCTCCCCTCAGCCTCCTGTTCTCAAGGCTGAACAGCCCCAGCTCCCTCAACCGCTCCTCGTCAGACTGGTGCTCCAGACCCTTCACCAGCCTTGTCACCTCCTCTGAACTCTCTCCAGCACCTCAAAGTCTTCCTTGCCATGAGGGGCCTAAAACAGACCCCAGGAATCAAGGTGCAGCCTCACCAGTGCCCAGTACAAAGGGATGATCACTTCTCTAGTCCTGCTAAAGCTCTGATTGAATCAAGGCTTGAACACCTTGGTGTGACCAGTTGGTGACAGGTTGGACTGCAGACTCCTGAGGTCCCTTCAACCTCAGTTCTCTCATGATCCCATTGTGATGTTGGGCTCTGTTTCAGACTGGAGCAGAGCAGGCGATGATGGGGCAGGATCCACCTGTGCTGTAGGTGACCATCTAAACCAACATCTCAGCCCGTGAACCAGCCAACCCCTCAGTGTGACTCGCTCTGGGCAACGTGTGAGGAGTCCTGGGCAGGGAAGGTTCAGAGGGCATGGGGCGCTGTGCAAGACACAACATGATCTTGGCTTCATGCCTGCAGGCCCATCAGATGTCAGTTGATGTCAATGGATATTAAAATAAGAAGAACTGAAGACAAAGATCCAAAGCAAAGGAACGTGTCAACCTTCTTTTTCTTTCTTTGTTTCTTTGTTTCTTTCTTTGTTTCTTTGTCTGTTTGTTTGTTTGTTTCTTTCTTTCTTTTTCTTTCTTTCTTTCTTTATTTCTATTTATTCATCTATGTATCTATGTATTTATTTATGTATTTAAGTATTCATTTACTTATTTACTTATTTATTTAGTTAGTTATTTACTTACTGATTTATTTATTTATTTACTGATTTCCTTATTTATTTACTTACGTATTTATTTATTTGCTTATTTATCTATTTATTTATTTATTTATTTATTTATTCATTTTTAAGTCTTTGTAGGGGAGTCTCTTTTCTTTGGAAAGGAAAGAGTTCTCCAGAACTGGTAATGGATTTAGGACACAAATGTCTTCAGCTCCAGGGACACAAACACCTGGTGCCAGTGTAGATGCCCCGGGAACCCCTGCCCAGGCTCCACCTGCACTGCAAGGTGCTCTGGTCTCCCCAGGTCCTGTGTGATAGATGCCAATCCCAGGCCAGCACCTCAGGTACACTGGGCCCCTAAAATGGCCCTGGCTGTTTATGGTGAGACAGCTGATGACTGATGTCTGTCTGGAAACATCCACTTTTTTGCTGTTGCTTTTTTGTTTCGGGATTTTTGTTTGTTTGGTTCGTTGGTTGGTTTGGGGTTTGGGGTTTGGTTTTGGTTGTTGTTCTTGGTTGGTTGGTTTGGTTTTTGTTTTGCTTTGGTTTTGTGGGTGGTTTTGTTTATTTTGTTTGGTTTGTTATTTTCTTTGATTGGAGATTTTTGTTTAGTTGTTTTTTTAACATATTTAAATTTAAAAGAATAAAGCCAAAAAGGGAATTATGGGGAAGTGCACTAAGAGTAGGAGAAGAAATACTGGTCTTCCCCTGTACTTCTATTACCAACACTCTATTATTTCATCTCCCTCGTCATTCAGGAGTTCCCACCTCTCCTGATTAAATGTCCCTGCCCAAGGACAACTTTCCAGCACTGTCTGGACGTTTGCCCTTCCCAGTGCTCTCAGGTTTCTCCTCCACTTGCTCTTTGGTCACTCAGTGGCCTCTCAACTGTCTGGTTTCTGCTTTGAGCTTCAGGGAGTTACAAACTTGCCCCATTCTTCAGAGCTCTAATTAACATGGCAGTCAACACGTTCGTTGTGTTTATTTCTATCCTCTCCTATCTCTCTGTCTAAACCAGTTCTTGTGTGGGTGTCCCTTGTGGATGCTGGACCTCACCAGATCCAGCTTACACACACAGCTGAGGAAAGTGTTTTGCTGTTTATTAAACTGATGTAGGAAAAGTGATGCAATCTGTGGTGGCCAATGAGGGAACCGGCAGACTGGGGGTGGGGGTGAGGAGCCAGGTTGTCCATACAGTGTTCCTTCCCTTTCTCCTGCTCCCTTCGCTTTCTCCCTCTGTCCCATATCTTTCTTCCCGACTTGTCTCTTGCAGACCTTGTTCCACTTTGGCCCCAAGTCTGGCCATGGTTTGACCAGTTTTCAGAGGCCTGGCTGGTGACAGCAGGGACACCAGGCAGTGACAGGCCCGGGGCTGACAGGCTCCCCCTCCCCTAGGGGGCGCTCGGCTGCCACACCCAGCTGACATTGACCCTTTGTCACAATGCCGCTACCGTGGCGAGGATGCGGTGACTCTGCATGTGACAGGGACACTGCAGGACTTGGTGTCAGCTCAGCAATTTCTCAGTTCCCCAAAGAAGCGGAATTCTGCAAATTGCTGCCTTTGCTCCTGAAAGGATGTCATCAGGTGGGTGTTTTGGTGTCATACACGGAAAACCAGAGCAGAAATGGTGAAATATTCCCATGAGATGCATGATCCCTGCACCAAACCACCATGACGAATGTATTGCACATACAACGCCTATCCCAAATTCTGATTACTGCCTCACAGTCATGAATAAACAAACTCTCAAATTACTCTCAGCTAATGTTACCCTGACAACAGTATATATAACAAAATTCAGTAACCTCTGCCAACAAAACCCCCAATGCAGATAATGCTTCTGTTTGCCAGGATGAAATGCTTTCATTGAGTATTAAATCAACTCCAAATCATAAGTTCTGCTTTAATATTAGGATCAAAACTAATCGGTAAATTGTAATTATTCTTTCCAGTATCTGGAGAGAAGTTTGCTTTGAGTTCCCTATTCATAAAAGAGTGATATGTGAAACAAGACACTGGAGCTTTTTACCAGTATATAGTGGTGGGTATATCCCTTGGCATTGTTCTGGCAAGCACAGCAAACACAGTTCCCTGATGATTTTTGGTGCAAGTTTCTGCTCTCTCAGTGTTGCCGGTTGTGTGCGTGCTGCTGATCTGGATGTCGGAGGGTTGAGGGACAAGCAGCTCCTGGGGGAGCAGGAAAGCAAATTGGAGATATTTTTTGATTTAACTTACTAAGAGGTAAAAATTGTGCAATCCAGTACTTAGAAACAGCAGGTTACAGCGTGGTGCGAACAGGGTTCTGCTCTGAAATGGTGACATTAAGTGTCAGTTTAAACAAATTATTGGTTTCTTGCTTCCCCTGTGCGATGATCTGCTGCGCAGCCTCTGTGATAGTCTCTGTGATGATGAGCTTCTGGGGATATTAGTTTTTATCTTCAAATTTTGTTTACTTTTAAGGAATCTTTTAATGTCACAAACCCCATTGGACAGCGTGTGTGTCACAAACCCCCCCGGACAGCGTGTGTGTCACAAACCCCATTGGACAGCGTGTGTGTCAAAAACTTATGGGAAAGTGTGTGTGTCACAAACCCCGTTGGACAGCGTGTGTGTCACAAACCCCATTGGACAGTGTGTGTGTCACAAACCCCATTGGACAGTGTGTGTGTCACAAACCCCCCTGGACAGCGTGTGTGTCAAAAACTTATGGGATAGTGTGTGTGTCACAAAACCCCCTGGACTGTGTGTGTGTCACAAACCCCATTGGACAGTGTGTGTGTCACAAACCCCATTGGACAGTGTGTGTGTCACAAAACCCCCTGGACTGTGTGTGTGTCACAAACCCCATTGGACAGTGTGTGTGTCACAAACCCCATTGGACAGCGTGTGTGTCACAAACCCCATTGGACAGTGTGTGTGTCTCAAACCCCATTGGACAGCGTGTGAGTCACAAACCCCATTGGACAGCGTGTGTGTCCAAACCCCATTGGACACTGTGTGTGTCTCCAACCCATTGAATACTGTGAGTGTCACAAACCCCTATAGACAGCGTGTGTGTCAGAAGCTCCATTTGACAGCGTGTGTGTCACAAACCCCATTGGACACTGTGTTTGTCACAGACCCCGTTGGACAGTTTGTATGTCACAAACCCCCTGGACACTGTGAGTGTCAGAAACCGTACTGGACAGGGTGTGTGTCACAAACCCCATTGGACAGCGTGTGTGTCACAAACCCCCTCGACTGCGTGTGTGTCACAAACCCCATTGGACAGTTTGTATGTCACAAACCCCATTGGACAGCGTGTGTGTCACAAACCCCATTGGACAGCATGTGTGTCACAAACCCCATTGGACAGTGTGTGTGTCACAAACCCCATTGGACAGCATGTGTGTCACAAACCCCATTGGACAGTGTGTGTGTCACAAACCCCATTGGACAGCGTGTGTGTCACAAACCCCCCTGGACAGTGTGTGTGTCACAAACCCCATTGGACAGCGTGTGTGTCACAAACCCCATTGGACAGCGTGTGTGTCACAAACCCCCCTGGACAGTGTGTGTGTCACAAACCCCATTGGACAGTGTGTGTATCACAAACCCCATTGGACAGCGTGTGTGTCACAAACCCCATTGGACAGTGTGTGTGTCTCAAACCCCATTGGACAGCGTGTGTGTCACAAACCCCATTGGACAGCGTGTGTGTCACAACCGCATTGCACATGTGTGTGTCACAAACCCCCCTGGACTGCGTGTGTGTCACAAACCCCATGGGACAGCGTGTGTGTCACAAACCCCCTCGACTGCGTGTGTGTCAGAAACCACTTTGGACAGTTTGTATGTCACAAACCCCTGAACAGTGTGTGTGTCACAAACGCCATTGGACAGCGTGTGTGTCACAAACACCATTGGACAGTGTGTGTGTCAGAAACCCCCCTGGACAGTGTGTGTGTCACAAACCCCATTGGACATGTGTGTGTGTCACAAACCCCATTGGACAGCGTGTGTGTCACAAACCCCATTGGACAGTCTGTGTGTCACAAACCCCTCTGGACAGCGTGTGTGTCACAAACACCATTAGACGTGTGTGTGTCACAAACCCCTCTGAACAGCGTGTGTGTCACAAACCCCATTGGACAGCGTGTGTGTCACAAACCCAATGGAATCAGGTGTTCACTTAAAGCAGTAACAGCCCCAAGAGAAATGAAATGCTTGAAGAGAATTGTTACTGAACGCCAGGTCCACCCGTGAGCTCTGCAAGAGACTCATCGTGTCACCAGCGCTGTGGCTCATTTACCCGCAGCCTGTCTGAACTCACACGCTGCCCGCGCTGCCTCAGCTTCCCTCTGACAAACCGGAGGCGCCAGCCCCGCCGCTCCCCTTCCCGCACTCCCTGCCCGCACAGCCGCTCTCTGCTCGGCAGGGCGACCCTCGTCCGGCCCGCCCGCACCTGAAACCGTTGTGTCTCCTCGCCAACGCCCCCGCACAACAACGCACTCGAACCCCTCACTGCGCCCGGCAGCCAATCAGCGCTGAGCTCCCGCCCCGCCCGCCAGGCGGGCGGCGTGGCTGACCAATGAGAAGAGGCGTAAGCGCGGCGGGGCGGGCGGCAGGCGGGTGGGGGCGGGGGCCGTCCGCAGCGGGGACCAATGGGCGGGCGGCGCGTGCCCGCCGAGGGGCGGGTTTGAAGGCGGCGGCGGGGCTCGGGGACAGCGGGTCCGGGAGCAGGGGCCCCTTGGTGGGGGCGCGGGTGTTACTTGGGGGTCCCTGGACGCCTGTGTCCCACGGGAGGGTCCTCGGGGGCCCCCAGGGTGTGTGTGGGGGTTCCCGCAGCTGAGCCTGCCCCACCAGGAGCTGCGCCCCTGCAGCCCATTGCCCTGCAGGCCTCTCCCCCGCCCAGTGAGTGACGGTGGGGGCGGAACTGGGGGGCCTGGGGGTAACAGGGACCCCTGGGGGGATGTGGGACCCTGGAGACCCTGGGGAGATGGGGGAGGGGGTGCCAGGGACCCACTGGGTGGCACTGGGGGATGCCAGTTACCCCCTGGTGACAGCGGGGGGCTCCGGGGGATCTTCCGGGGACCACAGTGTGGGGTCCCAGAGACTCCGTGGGTGTTGGGGGGAAGGGAGCCCTGGGGCCCCCTGGGGTGATGGTGGGTGGCACTGAGGGGACCCTGGGGTAATGAGCATGGCTCCCGGGATCCGTGGGGTGACAGTGGGGTTTGTGACACACACACTGTCCACTGGGGTTTGTGGCAAACACGCTGTCCAGGGGGGTTTGTGACACACACGCTGTCCGGGGGGGTGGTGGAGTTCAGCATCTTGTGTGGCAGGAACAGAAGAGCAAGTAGAATTGCAACCCTGGACTTTAGCAGGGCTGACTTTGGCCTTTTCAAGCAATTGCTGGGGGAAATCCCATGGGCAAGACTGCTTGAAGGAAAAGGGGCCCAAGATAGCTGGATTGCATTCAGAGATTGCTTCTTCCATGCTCAGGATCAGAGCATCCCCACACGTAGGAAGTCAAGGAAGGGAGCCAGGAGGCCTGCGTGGTTGAATAGGGATCTGTTGGGTATGCTCAAGCAGAAGAGGAGAGTTTACAGGTCGTGGAAGCAGGGGCTGGCCACTTGGGAGGAATATAAGGCTGCTGTTAGAGGATGCAGGAAGGCAGCTAGGATAGCCAAGGCCTCCTTAGAATTACAGCTGGCGAGAGGGGTCAAGGACAGCAAAAAGAACTGTTTCAAATACATAGCAGATAAAACTAATAGCAGAGGCAATGTAGGCCCACTGATGAACGGGGTGGGTGCCCTGGTGGCAGAAGATACAGAGAAGGCAGAATTACTGAATGCCTTCTTTGTCTCTGTCTACTCTGCCGGAGGCTGTCCTGGGGAGCCCTGTACCCCTGAGACCCTGGATGAAGCCAGGTCAATGGAGGAGTTTGCTTTAGTCGATGAGGACTGGGTTAGGGAGCAATTAAATAGTCTGGACATCAATCAGTCCATGGGTCCAGATGGGATGCATCCGCGGGTGCTGAGGGAGCTGGCTGAAGTCATTGCTGGACCGCTCTCCATCATCTTTGCCAAGTCTTGGGAAACGGGGGAGGTGCCCGAGGGTTGGAGGAAAGCAAATGTCACTGCAGTCTTCAAAAAGGGCAAGAAGGAGGACCCGGGTAATTATAGACCGGTCAGCCTCACCTCTGTCCCTGGGAAAGTAATGGAACAGCTTCTCCTTGGTGCCATCTCAAGGCATATCAAGGATAAGAGGGTTATTAGGGGCAGTCAGCATGGCTTTACCAAGGGTAAGTCGTGCTTGACCAACCTCATAGCCTTTTATGAGAATGTAACAAGGTGGATGGATGATGGCAGAGCGGTGGATGTGGTCTACCTTGACTTCAGCAAAGCCTTTGACACAGTCTCCCACAGCATCCTCACAGCTAAGTTGAGGAGGTGTGGTCTAGACAATAGAGTAGTGAGGTGGGTTGCAAACTGGCTTAAGGAGAGAAGCCAGAGAGTGGCAGTCAATGGTGCGGAGTCTAGTTGGAGGCCAGTATCCAGTGCAGTGCCTCAGGGGTCAGTACTGGGGCCAATATTATTCAATATATTCATTAACGATTTAGACAAGGGAATAGAGTGTACTATCAGCAAGTTTGCTGATGACACCAAGCTGGGAGGGGTGGCTGACACGCCAGAAGGCTGTGCTGCCATCAGAGACCTGGACAGGCTGGAGAGTTGGGCGGGGAATAACCTGATGAAATTTAACAAGGGCAAGTGTAGAGTCCTGCATCTGGGCAGGAACAACCCCAGGTTCCAGTGTAGGTTGGGAAATTACATATTAGAGAGCAGTGTAGGGGAAAGGGACCTGGGGGTCCTGGTGGACAACAGGATGACCATGAGCCAGCACTGTGCCCTTGTGGCCCGGAAGCCAATGGTACCTGGGGTGTATTAGAAGGGGGGTGGTCAGTAGATCGAGAGAGGTCCTCCTTCCCCTCTACTCTGCCCTGGTGAGACCACATCTGGAATATTGTGTCCAGTTGTGGGCCCCTCAGTTCCAGCAGGACAGGGAACTGCTGGAGAGGGTCCAGCGTAGGGCAACGAAGATGATGAAGGGAGTGGAGCATCTCCCTTATGAAGAAAGGCTGAGGGAGCTGGGGCTCTTTAGTTTGGAGAAGAGGAGACTAAGGGGGGACCTTATTAATGTTTATAAATATATAAAGGGTGAGTGCCATGAGGATGGAGCCAGGCTCTTCTCGGTGGCAAACAATGACAGGACAAGGGGTAATGGGATCAAGCTGGAACACAAAAGGTTCCGCTTAAATTTGAGAAAAAACTTCTTCTCAGTAAGGGTGCCAGAGCACTGAACAGGCTGCCCAGGGGGGTTGTGGAGTCTCCTTCTCTGCAGACATTCAAAACCCGCCTGGACATGTTCCTGTGCGACCTCACCTGGGCGTTCCTGCTCCAGCAGGGGGTTGGACTGGATGATCTTATGAGGTCCCTTCCAATCCCAAACATACTGTGATACTGTGATCTATAGAAAGTTCCTAGAGAAAGTGATTTGCTTGCTTGTGAGAGGCACTTATCTCAGCAAGTGCAAATCTCCTCCTCATAGAGGGTGGTGAATCGCGGCTGGGGCGTCTCCTAAACAGACCAGCTGAGGGGTTGTTGAAGCTCTAAACCAGGCTGCTCAGGGGGAAGTGGGTTAATGTCCTCCTTTGGCCTGGGGAGGGGAAAATAGGTCTATTAAAAGTCAGATCTAGTGCAGGCACAGGGCAGTTTTCATTGGAAAAAAAGGACACTTTGCAGGCAGACACAGCAGAGGGTGTAACCCCCAGTTTTGTGCTATTGCTGAAAATTTTTTCCAGCACCTGATCAGCACATCAAGGTGAGTCCATATCTGTCATTAGTGAATGCACTAAAGGAGGAGCTTAAAAAATCACCACCCTGAAGTTAAAAATAAGACATATAAGAAACGCAGTTGGTTTTCATTTTCCCACTCACTTAAAAAAATTAAAGTGTTACACTTGCAAGTTCTCTCGGTGAGCATGGAAGCAACACATTTGTAAGGAAAACAGAGATGCTTAGTTTTGTAATGATACGAACTGGAGGGAAATCACAAGTTATGTCGCGATGCATGATAGTATTGCAAGAACTGACCACACCATCTCAATTTTGGTTTAGGAATTAGTCAACTCTGGACATCACTAAGTGAGAATGTAAATTGGGAATCAGTTTGGCAGCAATTTGGGAAGAGGATTTGTAAGGTTCACACTGTTCTCCTGCTTCTGTTCCCACTGCCGGGGGCAAAAATGTCCTTGTTGTCAATAACACTCAATAAATGGCATGTGATAGAAAAATGACCAACAGGATGAGCAGCCGCCCATGTTCTGGTTTTGGAGATTCATCTGCCTGGGGACTTTTAGGACAGCGGAACTGGCTGAGTAGACTGGGTAGGTTCTAACTTTGTTTCTAGGGAGAATTAAGCTAAGTCTAATTGGAGTCACTTAAATCCAGAATGCGAGGGCACAGGTTCACGGTGAGACCAAAGGATGTGAAGACCTTTGCAGCAGAGGATCTGCCCGTGGGCTTGTCTTTACTCTTCTGCAGTTAATGAAGCGCTTCCAACACGGCACCACCTTGCATTAACCCCGAGTGCTTGAATTAGGGATAATTACCATGTCTGAGCTGTCAGGCAGCCATCTGCCAGCCCACAGAACCTGGTGCCTGAGCCCAGAGGCTATGCCTATGCTTTCACACCTATGCTTTCCATAGCAGGTGCCCTGGGGTTTAGCTGAGACCTGCTCCCCCGCCTGTTTTCCTACCTGGACATCTAGGAGGTGAGAGAGGCCACATGCCACACACATGGAGCCGGCACCAAAAAGCTGAGATTCTTTAATGGAATAGACGTAGGCTGGCAGGTTCCTGCACCCATGGCAGCACTTTCGCAGAGCAATTCATCACCATCATGTACTAGAGGATTGTTTTTCATAGTTTCTTTTAGCAAATTTAAAGGAAAAGAGAAGAAGTTCCTTTGTATGTGAATAACCTCCTCAGTAATTTCATGCCACCGCCATTCCCAGGTGGTTTCAGCCATGCCCAGTGCGTGACCACCAAGAGCAGGGACAGCGCCCTGGGCCTCCTGGGCACAAGGACAGCCTCGGGGCCAGCAGCACCCCGAAGTCCTTCCTCCACGAGTGCTGGGTGCATGGGCAGTGGGTGGGGTGGGACACTGGGGGCCCATGTCACCTCCGTGTCACAATGCGACCACGGGGCAATGCTGATGTCACAATGCCCCGGGGCAGTATAAAAGGAGCAGCGTCCCGTGTCTGCTGCCAGAGCTGGCCTGGAGGCGGCCTCAAGACATCGGAGAGGAAGTCCTTGAGGAGCCGGTGGAATCCCTTGACAGGGGCTGAAGGAGGAAGAGCTGGACGAGGCAGCTGGAGTTTATCCGCTGCAAGGCCATCTCCCAGCAGGGCAACCTTCCAGGTTCATCTGATGGATGATCATCCTTTTCAGCTGGATAGCAGTAGCAAAATGAAGGGAATGCCTTCTTGAGGAGCACTGCAGAGCTCACCGTCCTGATGGAGTGGGGAGCTAGGGTCAGCAGCTGTAGGAAGTGGAATGCAGAGTGGTTTAAGGGGGTGCTGTGCTCTCCCGGCCACCAGAAGGTACACGCGTCCTTTGCACAAGGTGATGGAGCGAATGGCTAATCTGGGCAAGGTTACAAGTGTTTGTCAGCAATTTCCTCAGCATGTACTGCTAGTGAAAGGAGGGAGAAGGAAAAGAAGGAGAGAGAAGAGGGAGAGGGAAGAGGTGAAGAAAGGAGGAGAGGAGAGGAGAGGAGAGGAGAGGAGAGGAGAGGAGAGGAGAGGAGAGGAGAGGAGAGGAGAGGAGAGGAGAGGAGAGGAGAGGAGAGGAGAGGAGAGAAGAGAGAAGACATCATCATCCTATCATTCTATCCTTCTATTATTTTGTGGTCTTCTGGGAGGCATGACCAGCCTGTGGGCCGAGGAGCCAGGTCTTGCTCAAATGCTCAGGGAACAGCCGATCGCCAGTGTTGGGGTCAGGAAGGAATTTTCCCCCGGGGCAGACTGGCCCTGGTCCCCGGGGTTTTTTTGCCTTCCTCTGCAGCACTGAGCATGACCACCTGTCAGAGCTCCTCTGGGCCCTTTTGGCTCGGTTCATGCCCACTGCTCTTGCCCTCCAAGGCACCACTCGTGCCCTGGCTTTCTCGGGTTCTTTCTCCCAGGGCAAGTTTGCAGCAGGAGCCAGCTCTCCTCCTTCTCCTTCTTCTATTAAAATTTGTAATTTTAATAAAATAAATATAAATATTAAAAAATAATTTTAAAAATCTGTTTCCAGTTGTATCCTTTGTGTCTGTGTCCCTGAAACTGTTTTTGGATCTAAAACCTCTCTGGCATTTCAGTCGAACAGTCACATCTTTATTGGACTCCTTGTGAGCGTACAGAACAGAGCAGCACAGCACAGCACAGCACAGCATGGTTGTGCTCAGTAGCTGTGCCTGGAGCACGATGAGCTCTGAGCCAGGCCTGAGGACTCCATCCAGGAGAGCCGCTCTCTGCAGGGCAGGGCCCAGGCCCGTCCAGGAGATGGGGCAGAGACAGGCACACACACCTACAACATGGCTCAGGCAGGCACCAGAGGTCCCAGGCTGAGCTGAGACACGGCCCCTGGGCCCCTGCAGGAGATGGTCCCCAGGGAGGCCGGTCCCAGCCACTGAGGCCTTTGAGCACCCCAAGACCCTGTAGACACGGATGGCTGGCAGCTTTGGAGACTGAGTCTTGGCCCAGATGGACCTTCTCTCTGATCAGGACTTTTGTTCTCAGATTCTTTTCTTTAGGTATGTTTTTTCCAAAGCAAAGATCTCAGGCATTACTAAAAAGGAGAGCAAGGAGAAAAAGAAATCCATGTCACACAGCACACACTATCCCATGTGTGTGTGAGTTTTGACGCAAATGTCCAAAATGGCAGTAGCTTCCTTACTCTTTCAGTACTCCAAAGAGTATCTCTTAAAGGCTTTCCAGAAGTTCTGAACCTCTTCCCACCAATCAAGGTAGGCAAATAACTCCGAGAAAGGTGCAAGTCACACAGGAGGTGTGGAAGATTTCCCCTGCGGCTGAAGTGCATTTTGCATCCCCTGTACAGATGGCCAATGTGGATCTTGGTTTGGGTAGAAAAGGAAACATGACTGCAGTAGCAGCAACGGACTCTTTTTGCTCATTTGGGAAGAGTCATCATTTGCCTGGCTGTGCTTTGGGAATGGATTCAAAGCGAGTCTTATTTCCATGGCGGTCTGTTGGCACTGTCCAGCGCAGCCTATGGCTCTGGTCACACTGGGGATTTTCTCCACGCTGCAGTGGTTGAAACCATCCTGTTATCCCCTCAGAAAAGGCTTTGTGAGCCTGGTCCTCCTCGCTGTGGGGCCTCATGGACATCAGCTCTGGTGCAGAGAGGGGACAGCTACCAGGGCTCTTCTCTTGGTTGCAGGGCTGGTTTCTGCCATGACTGGAGAGAAGAGCAGGAGCTTTGTCCTGGAGAGCCAAAGGGCAGAGAAGGCACCAGGGACAGCCAGCAGCTGTGCCCAGCACGTGGCTACCAAGGGCAGGGACAGCCCCCTGGAACTCCTGGGCACCGGGACTGCCTTGGGGCCAGCACCCCAAAGGCTTCCTGCAAAGGGTGCTGGGTGGGGCTGTGGTGGGGGGGCTTTGCAGCTTCCCCCTGCTAGGGAAAGGAGGAGAAAGGGAAGAAGGGAAGTGAGGTATAGTTCAGCTGTAAGGGACCTAGAATGACCATCTAGTCCCACTGCATGACCAATTCAAGGCTGATCTAAAGTTAAAACAGGGTAGTAAGTGCATTGGCCAAATGCCTCTTGAATGCTGAGGCTTGGGGCATCAACCAGCTGTCACAGAATCACAGAATGGTTGGGCTTGAAAGGGACCTCTGGAGATCATCTAGCCCAACCCACCTGCTAAAGCAGGTTCGCCCAGAGCAGATGGCACAGGAAGGTGTCCAGGCGGGTTTTGAATGTCTCCAGAGGAGGACACTCCACAGCCTCTCTGGACAGCCTGTTCCAGTGATCAGGCACCCTCACAGTAAAGAAGTTTTTCCTAATATTCAGATGGGACCTCCTATGCTGTGCCCGTTGCCCCTCATCCTATCGTTCAGAAGGCTGTTCCAGTATTTGACCACACTCTCAGTAGAGGGTCAAGTCTGAACTTCCTCTGACCCAGGTTTGCACCATTCACACATGTCCTGTCACTGGATACCAGGGACAAGAGACCAGCACTTCCCTATACACTTCCCTCCTCGGGAACTTTTAGAGGGCAATGAGCTTGCTCACCAGCTTCCTTCTCTCCAAACTAGAGAAATCCAGATTGCTCAGCCACTCCTCAGAGGACATGCCTTCCGGTCGGTCACCAGCTTTGTTGCTCTCTGGAAACATTGGAATACTTCAACATCCTTGTCAAATTGTGGGCCCAGAACTGCACACAGCACTCAAGGTGAGGCCACAGCAACTCTGAATACAGCAGGATAATCACCTCCTTTGAGCGGTTGGTTCTGCTCTGTCTGATGTACCCCAGGATGGGATTTGCACTCTTGGCTGCCAGGGCACACACTGCTGACTCTTGTTGAGCCTCCTGTCAACCAGCGCCCCAAGGCTCCTTTCTGCAGGGCTGCTCTCCAGCCAATCCTCTCCCCATTTAGACTTGTGCTTGGCATTACTTTATCCCAGGTGCAGAATCCGGCATGTGGACTTGTTAGATTTTATGCCGTTGATCATTGCCTAATGCTCCAATCTATCTAGATCGTTCTGCAAGGCTCCTTGTCCCTCAGGATAGTCATCAGCACCTCCGAGGATGGTATTATCAGAAAATTTGCTAATGGTGCATTAAATTCCTGCATCCAGATTATTGATAAAAATATTGGACAGACCTGGCCCTAGGACTGAGTCCTGAGGAACATCACTGGTGGCTTCCCTGAAGAATTTTTTCCTCATATCCAATCTAAACCTCTCCATGTGCAACTTGAGGCCATTTCCTCTTGTCCTATCACTTGCTACTTGGGAGAAGAGACCAACACCCTCCATGATAAAACCTCCTTTCAGGCAGCTGTAGAGAGTAATAAGGTCTCTCCTCAGCCTCCTGTTCTCAAGGCTGAACAGCCCCAGCTCCCTCAACCGCTCCTCGTCAGACTGGTGCTCCAGACCCTTCACCAGCCTTGTCACCTCCTCTGAACTCTCTCCAGCACCTCAATGTCTTCCTTGCCATGAGGGGCCTAAAACTGACCCCAGGATTCAAGGTGCAGCCTCACCAGTGCCCAGTACAAAGGGATGATCACTTCTCTAGTCCTGCTAAAGCTCTGACTGAATCAAGGCTTGAACACCTTGGTGTGACCCAGTTGGTGACAGGTTGGACTGCAGACTCCTGAGGTCCCTTCAACCTCAGTTCTCTCATGATCCCACTGTGATGTTGGGCTCTGTTTCAGACTGGAGCAGAGCAGGCGATGATGGGGCAGGATCCACCTGTGCTGTAGGTGACCATCTAAACCAACATCTCAGCCAGTGAACCAGCCAACCCCTCAGTGTGACTCGCTCTGGGCAACGTGTGAGGAGTCCTGGGCAGGGAAGGTTCAGAGGGCATGGGGCGCTGTGCAAGACACAACATGATCTTGGCTTCATGCCTGCAGGCCCATCAGATGTCAGCTGATGTCAATGAAAATTAAAATAAGAAGAACTGAAGACAAAGATCCAGAGCAAAGGAACGTGTCAACCTTCTTTATCTTTCTTTCTTTCTTTGTTTCTTTGTTTCTTTCTTCATTTGTTTGTTTGTTTGTTTCTTTCTTTCTTTCTTTTTCTTTCTTTCTTTCTTTATTTCTATTTATTCATGTATGTATTTATGTATTTATTTATGTATTTATTTATGTATTTAAGTATTTATTTACTTATTTACTTATTTACATACTTATTTATTTACTTATTTACTTATTTATTTAGTTTAGTTATTTACTTACGTATTTATTTATGTATTTGCTTGTTTGTTTATATATTTATTTATTCATTTTAAAGTCTTTGTAGGGGAGTCTCTTTTCTTTGGAAATGAAAGAGTTCTCCAGAACTGGGCATGGGTTTAGGACACAAATGTCTTCAGCTCCAGGGACACAAACACCTGGTGCCAGTGTAGATGCCCCGGGAACCCCTGCCCAGGCTCCACCTGCACTGCAAGGTGCTCTGGTCTCCCCAGGTCCTGTGTGAGAGATGCCAATCCCAGGCCAGCACCTCAGGTACACTGGGGCACTAAAATGGCCCTGGCTGTTTATGGTGAGACAGCTGATGACTGATGTCTGTCTGGAAACCTCCACTTTTTTGCTGTTGCTTTTTTCTTTTGGGATTTTTGTTTGTTTGGTTCATTGGTTGGTTTGGGTTTTGGTTTTGGTTGTTGTTCTTGGTTGGTTGGTTTGGTTTTTGTTTTGCTTTGGTTTTGTGGGTGGTTTTGTTTATTTTGTTTGGTTTGTTATTTTCTTTGAGTGGAGATTTTTGTTTAGTTGTTTTTTTAACATATTAAAATTTAAAAGAAAAAAGCCAAAAAGTGAATTGTGTGGAAATGCATTAAGGGTATGAGAAGAAATATTGGTCTTCCCCTGTACTTCTATTACCAACACTCTATTATTTCATCTCCCTCATCATTCAGGAGTTCCCACCTCTCCTGATTAAATGTCCCTGTCCAAGGACAACTTTCCAGCACTGTCTGGACATTTGCCCTTCCCAGTGCTCTCAGGTTTCTCCTCCACTTGCTCTTTGGTCATTCAGTGGCCTCTCAACTGTCTGGTTTCTGCTTTGAGCTTCAGGGAGTTACAAACTTGCCCCATTCTTCAGAGCTCTAATTAACATGGCAGTCAACACGTTCATTGTGTTTATTTCTATCCTCTCCTGTCTCTCTGTCTAAACCAGTTCTTGTGTGGGTGTCCCTTGTGGATGCTGGACCTCACCAGATCCAGCTTACACACACAGCTGAGGAAAGTGTTTTGCTGTTTATTAAACTGATGTAGGAAAAGTGATGCAATCTGTGGTGGCCAATGAGGGAACCGGCAGACTGGGGGTGGGGGTGAGGAGCCAGGTTGTCCATACAGTGTTCCTTCCCTTTCTCCTGCTCCCTTCGCTTTCTCCCTCTGTCCCATATCTTTCTTCCCGACTTGTCTCTTGGAGACTTTGTTCCACTTTGGCCCCAAGTCTGGCCATGGTTTGACCAGTTTTCAGAGGCCTGGCTGGTGACAGCAGGGCCAGCAGCAGTGACAGGCCCGGGGCTGACAGGCTCCCCCTCCCCTAGGGGGCGCTCGGCTGCCACACCCAGCTGACATTGACCCTTTGTCACAATGCCGCTACCGTGGCGAGGATGCGGTGACTCTGCAGGTGACAGGGACACTGCAGGACTTGGTGTCAGCTCAGCAATTTCTCAGTTCCCCAAAGAAGCGGAATTCTGCAAATTGCTGCCTTTGCTCCTGAAAGGATGTCATCAGGTGGGTGTTTTGGTGTAATACACGGAAAACCAGAGCAGAAATGGGGAAATA
Source organism: Columba livia (assembly GCF_036013475.1). Lineage (NCBI taxonomy): Eukaryota > Metazoa > Chordata > Aves > Columbiformes > Columbidae > Columba > Columba livia. Next base: position 991,727 of record NW_027043028.1, read on the forward strand.
TTCCCATGAGATGCATGATCCCTGCCCCAAACCACCATGACGAATGTATTGCACATACAACGCCTATCCCAAATTCTGATTACTGCCTCACAGTCATGAATAAACAAACTCTCACAATTACTCTCAGCTAATGTTACCCTGACAACAGGATATATAACAAAATTCAGTAACCTCTGCCAACAAAACCCCCAATACAGATAATGCTTCTGTTTGCCAGGATGAAATGCTTTCATTGAGTATTAAATCAAATCATAAGTTCTGCTTTAATATTAGGATCAAAACTAATCGGTAAATTGTAATTATTCTTTCCAGTATCTGGAGAGAAGTTTGCTTTGAGTTCCCTATTTATAAAAGAGTGATATGTGAAACAAGAAACTGGAGCTTTTTACCAGTATATAGTGGTGGGTATATCCCTTGGCATTGTTCTGGCAAGCACAGCAAACACAGTTCCCTGATGATTTTTGGTGCAAGTTTCTGCTCTCTCAGTGTTGCCGGTTGTGTGCGTGCTGCTGATCTGGATGTCGGAGGGTTGAGGGACAAGCAGCTCCTGGGGGGCAGGAAAGCACATTGGAGATATTTTTTGATTTAACTTACTAAGAGGTAAAAATTGTGCAATCCAGTACTTAGAAACAGCAGGTTACAGCGTGGTGCGAACAGGGTTCTGCTCTAAAATGGTGATACATTAAGTGTCAGTTTAAACAAATTATTGGTTTCTTGCTTCCCCTGTGCGATGATCTGCTGCGTAGCCTCTGTGACAGTCTCTGTGATGATGAGCTTCTGGGGATATTAGTTTTTATCTTCAAATTTTGTTTACTTTTAAGGAATCTTTAAATGTCACAAACCCCATTGGACAGCGTGTGTGTCAAAAACTTATGGGATAGTGTGTGTGTCACAAAACCCCCTGGACTGTGTGTGCTTATCACAAACCCATTGGACAGGGTGTGTGTCTCAAACCCCATTGGACAGTGTGTGTGTCACAAACCCCATTGGACAGCGTGTGTGTCCAAACCCCAATGGACACTGCGTGTGTCTCAAATCCCATTGGACAGCGTGTGTGTCACAAACCCCATTGGACACTGCGTGTGTCTCAAATCCCATTGGACAGCGTGTGTGTCACAAACCCCATTGGACACTGTGTGTGTCTCCAACCCATTGAATACTGTGAGTGTCACAAACCCCTATAGACAGCGTGTGTGTCAGAAGCCCCATTTGACAGTGTGTGTTTCACAAACCCATTGGACACTGTGTTTGTCACAGACCCCGTTGGACAGTTTGTATGTCACAAACGCCATTGGACACTGTGAGTGTCACAAACCCCCTTGACTGCGTGTGTGTCACAAACCCCATTGGACAGCGTGTGTTCCACAAACCCCATCGGACGGTGTGTGTGTCACAAACCCAATGGAATCAGGTGTTCACTTAAAGCAGTAACAGCCACAAAAGAAATGAAACGCTTGAAGAGAATTGTTACTGAACGCCAGGTCCACCCGTGAGCTCTGCAAGAGACTCATCGTGTCACCAGCGCTGTGGCTCATTTACCCGCAGCCTGTCTGAACTCACACGCTGCCCGCGCTGCCTCAGCTTCCCTCTGACAAACCGGAGGCGCCAGCCCCGCCGCTCCCCTTCCCGCACTCCCTGCCCGCACAGCCGCTCTCTGCTCGGCAGGGCGACCCTCGTCCGGCCCGCCCGCACCCCGAAACCGTTGTGTCTCCTCGCCAACGCCCCCGCACAACAACGCACTCGAACCCCTCACTGCGCCCGGCAGCCAATCAGCGCTGAGCTCCCGCCCCGCCCGCCAGGCGGGCGGCGTGGCTGGCCAATGAGAAGCGGTGTAAGTGTGGCGGGGCGGGCGGCAGGCGGGTGGGGGCGGGGCCGTCCGCAGCGGGGACCAATGGGCGGGCGGCGCGTGCCCGCCGAGGGGCGGGTTTGAAGGCGGCGGCGGGGCTCGGGGACAGCGGGTCCGGGGAGCAGGGGCCCCTTGGTGGGGGCGCGGGTGTTACTTGGGGGTCCCTGGACCCCTGTGTCCCACGGGAGGGTCCTCGGGGGCCCCCAGGGTGTGTGTGGGGGTTCCCGCAGCTGAGCCTGCCCCACCAGGGGCTGCGCCCCTGCAGCCCATTGCCCTGCAGGCCTCTCCCCCGCCCAGTGAGTGACGGTGGGGGCGGAACTGGGGGGCCTGGGGGTAACAGGGACCCCTGGGGGGATGTGGGACCCTGGAGACCCTGGGGGGGTGGGGGAGGGGGTGCCAGGGACCCACTGGGTGGCACTGGGGGATGCCAGTTACCCCCTGGTGACAGCGGGGGGCTCCTGGGGATCTTCCGGGGACCACAGTGTGGGGTCCCAGAGACTCCGTGGGTGTTGGGGGGAAGGGAGCCCTGGGGCTCCCTGGGGTGATGGTGGGTGGCACTGAGGGGACCCTGGGGTAATGAGCATGGCTCCTGGGATCCGTGCGGTGACAGTGGGGAGGTCCTGAGGTCCTGTGGTCCGTGGGGGCGTCCTGGGAACCCAAGTATCATAAGTGAGGGTGTCCCAGAGACCCCCTGGGTGGTGGTGGGCGGCACTGTGGGGTGTCCTGAGGACCCTGAGGTGATCGTGTGGGGTCCAACGACACCTTGAGTGGCACTGGGGGGCCCAGTTACCCCCAGTATGACAGTGGGGGCCATCCCTGAGACCCCATGGGTGACAGTGCAGTGGTCCTGTGACCCCTGGGCATTGGTGGGTGACACCGGGGTTGGTGTTGACTATGTGTGGGCGCAGGTGCTGGGTGTCCCGCTATGATGGGGTGTCCCCCTATGATGGGGTGTCCCCCTATGATGGGGTGTCCCCCTATGATGGGGTGTCCCCGCCATCGTGTGTCTCTGCCCCCCGCCCTGCAGACGGACCTTCACGCTGGATGACTTTGAGACTGGGTGGCCGCTGGGGAAGGGCAAGTTTGGGAGTGTCTACCTGGCATGGGAAGCATGAAGCAAAGAGTATATTAAAAATCCTACAGCCTTATATCTCTAAAGAATTCATTATATTTAGCGCTCATCTGCTTAAGTTAAATGGTTAATATTAGACTGAAATTGGGCTCATCCGCTGAGCTGTGAGCAGTAAAAGCATTGCCACACAGCTCACTGATTTAGCAGGGAGAGCTCACAGTGGCTCACCCAGACTGTCGTGTTTATAGAATAAAGTGGTTGGCTCGCAGTCAAGTTGCACACAGCAGGAAAAGTCTGCACAGAACCCCCTGCGCCAACAAACACCCTGCGCCAGGGGGTTTGTGACACACACGCTGTCCAATGGGGTTTGTGACACACACGCTGTCCAATGGGGTTTGTGACACACACACTGTCCAGGGGGTTTGTGACACACACACTGTCCAATGGGGTTTGTGACACACACGCTGTCCAATGGGGTTTGTGACACACATGTCCAATGGGGTTTGTGACACACACGCTGTCCAATGGGGTTTGTGACACACACACTGTCCAATGGGGTTTGTGACACACACACTGTCCAGGGGGTTTGTGACACACACACTGTCCAATGGGGTTTGTGACACACACGCTGTCCAATGGGGTTTGTGACACACACACTGTCCAATGGGGTTTGTGACACACACGCTGTCCAATGGGGTTTGTGACACACATGTCCAATGGGGTTTGTGACACACACGCTGTCCAATGGGGTTTGTGACACACACACTGTCCAATGGGGTTTGTGACACACACACTGTCCAGGGGGTTTGTGACACACACGCTGTCCAATGGGGTTTGTGACACACACGCTGTCCAATGGGGTTTGTGACACACACACTGTCCAATGGGGTTTGTGACACACACGCTGTCCAATGGGGTTTGTGACACACACACTGTCCAATGGGGTTTGTGACACACACGCTGTCCAATGGGGTTTGTGACACACATGTCCAATGGGGTTTGTGACACACACGCTGTCCAATGGGGTTTGTGACACACACACTGTCCAATGGGGTTTGTGACACACACACTGTCCAATGGGGTTTGTGACACACACACTGTCCAATGGGATTTGTGACACACACGCTGTCCAATGGGGTTTGTGACACACACACTGTCCAATGGGGTTTGTGACACACACACTGTCCAGGGGGGTTTGTGACACACACACTGTCCAATGGGGTTTGTGACACACACGCTGTCCAATGGGGTTTGTGACACACACACTGTCCAATGGGGTTTGTGACACACACACTGTCCAATGGGGTTTGTGACACACACACGTGTCCAATGGGGTTTGTGACACACACACTGTCCAATGGGGTTTGTGACACACACGCTGTCCAATGGGGTTTGTGACACACACACTGTCCAATGGGGTTTGTGACACACACGCTGTCCAACGGGGTGTGTGACACACACGCTGTCCAGTGGGGTTTGTGACACACACGCTGTCCAATGGGGTTTGTGACACACACGCTGTCCAATGGGGTTTGTGACACACACACTGTCCAGGGGGGTTTGTGACACACACACTGTCCAGGGGGGTTTGTGACACACACACTGTCCAATGGGGTTTGTGACACACACACTGCCCAAGGGGGTTTGTGACACACACGCTGTTCAATGGGGTTTGTGACACACACACTGTCCAGGGGGGTTTGTGACACACACACTGTCCAATGGGGTTTGTGACACACAGACTGTCCAGGGGGGTTTGTGACACACACGCTCTCCAGGGGGTTTTGTGTCGCGGTTGAGACGGACAAACGACATGGACCAAGTTCTTTCAAGATGAAAGTAATAGATGCCATTTATTGCTACAAGTGCATTTTTATACAACTCTACCAGTTCATGTGTCTTTTCACCATTGGTTACAAGTTACAGCACTAACATCTCATTGGTTAATTTTTCTATCGTCCATGTTACTCTTCTATCCCCTTCTCTCTCACGGGTACATCTCTCCTCTCCCCGGATACTCCTTTACTCCCATCCTTCTCAAGGGTAAATCTTAATATCTCAAGGCTGATCTCTACTCTCACATTTTCTGTCAAGGATTCCACAGATCCGCTGCAATTTCCCACAATTCCCCCTTTTTTATTTGTGCTAAAAATGCTGCCCTCATTGTCCGCTGCAGGGCCCTTTGCAGCAGAGAAATCATGATGGCAACATTAGTAACACAACCACAACAATCATCAAAACGATCAGTCCTGTTTTCACTACTGACAACAACCATCCTGAAAGCCCCCAGCTACTAAACAATTTATTTAACCAATCCCATCAAAATCTTCACACCCATGTCCTTGAGCTAATAACAAAAAATCTATCGCGGCCCTATTCTGCCATGTGGCATGTCTTACAGAATCTGCATCTAACAAAAGTCCACTTAAAGCCTTTTAAGTTCTGTTAGTTTGCTTAACTAGCCAGCACCCTAATGTTCTAAAATATTTAAAGCTTTAGCTGTGCCAACACCAGATACAAGAGAACCTAAAACCCTTAACCTTGATCCCCAAAAATCTACATTATCATCACATATTGACTCATATATGTGCAATAAGTGTTTTTCTCGTCTTGCTCTTCTGTGATCTACTATCATAGATACATTGGGCATTAAGAGAGTTAATAGTCCCAAAATACACAGTCCTCCAACAGCGTTAGAAGGAATTCCTGGCCAGGCTCTGTCTCCACAGATCAAGAACACACCATGCAGGAGGTTTTGGGGTCGCTCTCCCACATTACCAATGACACCCCTTGGACTCTTCTGCGAGGCGTTACACCATCGAGTTTCATTTCTATAGTCACCAAGGGCAGCATTAACATTTTGCAGTTTATCCATTCATGCTCTCTTATATTGTTCTGACCCTTTTCACAAACCAGGTTGATACAAGCGTCCATGGGCACAGATGCCAGCAGTTCCAGTTCCTGTGGTTCGATATCTGCTTCCAGGAGGCAATTAATCCAAAGTGTCGTGTTGGTATTATTACAGTTCGTTGCAATGCCTCTGTATCAACCACTATTTGAAACAGTCGTGTGATGCTGCTGTAGTCATCAAGGAAGACACCAACCAAGCATGTGTGGAACGTTTTTTCCAGAGACATCGTAGTTAGGCATATAGATGGTCAGTCATGTTGGCTAAAGTAATCCACATGTTAGTCTTTGTCTGTGCAGGCATCCAAAACACAGCAGCTGCAACAATCATTGTCAGGAAGATCACACAGGTTTCACATTTCGTGCTGGCAACCATTGCAGCTCTTGATCTGTAAAAACATAAGCATAACCTCTCCCCCAGGTTATCAATTGGTGTGGCCTTTTCCATTGAACGTTAACTAGTGATTTGACCATAACTAATGCAGGTTCTTTCTGATTTAGCATGGTTTTGGGTCAGACTTACAAAGTGTTTCATCACAGGGCAAATTTGGGCTGCACCACTTAGATATAAGTGATTCATCACATACAATCCTTTTGACAACTGGTTTTGTGGTGTTTTCCCTACTTCTCCCCCCTTTTAGTTTAAAAATGAAGAAAAAACTAAAACAAAGAAACAGTTCAGAATCAGATCCGTGCGTTGGACCTTGACTACGTACTCGGAATCACAAACCAAATTTAGAGGTCCCTCCTTAAAAAGCTCTAATAATGTAAAGCTGCGCCAAGTTCTGCTCATTGGGTTGAACCTTCGATAACTTGTACAGAATGATGCCGATCGTTATCTTCACGCCAAACCACTACAGCTTTATGAGACTGCCCAGAACCACCAAGAAAACTGTGCGAGTGTGTAGGATCAGACCAGATACACGTATGGTCTGTGACCTGATGTTGAAGACTCGCAGGTTCTGCACCAATTTACATTTTACATTTATGCCAAAAGCTGTGCTGGTAAGAAAATCAGCTTAGTGCAATTTACAAAGACAGAGATTGCAAATTAAAAAAATCAAAATTAAATTTCACAAATGGTACATATACTACAAAAGGATCGTGGCCTATTGAGACTTAACTTCATTCCCTGCATTTCTGGATCAGAGTAACAATTGGTATATCAGTGTTAGCATTCTCATCATACTGTCCCACAATAGCCACAGGTTGTTTCTATGTTGTAGCTACAAACAGACAAATCGTGAGTCCAATCGAATGCAGTCAGCCTGCACGGTCGCCATGAATTTATTCCTCTAACTCCATTTTTGTTGTCATATTTATTGGATATTGTTTTCCCTTACCGGATCGAAGTCCTGTTTCAGTTCTATCAGTGCAGTGTTTGCTTTATCGAGACATTGTCTGTTAATACTGGTGGAAATACAGCATTCGGAATTTCCTTGGAGGTTTCTCACTTGCACAAGCAGATCTGCGCCATCCCAGCAGCTTCTTGTGGGACATGCAACTAAACAGAATTCTCAGAAAACGTTATTGGAGCTTACAATCTACTTAACAAATCTTAACCTAAGAGAGGTAGAGGAGTTTCGAACAACTATAAGAATTCATGTATTTAAACTTCGTTCCAAATTTGGCATTCTATTGGTCTCAAAAAGTGGCCTTTCTTTCGTTCTCTTCCATGACCTCAAAAACTAGCACGGTGAATTTACTAAGAAGTCTCTCACAACCAGTTACCACAGAATAAGTCTATTAAAAAAGAATGGTTTAATTTCCCAGCTTCGTTAGAACTCTGGTCTATGTGCATGGGGTGTCTACAGCCTGTGGGGAAACAGCCACAGGCCTGGGACAGTGCAGGATGGACCATGGTGGAGATGGCCAAGGGTGACACTGGATGTCCCTGCAAGAGCCAATGTCTTTGTCCCCTTGGCTGTGGCTGATGTCCCTGCCAACAAGGCCTAAGAAGAGACACATCATTGTCATGGCCATGGCACCCCATTGCCTCCTTGCACCCCCAGGGAGTGTCACACCATTGTCCTGCACTGGGCATCGCACTCCCCACAGCCCCAGGAAGAGCCCTGCGCCACCTGTGAGGGACAGGATCTCCCTTCCCAGGGGCAGGGGCTCAAGGCTTGGCCATTGTCCTTCATCAGACAAACCAAGGGCTTTCTCAGCATCAGAGCTGCTGCACTTTGACTTTGCCTGATGCAATCACTGCCTCCAATTATCTGCTCTAACGAGTCCCTGGGGAGGCTTTGTCAGTAACAGCCCTCAGTGGGGCCATTAATGCTTCAAGGTACTTTGGAGTTTGTTCTGACTTGGACTTCTTGAGCAGATTCTTCAGTCTGTCCTTGGTATCTAGAGGTTCATGGACTCAACACCAAATACGCCACGGGGCTCATTAAAACACAGAAAGACCTAACGAGCAATGCTTCTTTCTTTAATTTCATTCAAATCTTCCAGACATGTAGAACTAACTGGAGAGGTTTCAATGGGACACTTGCTGATGAAGGTTTCAAAGAAGATTTAATGAAGGAGGTTTATTATTTCAAGCTTGTTTTCTATCATTTTTCAGTGTATAGAAGAAGTGACAGCAGCATTCTACACTGGACACTGATCCCGAGGGTGTCCTGAAGACATCTGGACAGGCAGGAGAACAGTCCTTGAGGCTGGACACTGTATGGACAACCTGGCTCCTCACCCCCACCCCCAGTCTGCCGGTTCCCTCATTGGCCACCACAGATTGCATCACTTTTCCTACATGAGTTTAATAAACAGCAAAACACTTTCCTCAGCTGTGTGTGTAAGCTGGATCTGGTGAGGTCCAGCATCCACAAGGGACACCCACACAAGAACTGGTTTAGACAGAGAGATAGGAGGGGATAGAAATAAACACAATGAACGTGTTGACTGCCATGTTAATTAGAGCTCTGAAGAATGGGGCAAGTTTGTAACTCCCTGAAGCTCAAAGCAGAAACCAGACAGCTGAGAGGCCACTGAATGACCAAAGAGCAAGTGGAGGAGAAACCTGAGAGCACTGGGAAGGGCAAACGTCCAGACAGTGCTGGAAAGTTGTCCTTGGACAGGGACATTTAATCAGGAGAGGTGGGAACTCCTGAATGACGAGGGAGATGAAATAATAGAGTGTTGGTAATAGAAGTACAGGGGAAGACCAATATTTCTTCTCCTTCCCTTAGTACATCTTTCATCAGCTGTCTCACCATAAACAGCCAGGGCCATTTTAGGGCCCAGTGTACCTGAGGTGCTGGCCTGGGATTGGCATCTATCACACAGGACCTGGGGAGACCAGAGCACCTTGCAGTGCAGGTGGAGCCTGGGCAGGGGTTCCCGGGGCATCTACACGGGCACCAGGTGTTTGTGTCCCTGGAGCTGAAGACATTTGTGTCCTAAACCCGTGCCCGGTTCTGGAAAACTCTTTTATTTTTAAAGAAAAGAAACCCCGCCAAAGACTTATTTTAATTTTCATTGACATCAACTGACATCTGATGGGCCTGCAGGCATGAAGCCAAGATCATGTTGTGTCTTGCACAGCGCCCCATGCCCTCTGAACCTTCCCTGCCCAGGACTCCTCACACGTTGCCCAGAGCGAGTCACACTGAGGGGTTGGCTGGTTCACTGGCTGAGATGTTGGTTTAGATGGTCACCTACAGCACAGGTGGATCCTGCCCCATCATCGCCTGCTCTGCTCCAGCCTGAAACAGAGCCCAACATCACAATGGGATCATGAGAGAACTGAGGTTGAAGGGACCTCAGGAGTCTGCAGTCCAACCTGTCACCAACTGGGTCACACCAAGGTGTTTAAGCCTTGATTCAGTCAGAGCTTTAGCAGGACTAGAGAAGTGATCATCCCTTTGTACTGGGCACTAGTGAGGCTGCACCTTGAATCCTGGGGTCAGTTTTAGGCCCCTCATGGCAAGGAAGACATTGAGGTGCTGGAGAGAGTTCAGAGGAGGGTGACAAGGCTGGTGAAGGGTCTGGAGCACCAGTCTGACGAGGAGCGGTTGAGGGAGCTGGGGCTGTTCAGCCTTGAGAACAGGAGGCTGAGGGGAGACCTTATTACTCTCTACAGCTGCCTGAAAAGAGGTTTTATCATGGAGGGTGTTGGTCTCTTGTCCCAAGTAACAAGTGATAGGACAAGAGGAAATGGCCTCAAGTTGCACACGGAGAGGTTTAGATTGGATATGAGGAAAAAATTCTTTATGGAAGCCACCAGTGACTGAAATGCCAGAGAGGTTTTAGATCCAAATAATATTTCAGGGACACATACACAAAGGATACAACTGGAAACAGAATTTTATTTTATTTTTTTATTTATATTTATATTTATTTTATTAAAATTACAAATTTTAATAGAAGAAGGAGAAGGAGGAGAGCTGGCTCCTGCTGCAAACTTGCCCTGGGAGAAAGAACCCGAGAAAGCCAGGGCACGAGTGGTGCCTTGGAGGGCAAGAGCAGTGGGCATGAACCGAGCCAAAAGGGCCCAGAGGAGCTCTGACAGGTGGTCATGCTCAATGCTGCAGAGGAAGGCAAAAAAACCCCGGGGACCAGGGCCAGTCTGCCCCGGGGGAAAATTCCTTCCTGACCCCAACACTGGCGATCGGCTGTTCCCTGAGCATTTGAGCGAGACCTGGCTCCTCGGCCCACAGGCTGGTCATGCCTCCCAGAAGACCACAGAATAATAGAAGGATAGAATGATAGGATGATGATGTCTTCTTCTCTCTTCTCTCTTCTCTTCTCTTCTCTTCTCTTCTCTTCTCTTCTCTTCTCTTCTCTTCTCTTCTCTTCTCTTCTCTTCTCTTCTCTTCTCTTCTCTTCTCTTCTCTTCTCTTCTCTTCTCTTCTCTTCTCTTCTCTTCTCTTCTCTTCTCTTCTTCTCTTCTCTTCTCTTCTCTTCTCTTCTCTTCTCTTCTCTTCTCTTCTCTTCTCTTCTCTTCTCTTCTTCTTTCTTCCTCTTCCTCTTCCTCCCCCTCTCCCTCTCCCTCTCCCTCTCCCTCTTCCTCCTGCTCTTCCTCCTTCTGCTCCTCCTCTTCCTCTTCCTCCTCTTCCTCTCTTCTCTCTCTTCTCCTCTTGCTTCACCTCTTCCCTCTCTCTCTCCCTCTCCCTCTTCTTCTCTCTCCCTCTTTTCCTTACCCCTCTTTTCACTAGCCCTACATGCTGGGGAAATCCCTGACAAACACTTGGAACCTTGCCCAGATTAGCCATTCGCTCCATCACCTTGTGCCAACGACGCATCTACCTTCTGGTGGCCGGGAGAGCACGGTGCCCCCTTAAACCACTCTGCATTCCACTTCCTACAGCTGCTGACCCTAGCTCCCCACTCCATCAGGACGGTGAGCTCTGCAGTGCTCCTCAAGAAGGCATTCCCTTCATTTTGCTACTGCTATCCACCTGAAAAGGATGATCATCCATCAGATGAACCTGGAAGGTTGCCCTGCTGGGAGATGGCCTTGCAGCGGAGAAACTCCAGCTGCCTCGTCCAGCTCTTCCTCCTTCAGCCCCTGTCAAGGGATTCCACCGGCTCCTCAAGGACTTCCTCTCCGATGTCTTCAGGCTGCCTCCAGGCCAGCTCTGGCAGCAGACACGGGACGCTGCTCCCTTTTATACTGCCCCGGGGCATTGTGACATCAGCATTGCCGGTGGTCGCATTGTGACATGAAAGTGACATGGGCCCCCAGTGTCCCACCCCACCCACTGCCCATGCACCCAGCACTCCTTGGAGGAAGGACTTCGGGGTGCTGCTGGCCCCGAGGCTGTCCTTGTGCCCAGGAGGCCCAGGGCGCTGTCCCTGCTCTTGGTGGTGAGATGAAGGCTGGTCTGGCAAGCATCACCCTTTGTGTCCCCAGGTGATGGACACTGCTCATGTGCCTCTGCAGAGAGTGGCAGGAGCTGGATCCCCTTCTCGGGACAGACTCCTTCCAGGAGAGACACAGACACAGGGGGAACTCATCAGGGCTTTACGGCATTTCACTCAACATCAGTTTGACATATTGGGTGCTGTCCTGTGACTGCCCTTTCTGCACAAATGATCATACAAACACAACCATTTAGTAAGACATGGTCATAAAGGGGCTGTTATGGACACGAAAGCTCACCGTGAGCTCTGGAGAGAGCGAGGAAGTTTATAATAAGCACCAGGAAGAACCAAGAAGCTCAAGGCCTCTTCTGAAGAGCGGGACCCATGAGCAGCCGTGATTGGCCATTGTAGGTGTGGGAGAGGGTCAGGACATGTCAGGGAGAAGCAATGAGATGGCTGATGGCTTCAGTGAACCCTTCCAGCCATGTCTGAGCCCAGAAATGGAAAGCAGTTGATGTCTGCAGGTGGAGGGGGAACAGGAGGAAGATCTTCCTGGGAATACGGAAGGAAGAAAGGCCTCTCTTGGGCTAATCATGTATGGCAGTGCCATTTGCATGCTGTGGGCATGGCTGTGCCTGGGAGATGGGGAACGGCTGCTGCTGGGGTGGCTGTGCTCAGTCATGGCCCATGAGCTGACCCTGCTCTGCTCCTCTCTTACACTGCCCACACTTGGATGGTCCTCAGGAATCATCCATGAACCTGGTGGATCCATGAACCTCCTGGAGTGAAGGGGTGTGGATCCAAACAGGGGATTCAAGCAAGTTTGGGACTGGGACATTGAGGTGACTGGTGACCATTGCCAGGTGTATGAAAGAAGCTGGATGAGTTATGAGGAATTCATGGGCATTTCCAACTCCACAGAAAACCAGAGCCTTGCAGTTAAAGCAACAGCACTTGACATAAAACCCACCCCCAAACACAAAACACTCACACTGACCACAGGAAAAGCCTTGAAAAACATTGGAGAAAAATCTACCAGGTCCCAGGGGTCAGGGCTCAGCCATTCTGGTGATGAACAAGCATCAAGGGCTGACATGGCACCAGAGCCACCTCCACATGGCCCTCACCACCTGGAACCAGCGTCTCCAAGTCTTTCCTTCAGCAGCCTCCAGGGACAGGGACCTGCACTGGTTGTTTCCTTCACAGCTGTGTCAGTGATGGCCCTTCATGGGGTCCAAACACCCTCAGAAACTTGGGGTTTGCTTCTGCCTTTCATTTCATTAGAGGTTTGTTCATTCTCTCAGTAGCTGCAGTTCAGGATCATGGCAGCAGAGGGCTCATTAACATCTAAAATGCTCTTACGAGCCAAGGGTCTGTGCATCATTATCCTAAAGGCTTCAAGTCTGGTGTGGATGATTAGGGACATTTCAAGAATAGCGAAACAGAGAGCATTTGCATAATAAATAGCAATAAAGCCAAATTTCTTCTATTTCCTTCCCTGCTCGCTCTTCCCTCTGTTTCCAGAACAGGTGGTATCAGCAGACTCCAGTTCATATCAATATGGAGTGTCTCCTGATAAAGACTGAATACGTCAGAAAAGTGGGTGCCTAAATCACCACTTGAATGAGGAGATAGTCCAGAACAGCTCAAGAGGAGTCACACTCCTCTGGATCAAAGGTGGGTGTCCCTGGCAATCTCAGGTGCCACAGCACAGCGATACTTGTGTTCGGGGAGCTGGTCAAGTGACGCATCTCCTGTTCTGTAATGGTGTCTGAGTTTGCTCAGGTCACCCCTGACTTGAGCCCCATCCACTGCTGGGTGTTCTCCAGACTCCTGCCTTCAGGAACAAAGTCCCAGGAGACCTTGCTGGTGAAGATGGAGGCAAAGAAGTCATGAAGAACCTCAGTCCTGTCTGATTCTACTCTTACGATGTTCAGCACCAGGCCCACGTTCACCCTGCCTATTCTTTCACTGCAAGTTAAGCTGTGTCAGCTCATCTTGCTGCCCTCAGCCTCTCCTGCAGGTATCAAGTCCAGGGCAGCTTTGGCATATTCTCTGCATCCATAGCCAAGGTTTCTAAATTCCCCCTTTTTAGCTTCCCCTGCTTCCACTTCCTGTGTGCTGCCTTTGTGCCCTGAGCTCTATCAGTTCAGATCAGCAGCCCCATGAGTTAAATGCTTCTTTCCATGGGTACTTGGAGAGATCATTCTTGTGCTTGGAGCAGCCTGTCCTGTAAGGCTGATCAGATTTCCTGAGCTCCTTCACCCTTCAGACCTACTTCCATGGCACCACTTTGCCCACCATCCCCCATTATGTCCAAGTCTTCTCCTCTGGAGCCCACCAGCCTGTGCTCTGCTGCTGGCCTTCCTCCCTCCCCTCTGGTGCCTGGGACCCCACTGTGTCCTGCTCATGACAGCCAAGGTGGACACTGATGTTCACATCCCTCACCAGCTATTCCTTGTTTCCCAGTTCCAGATCCAGTTGAGCATCACTCTCATTGGCCCACAATGCAGACACGTTAAGCAGTTGGCCCAAGATCCTTTGGACTGTTGGCACCTGTCACTTTGCCAGGCCAGTTAATGTCAGAGCAATCACAGTTCCCCATAGGAACCTGCTCATTGACTGGTGACTTCCTCCTTGAGTCGCTGACAGAAGATCTTGTTCATTTCTTCTACATAATCATGTAGTTTGTAACACCCAACACATTGTCACTCTCTGTTGGGTTTACATGACAAAGTCTCGGAACTGGGGGTGAGTGTGGCTGTGCTACAGTTGTCACCGCTCTGAGAAGACAACAGGAGTTTGACCAACGTCAGACAGAGCCGATTTCAGCTGCTCCAAGATGGACCCACTCCTTGCCAAATCTGAGCCACTCAGTGATGCTGGCAGCACCTCTGGGATATTGTATTTGAGAAAGGGTAAAAAACGCTGCACAACAGCAGGTGGGAGAGAGGAGGGAGGAGATGGGAGAGAAAAGCTCTGCAGACACCAAGGTCATATCCCATAGGACCCAAGCAGGTCCCTCAGCAGGACAAAGCTTGCTCTCCTGAAATCCTGCTCTTGGCCTTGTTCTCATCTCCCAGGAGCCTCAGCTCCACTTTCCATCCCTGACTGTTCCATCCTGACCAACTCTTTCTGGTTTGCAAGTGTGAAGTCCCACAGGGCACCTCACCCCACTGACTCCTCAGTCACCCATGTCAGGAAGATGTTGTTAATGAGCTCCAAACCCTCCTGGATGGCTGGTTCCTTGTAGATATTGGGATATCTCAGATTTGCCACGAGGACACAGCCTGGAAGCATGAGGCTTCTTTCATTTGTCTGAAGGAGGCCTCATCTCATTCCTCTTCATGAGCAGTGAGACAGTGAGTCAGTGACCAGTTCTGTATCGGGGCAGGAGAACAACGTCATCGATCAGGACAGAGCAGGACCTGACACACTGAGCAGTGACCCTGAGGAGAAGGGCCTGAGCACTACAAGGTCCCCACACCAGCCCGTGGTGCACGCTCACCATGAACAAGGCAGCTGCACACGGGGCTGCATGAGGAGGAGCGTGGGGACCCAGACACCTGCAGTTCTCATCCCATTCGGTTCAGCACTGGTGTGACCCACACACACGGGTGTGTGCCAGTGTGCGGCTTCCCAGTTTGGAGCAGCAGGGAGGAACTGCAGAGTGCAGGGCTGTGCCAAGGCAGGTTCAGCACCTTGTGCACATGGTGTGGGGTGCTGAGGGACCTGGGCTGCTTTGGCCCAGCAGCGCTGGGGAGGCTGCAGCAGTGCAGGAGTAGCCTGAGAGTGCTTGAAGGGCGGTTTCAGAGATGGTGGAGGTTTCTTCATAGAGGGAAAGAGCATAAGAAAGAAATAATGGCCCAAAGTGCAGCTGGGGAGGTCCAGGCTGGACATGAGCAGAAAGGAATGTGATGGAAGGGCAGTGCTGTGAGGGAGCAGGTCAGCAGAGGGAGTCTGCATCAGCCCAAGGCTTTGTGCTTCAAGGACCAGCTGGGGAGGATGGAGAGATCTCAGCAAAGGAAGGAAGATGCTCAGACAGGAGCAAGGTGGGGCAGCAGGGGGGATGTCTCCAGCCTGCAGGGACAGAGGTGCAGGGGATGCCACAGCACAGGACAGGCTGTCATGGAGATGATCACGGGATGTAAAGAGGCTGAAAGCCCCACCAGACATGAGCTCCTTCTCCCCTTGGCTGTGGCTGTTGTCTGCACCTCTGATGCCTGTGAGGAGACACCTTGTCCTTCCAGCACAGGGGCCTCATGGCCTCCTTGTCCCCAGCCAGGAACCTGGGAGGTGTGGGACCATAGTCCTGCCCTTGGCCATGCACAGCCCCACATCACAGTGTCCCAGGAAGGGCCCTGGGCAACATGGGAGGGACAGGATCTGACTCCCCAGGGTTGGGGGTCAGGGCTTAGTCCTTTGGTTAATGAAACACATCCAGGGTTACGCAGCATCAGAGAGACCTTTACTTTGCTTTTCTGACCTGTCATCTCTACCTCCAGTTTTCTGCTCTAACCAAACTCTGGGGTCAGTTCTTCAGTTGTGTCCCTCAGTGGGACCCATTAATATTACAGGAAACTTTGGAGTTTGCATCTGAGTTTGACTTCCTGAGAAGTTTCTTCAGCTTCCCCTCAGGGCGTGAGGTCCATGGACTCAGAACCAAACCCACCAGAGGGGTCATTAAAGCGCCTTGGGCTGCTCCTGTGCTGCTGAGCTGGGCTGGGCTCCTGGGACACAGGGAGCTCATGGCAGCGGCAGCGCTGCAGAGAGACAGCTCTGCCCAGGAGCAGCTCCTCTGCACACGCAGCAGGGCTGAGGGCTCTGCCTGCAGCACCGAGGGCACAGGAGCCAGGCAGAGAGAGATTAAAGGTGGTCAGGACTGGGAGGATGACTGAGAGCTCACTGGAGGAGAAACCTTTGCAGCCCTCGCCATGGTAAGTCTCTGGGTGCAGGGCAGTGCAGCTGTAGCTCCTGGAGGCATCTCCTGAAACTGGCACAGGCACAGCTTGTGGGGTCTGTGAGGACGGGGCTCTTGTCAGGCCATGTTGAACAGCTGTGAAGCCGGGTGAGCACCCAGGGGTGCCCAGGGCTGTCCTGCAGAGCAGGGTCCCTGCACCCCAGGGCTGTGCCGGGCAGGGACTCTGCCGCCTGCCAGGGTCAGCGCTCAGCCTGCCCGGGAGATCCCATGGCAGCAGCTGTGGGTGGAAGGAGCGACCCCCGGCAGGGCAGGCAGGGAGCTTGTGGGGTTGAAGGGGGCTGTGTGGGTCAGGGCTGCTCAGAGCTCCAGATCCCCCCACAGAAATGGCAGAGGGTCCTTCTGAACAACGACATCCACACAGGAATAGCTGCAAGGGAAAGAGTCTGTGCTTTCAGTTTTCCACTCTTGCTCGTCTGGGTGTGCAGTGGGAGATGGGGATTTATTTCTCTCTTTGGAGAAGACACTGAGACCCCAGTTCTCGTTAGGACGTGTCTGAGCTGCTCCTGAGCCCCTGCACACACAGAGCTGCCCCTGGGCAGTGCCAGGAGGTGTGAGCAGGACAGAGCTGAGCACACAGCGGGTGGGACGGGGTCTGTGACACTGACAGGGAGCAGACCAGGAACAGACACACAGCTGCAGGCAGCACAGACATGGGCAGGGAGAAGGAGCTCCTACCAGATATGCCAGGGACGGGATTTAGGAACCCCCCTGCCATCCCCTGCAGTGCAGACACATTTCCCAGTGCAACCCCTGGTCTCCTCTCCTCCCCAGCAGACCCTCTGCCCCAAAGCCATGGGGTCCAGGTCACGAGTCTCCACCTCAGCAGCTGGACCTCCAGGTGAAGGGTTCCTGGAACGTGGTACTCAAAAACGGTGCTAAAAGTACTTGCTCTCCAGTGTCACTATGTGAGTGGCAGCAGCACAGCCGGGTCAGGAGAAGGTTCTACAGCATGCCCGTCTGCCTTTCTGTCCTTGCTTTATTTTCTGGTAGCACTGCAGTGTCCTTCCCTGTTTCTCCACCTGTCCCTGGTGCTCTTGCTCTCTGGGGCTGGGGTGGGAGTTTGGGTCACTTCTTTTTCTGATACCAACTCAGGGGCTCTTGCCCCAGACTTGCGTCCATGGAAACCAGATGCCCAAGCTGCATTTTAAAATGTGATGAGCTGTTTTTCTCAGCTGGTAGAAAGAGAGAATGAGCTGAAACATCCTTCTATCAGGGAAAAGGTTTTCACTGAGAAACAGCATGTTTACTTTCCTCAGAGAAGTCCCTCTAACTTGTCGCTGCCTTTTCCTCCTTGCACAGGTCCTCATGCCCACAGGTAGCAAATGTCCAACAGCAGCTCCATCACCCAGTTCCTCCTCCTGCCGTTCACAGACACACGGGAGCTGCAGCTCTTGCACTTCTGGCTCTTCCTGGGCATCTACCTGGCTGCCCTCCTGGGCAACGGCCTCATCATCACCACCATAGCCTGGGACCAGCACCTCCACACCCCCATGTACTTCTTCCTGCTCAACCTCGCCCTCCTCGACCTGGGCTCCATCTCCACCATTGTCCCCAAGTCCATGGCCAACTCTCTGTGGGACACCAAGGTCATTTCCTATGGAGGGTGTGCTACACAACTCTTTCTGTTTGTCTTTTTAGCTTCAGCAGAGTTTTACCTTCTCACCATCATGTCCTATGACCGCTACGTTGCCATCTGCAAACCCCTGCACTACGGGACCCTCCTGGGCAGCAGAGCTTGTGTCCACATGGCAGCAGCTGCCTGGGCCACTGGGTTTCTCAATGCTCTGCTGCAAACAGCCAATACATTTTCACTGCCCCTGTGCAAGGGCAATGCCCTGGGCCAGTTCTTCTGTGAAATCCCCCAGATCCTCAAGCTCTCCTGCTCACACTCCTACCTCAGGGAACTTGGGCTTCTCATGTTTAGTGCTTTTTTTTTTGAGGGATGTTTTGTGTTCATTGTACTGTCCTATGTGCAGATCTTTAGGGCCGTGCTGAGGATCCCCTCTGAGCAGGGACGGCACAAAGCCTTTTCCACCTGCCTCCCTCACCTGGCCGTGCTCTCCCTGTTCCTCAGCACTGGCGTGTTTGCCTGCCTGAAACCCTCATCCATCTCCTCCCCATCCCTGGACCTGGTGGTGTCAGTTCTGTACTCAGTGGTGCCTCCAGCAGTGAACCCCCTCATCTACAGCATGAGGAACCAGGAGCTCAAGGAGTCTATAAGGAAAGTGATGACTGTTTTCTTTTCAAAAGCTGTAATGAAGTGACCTCCTGCTTCTGCATGTCACTTGTAATATAACGCAGTACTAGTTCAACCTGAGTTTTGTAGCTTTTGTGTGTTTTTTTTGTTCTTTTTTTCTCTTCGGTGTTTGTTTTTCTTGGTTGTATTAATGCTATCCATAAGCAAAATTATTTGTCTTCCTATGGCTGTGTCCATATCTACCTGTCTGGTGTGTCCCATAGTCTTTGTGTAAATAAGGTGCTGTACTCTCTGTGTGTATAAATGAAATAAAGGACCCCGCACTGACTTTTTTTCCCAGAATCCTCTCTCTGGGATCTCTGGGGCTGCAGGAGCCATGTCTGTGTGCTGAGGGGGAGTGAGCAGGAGCCACCCTGAGCTGGGTCTTCCTCCCACCCTGACCAACGTGAATCTGCGGACTCACCCCATGGCCCTGGGCACCACAGCCCACTTGCTCTGCAGAGCAGCACCGCCAGGTTGGAGCTGTATGGAGCATGGGAGGGGGGGCAGGAACAGCTGGCCAGGTCAGCATAGCTCAGCTCTCTTGGGAAAGGGCTCTGTGGGGAGACGGGATGTTCCAAGAGAAGAGTGGGGCACTGTATGTGTGCAGGAAAGACATGGAAAGAGAAACCCTTTGCTGCAGGTGGCAGCTTGGGGCAGGTGGCCCTGGCACTGTGGCTGCAGGACCTTCCTGAGGATCTCCAAGGCCAAATGCCTCATGCTGTCCTGGGGAGCCAGTCTGGACCTGGGTCTGGAGCTGCCTGTGCTGGAGACCCACTCAGCTTGCTGGCTGGATGAACATTCTCACTGTCCTTCATTCTCACTGGTCCCCACTGCTGTGGGACCAGTTCCAGTTCCAGTGTGGCTGCTCTGTGGGCTCGGCTGGGGAGAGGGCAGGGGGGTGGCACAATTCAGGAGGGGGTGGGAGGGCTGAACTGGCAAACGCCCCAGAGAAGAAAATACCAGTGAACGGCTGAAGTGTGTGAGTGTGCAGGGCTGGCACACAGCAGTGTCCTCTCCCAGCCAGGCCTCCTGGGAGAGCCCTGAAGCACCAGCAGAGCAGGGGCTGGTGTGTGCCCGTGTTCATGGGACAACCTGGGGAAACTGGCCCAGGACAGTCACCACAGACCAGCCCCTCATAACCACCTTTTCCTGCACTGGCCCTTCACCCCAGCTGAGAGAGGTTGTTCATCCCTCAACACAAGGACACTGAATGAGTAAGTCAGAAGCCAATGTTTCCACCACATGGATGAGATATGAGCATGCATATCATGTACATAAGAAGAACCCGACTCAGTACAACTGAGTACAACATCAACTATTCCTGCATGTTCCATGAAGGCCTGAATGCAGCACTAGGATGTGCTGCCTTGAACTGAGGTCCCCATGTCCATTCCTCATGATGTGGGACACGAGGATGGCCATGCCTAAGGACCTGGACATGCTGGATCATGGGGCTGAGGCCTATTGTCTGAGGTTTAACAAAGCCAAGTGCTGGGTCCTACACCTGGGTCACAACAACCCCAGGCAGCGCTAGAGGCTCAGGGAGGAGTGGCTGTAAAGCTGCCTGGTGGAACGGAATGTGTGGGTGTTGATCGATAGCTGGCTGAATATGAGCCAGAATGTTTCCAGGTGGCCAAAAAGGCCACCAGCATCCTGGCTTGTATCAGGAATAGTGTGGTCAGCAGGACTAGAGAAGCGATTGTGCCACTGCTCTCGGCACTGTGAGGCCGCACCTTGAATCCTGTGTTCAGCTTGGGGCCCCTCATCTCAAGAAGGACATTGAGGTACTAGAGAGAGTGCAGAGGAGGCGACAAAGCTGCTGAGGGGCTGGAGCACAAGTGTGATGAGGAGCGGTTGAGGGAGCTGGGGCTGTTCAGCCTGGAGAACAGGAGATTGAGGGGAGACCTTCTCACTGTCCACAACTGCCTGACAGGAGGTTGCAATATGGCGGGTCTTGGTCTCTTCTCCCAAGTAGCAAGTGATAGGACAGGAGGAATTGGCCGCAATTTGCACCAGGGGAGGTTTAGATGGGATATTAGGAAAAAAGTATTTCCCGGAAAGGGTTGTGAGGCATTGGAACAGGCTGCCCAGGGCAGTGGGGGAGTCACCACCCCTGGAGGGGTTTAAAGGTGTTTAGACGAGGTTCTCAGGGACATGGTTTAGTGCGAGAGCTGGGCTGTGGTTGGACTCAATGATCCCAAGGCTCTCTTCCTATCAGAGTATTCTGTGATTCTATGATTCTGCCTCAGCTGAGAGTCCACAAAGCCAACTCAGTTATGGACACCTGGCACAACCCTGACATTTCTGTGTGTGACTCTGGGAACAAACCCCACTGACCCAGTGAGATTCGCCTCAGTTGCCCTGTGATTCTGGATTGTGTTTTCAAAATGACAGTGCAATGCAGGAGGTCCTGGCATCCGTCAAACCCATCTTCAAGAAAGGCAGGAAGGAGAATGGGGAGAATCACAGGCTGGTCAGCTTGTCTCTGTCCCTGGGAAGGTGATGGGACAAGTCGTCCTGCAGCCATCTGCAGGCACTTGAAGGACAAGAAAGAGACTTGTGAACCAAACTGGGCAGGGGAAAGACAGGCACGTTGTGTGTATGCAATTGTGCCAGGCCTTGGAAATGGTCTCCAGTGGTGTCCTTATAGCCCAATTGATGCTGTTTGTGCTGAGGAAGTCGATGCTTGGTGGGAAGTTCACTGAAACATCAAGCCCAAATATCATCTGCGATGCAGTGTCCTCTGTGCAGTTAGTGTGTCATCCCCCAGTGACCAGCATTTGGGCCAAAACTGCTGAAGGTCTTTACTCTCCCTCCTGTGCTGTGATGGAGTTGACGCAAACCTGAGCGAAGACCTTGAAGAACCTCACCTGGTCGCCCTGCTTTGGGAAGGAGAGTGAAACAAGATGTTCAGGGCTCTCTTCAAACCTGACTGACTCTATGATTCAATGAGTCTTTCCCCTGGACACGTTTTTGAATATAGAATATCTGCAGAAAAGAAAAAAAAAAGAGGCAGAAGAGGAAATAGAAATGATGTCAACATAAAAACAATAGTTACTGCAAAGAAAGGTTCTCCACTCAAACATTTAGAGGGAAATACATTTGTTTAATTTGATACAACAAGCATACTATTATCTGGTCAGGCCCTGGGCTATGGGAAGGGGGATGGATGGGTTCGGTATTATGAGGACAGCTGAGTCTCAGACACTCATAATCCAGGTGGAATCCTGTGGCTGTGAAGGGGACAGTGGAGTCAGTTCTGTGTCTGGAGGTGACAGCCCAGCAGCAGGGACATGGCTGGGAAAGAACCTCTGCCCAAGGGCCCACAGGTCTTACCCAGGAAGAGAGATGGGTTGTCATGTCCATCCCACCTGAGAACATGACGGGACATCGGCAGGGACATGGTCGTGTCTGTCAGAGAAGCTGAAAGGCCAGCAGCACTCATGGGATTTAGAAGATCATGGCGAGGTGACTTCTCTCTGGTCAGGTAAAAGACCACAAGAAGCCTAACAGGTTGGTTCCCTGCATGAAGGGCAGTTTGTGAGATGGTCGAGCTTTTCTTGATAGTGGGAAGAAGCAGGAAAGAGAAAAAAGAAGTCTACTTGGAAGGTGAGGAATGGATATGAGGAGGAAGAAATGTCACTGGATGGGCAGTGCTGTGGTGCAAGAGATGACCCAGAGGGAGCTGGATCAGCCCATGGTTTGTGTTCCAAAGAGCAGCCAGTGAGGGTGCAGACACAGCAGTGAAGGTGCAGAAATGCTGGGGTGAGAGCAGGTGGGGAAGCGAGATGGGTGTCTGCAGCCTGCAGGGAAAGAGGCTGGATGTCATGGCTTCTCCTTTCTGCTTCAGAAAGCAAACCAAGGGGTTTCTCAGAATCAGAGCTGAAGAAAAGACTCAAAGGAGACCTCATGGTGGCTACAGCTTCCTCACAAGGGGAGGAGGAGGGGAAGATACTGATCTCTTCTCTCTGACGACCAATGACAGAACCAAAGGTAATGGAAGAAGCATGTGCCAGGGGAGGTTTAGGTTGGACATGAGGGAGAGGTTCTTCACCCAGAGGTGCTGGACACTGAACAGGCTCCCCAGGGAGGTGTCACGGCCCCAACCTGACAGTGTTCAACAAGAGACTGGACAACGTCCTCAGACACACGGGGTGACCTGTGGGGTGCCCTGTGCAGGGACAGCAGTTGGACTCCATGATCCGTGTGGGTCCTTCCAACTCAGGACATTCATTGATTCTATGAAACACGAGGTCAAAAGTCCATGTTTTCATTGTACAGATGAGATGTAAACATACACATCATGTGCATGTCCAGTGTGTGCATGTGGTGAGTTGAACCCAAGTGAGCACAAATGCCATCAGCTGTTCCTTGGGCTGCCATAAAGGTCAGTGGGACAGAGAGGGTGTTCAGGGGTCTCTTCTAACCTGTGTTATTGTAGGATTCCATGAATCTTTTCCTTGGAGAGCTCTTTCACATCAGAATAGACAGTGGAAGAAGAACAAAAAATCACAGGCAGAAGCAGAGATATAAAATGTCCCAGAGTAAACACAGCAGCTCCTCTGAGGAACGTTTCTCCACTCAAACCCTTGATAGGAAATCTATTGGATACATTTGATGAAAGCAGCTTAGTTTGATCTGCTCACACACTGGGCCACAAGGAGGGTGATGCTGGGTACGATGACATGTGGTCACTTGTGTCTCAGGAACTCATAGTCCAGTAGGAACCAATGGGTGTGGAGGGCACTGTGAGGTCACTTCTGCCTCTGCAGGGGATTGGCCAACAGCAGGAACAGGGCTGGGAAAGGACTGTGAGGTCACACAGATGAGATGAGCAATCGGGCCCAATCAGCATGGCTGGATGAAAGGCAGGTCCTCCTTGACCACCCTGATCTCTTCTGTGACAAGGTGACCGGCTGAGCAGATGAGGGAAAGTCTGTCGTGGGGAGTGAATCCGCCACACGGGCTGTGGGTG
This sequence comes from Columba livia, assembly GCF_036013475.1. Classification (NCBI taxonomy): domain Eukaryota; kingdom Metazoa; phylum Chordata; class Aves; order Columbiformes; family Columbidae; genus Columba; species Columba livia. Next base: position 1,015,555 of record NW_027043028.1, read on the forward strand.
TTGTGTCCTTAGACTGCAGTAAAGCCTTTGACACTGTGTCCCACAGCATCTCCTGGAGAAGCTGCAGCTCATGGCCTGGATGGTGTATCTGCGATGGGTAAAGAACTGGCTGGAAGGCATTTTGTCCCCTGGAGCCATTTGTCCCCTTCCTGTTCACATGGGCATCCCATGAATGCATCACTGCTCTACCCCAGTGTAGACAGGCACAAGGCCTTCTCCTCCTGGACCTCTCACCTCACCTGTGCCACTGGTTTCTCCAGCACCCTCATCCTGGACTGTGGGATTCCCAGAAGAGCAATTGCAAAACAGTTTGACAAAGCTTTTTTCTACACCTTCCCCACATCTCTGCTCAATCCCCTCAAGTACAGCTCAAGGACCAGAAAGGTTGGGCGCAAATGGAGCTTGGAGAAAAATGGTCAGGAAAGCTTGGATGTGCACAGAGAGCCCATTGACATGTTGGCAAGCTTTTCTCTCTTAAGAGGCTCAGAGACCAGCACAGCATTTGCTGTGTCCCAGAAACTCGCCTGGAAGGTTGGGATATGGAGAAAAGGTTTGGTCTGGGAAGGGACAGACAGGGGCTGGTGGAACTGGCTGGTGTGACCGTGAGACGTCTCCCAAACACCTCAGAAAGGTCACAGCTCTCAGGGAGGCTGCATGGTCCTCTGAGAAAGAAAACAGCAAAAATGACTTATCATGGAATCATAGAATAATTGTGGCTGCAAAGACCCTTAGGATCATTGAGTCCAAACATAATTTAATTCTGGCAATAAACCATGTCCCTAGAGCCTCATCTGTATTTCTTTTGAACACCTTTCAGGGATGGTGACTCCACAATCTCACTGGGCAGTGTGCTCCATTGCTTCAAAACCCTTTCCCTGAAGAATTTCTTCCTCATATCCAATCTAAACCTCCCCGTGTGCAACTTGAGGCCGTTTCCTCTTGTCCTATCACTTGTTACTCGGGAGAAGAGACCAACATCCTCCAAGACAAAACCTCCTTTCAGGCAGCTGTAGAGAGTAATAAGGTCTCTCCTCAGCCTCCTGTTCTCAAGGCTGAACAGCCCCAGCTCCCTCAACCGCTCCTCGTCAGACTGGTGCTCCAGACCCTTCACCAGCCTTGTCACCTCCTCTGAACTCTCTCCAGCACCTCAATGTCTTCCTTGCCATGAGGGGCCTAAAACTGACCCCAGGATTCAAGGTGCAGCCTCACCAGTGACCAGTACAAAGGGATGATCACTTCTCTAGTCCTGCTAAAGCTCTGATTGAATCAAGGCTTGAACACCTTGGTGTGACCCAGTTGGTGACGGGTTGGACTGCAGACTCCTGAGGTCCCTTCAACCTCAGTTCTCTCATGATCCCATTGTGATGTTGGGCTCTGTTTCAGACTGGAGCAGAGCAGGCGATGATGGGGCAGGATCCACCTGTGCTGTAGGTGACCATCTAAACCAACATCTCAGCCCGTGAACCAGCCAACCCCTCAGTGTGACTCGCTCTGGGCAACGTGTGAGGAGTCCTGGGCAGGGAAGGTTCAGAGGGCATGGGGCGCTGTGCAAGACACAACATGATCTTGGCTTCATGCCTGCAGGCCCATCAGATGTCAGTTGATGAAAGAGTATTCCAGAACTGGGCATGGGTTTAGGACACAAATGTCTTCAGCTCCAGGGACACAAACCCCTGGTGCCAGTGTAGATGCCCCGGGAACCCCTGCCCAGGCTCCACCTGCACTGCAAGGTGCTCTGGTCTCCCCAGGTCCTGTGCGAGAGATGCCAATCCCAGGCCAGCACCTCAGGTACACTGGGCCCCTAAAATGGCCCTGGCTGTTTATGGTGAGACAGCTGATGACTGATGTCTGTCTGGAAGTGTACTAAGGATTGGATAAGAAACACTGGTCTTCCCCTGTACTTCTATTACCAACACTCTAGTATTTCATCTCCCTCGTCATTCAGGAGTTCCCACCTCTCCTGATTAAATGTCCCTGCCCAAGGACAACTTTCCAGCACTGTCTGGACGTTTGCCCTTCCCAGTGCTCTCAGGTTTCTCCTCCACTTGCTCTTTGGTCATTCAGTGGCCTCGCAGCTGTCTGGTTTCTGCTTTGAGCTTCAGGGAGTTACAAACTTGCCCCATTCTTCAGAGCTCTAATTAACATGGCAGTCAACATGTTCATTGTGTTTGTTTCTATCCTCTCCTATCTCTCTGTCTAAACCAGTTCTTGTGTGGGTGTCCCTTGTGGATGCTGGACCTCACCAGATCCAGCTTACACACACAGCTGAGGAAAGTGTTTTGCTGTTTATTAAACTGATGTAGGAAAAGTGATGCAATCTGTGGTGGCCAATGAGGGAACCGGCAGACTGGGGGTGGGGGTGAGGAGCCAGGTTGTCCATACAGTGTCCAGCCTCAAGGACTGTTCTCCTGCCTGTCCAGATGTCTTCAGTAGACCCTTGGGATCAATGTCCAGTGTAGAATGCTGCTGTCACTTCTTCCATACACTGAAAAATGATAGAAAATACCCTGGAAAGAAAAAACCCTCCTTTATGAAATCTTCTTTGAAATCTTCATCAGCAAGTGTCCCATTGAAACCTCTCCAGTTAGTTCTGCAAGTCTGGAAGATTTGAAGGAAATTACAGAAAGAAACATCGCTCGTTAGGGCTTTCTGTGTTTTAATGAGCCCCGTGGTGCATTTGGTGCTGAGTCCATGAACCTCAGATACCAAGGACAGGCTGAAGAATCTGCTCAAGAAGTCCAAGTCAGAACAAACTCCAAAGTACCTTGAAGCATTAATGGCCCCACTGAGGGCTGTTACTGACAAAGCCTCCCCAGGGACTCGTTAGAGCAGATAATTGGAGGCAGTGATTGCATCAGGCAAAGGCAAAGTGCAGCAGCTCTGATGCTGAGAAAGCCCTTGGTTTGTCTGATGAAGGACAATGGCCAAGCCTTGAGCCCCTGCCCCTGGGAAGGGAGATCCTGTCCCTCACAGGTGGCTCAGGGCTCTTCCTGGGGCTGTGGGGAGTGCGATGCCCAGTGCAGGACAATGGTGTGACACTCCCTGGGGGTGCAAGGAGGCAATGGGGAGCCATGGCCATGACAACCATGTGTCTCCTCTTAGGCCTCGCTGGCAGGGACATCAGCCATAGCCAAGGGGACAAAGACCTTGGCTCTTTCAGGGACATTCAGCCTCACCCTTGGCCATCTCCACCACAGTCCATCCTGCACTGTCCCAGGCCTGTGGCTGTTTCCCCACAGGCTGCAGACACCCCATGCGCTTCCCCACCTTGTTCTCAGCCCAGTGTGTCCCCACCTGTGCTGCTGTCTCTCCATCCTCACCAGCTGTTCCTGGAAACACAAAGTCATGGCTGATCCAGAGTCCTTCTGAATGACCACAGCACTGCGCTCAGAATGACATTTCTTTATCCTGAGCTCCACTCTGGACCTCCAGAGCTGCAGTTTCTGATGGTTTTCCTTTCTCATGCTGTTTCCCAATACAAAAAAAAAAAAGTGCGATCATCTTGGAAAGTGATTTTCAAGAGTTCTTGATCCACTGTTATCCTTTCCTGTCAATGTTCTACCCCAGCCAGCAACTAAGACCACAATAGCTGCTCAGGTACTCCTCCAACCTATTAAGTGCGATATGGAAGATAACCAAAGGGAATGGAGAAACCCGTGGGTTCAGAAACAGCATTTTAATAAGACAATAAAAATAGTATAATATACTACTACTATGTATATAATTAAATGAAATGAAACTTAAAAATTAAAATGATTCTATGAAACACTAGGTCAAAACTCCATGTTTTCATTGTACAGATGAGATGTAAACACATGGCTCAGGGCTCTTTCTGGGACCGTGGGATGTGGGTGTGCAAGGCCCAGGGAAGGACAACACTGGGACAACAACTTCCAGCTTCCCCATGGGGCTGCAAGGAGGCACCGAGGCCCCAGTGCCATGAGGACAACATGTCTTCTGCTGGGCCTCAGTGGCAGAGACAACTGCCCTGGCCAAGGGGACAGAGACCTGGGTTCTGTGGGTCCCTTCCAGCCTTACAGCGCCCTTTGCCATCTCCACCACAGGCTGTTCTACACGGTGCTACCCCTGCCCCTCTTTCCCTGCAGGCTGCAGACACCCATCTCGCTTCCCCACCTGCTCTCAGCCAGCATTTCTGCACCTTCACTGCTGTGTCTGCACCCTCACTGGCTGCTCTTTGGCACACAAACCATGGGCTGATCCAGCTTCCTCTGGGTCACCTCTTGCTCCACAGCACTGCCCTTCCAGTGACATTTCTTACTCCTGATAACCAGTCTCCACTTCCCCATCTGCACTTAGTGGCTTTGTTTTTTTTTCTCTGCTGCTTTTTCCCACTACTTTGGAAGCTTTACCACCTCAGAAACTGCCCATCAAGCAGAGATCCCAACCTGTTATTCTTCTAGTCATCTTGCACTTGACCAGAGAGAAATAACCTCCCCATGATCTCCTAAATCCCATGAGTGCTGCTGGCCTTTCAGCTTCTCTGATACACAGAACCATGTCCCTGCTGCTGTCCCGTCATGTTCTCAGGTGGGATGGATGTGACAACCTGTCTCCAAGGCCTCTTCCTGGGTAGGATCTGTCATACTTAGGCTGAGGTTCTTTCCCAGCCGTGTCCCTGCTGCTGGGCTGTCACCTCCAGAGACAGAACTGACCTCACTGTCCCCTTCACAGCCACAGGATTCTGACTGGGTTAGGAGTGTCTGAGACACAACTGAACTCATAATACCGTAACTATCCATCACCTTTTTTATGGCCCAGGACCCGATCAGATAAATGTATACTCGTTTTATCAAATTTATCAAATATATTCCCTACTAGAGATTTGAGTTGAAAAACACTCTTCAGAGCAACTGCTGGTTTTTTGTTGACAACATTTAGAACTCCTTTTCTGTCTTTTATTCTTTTTATTCTTCTTCTGCCTATTCTGCCTTCAAAATCCTCTCCAAGGGAAAGACTCATTGAATCTCAGAATAACTTGAGGTTTGAAGAAAGCCCTTATCTCACTTGTCTCACTGTCCTGCTCCAGGCAGGGTTAACCAGGTGAGGTTGTTCAAGGGTTCCTCACAACTATGCCTCACCACAGAGAAGCTGAATGTGCACTCGTCACATCATAGAGAGGGAGAATAAAGACATTTAACAGTGTTGGTCCAAGTGCTGGTCACTGAGGGATGATACTAGTAACTGGCTGCACGGAGGGCTTTGTACCGCTGATGACATTTGGCTTGATTGTCGAGCCAGCTTCTCACCCAGCTTCCAATTCTCCAGCCCAGAGATCACTGATCTGGTTACTAGGACACCAAGGAACACCATGTCTGTGACCCTGCAAAATTCTGGGTATGGCGGCAGGTTGACCAGCCATTAATTCTCCTTCATGCTTTTCATGCAGATGGGTTCGATATCTGCCTTTCCAAAGACCTCGGAAACCCTCTTACCACTTTGTCTTGCTTTTGAGAGCACAACCCAGAATCACAGGCAAGGGTGACAGCAGACAGGAGCACTTGCAATGAGCCTGTCCCAGCAGCTGAGATGAATCTCACTGGGACACTGAGGTTTGTTCCTGGAGTCACACACAGAAATGCCAGGGTTCTATCAGGCATCCAGATCTGAGTTTGTCTCAGGACCCCTTCTGCACCCAGGGATGCTCAGAGACAGTCTGTCCCTTTTACACACAGAGGTAGGAGTCACATTGTCCCTCTGGCCTCCCGTTGCCACTCCAGAGGGGTGGGAGACACCTCAGCTCTGGTGTTTCACCTGCTCTGCACTAATCTGAGATGTCCTACATCATGAGAAATGGACAGGGGGAGCTCAATTAAGGAAGCAAAACCCAGTGCTGCATTCAGGCAGTTTCCCGTGGGGTGTTACTTCCAACAGGAAGTGACCTCAGGACCTTGTGTGTGCCACAGGTTTTCATGGAACCCCAAGGAACAGTTGATGATGTTTGTGCTCACTCGTGTTCATGTCACACAGTATCACAGTATCACAGTATCACAGTATCACAGTATGTTTGGGATTGGAAGGAACCTCATAAGATCATCTAGTCCAATCACCCTGCTGGAGCAGGAACGCCCAGGTGAGGTTGCACAGGAACATGTCCAGGAGGGTTTTGAATGTCTGCAGAGAAGGAGACTCCACAACCCCCCTGGGCAGCCTGGGCCAGGCTCTGGCACCCTTACTGAGAAGAAGTTTTTTCTCAAATTTAAGTGGAACCTCTTGTGTTCCAGCTTGATCCCATTACCCCTATCATTGTTTGCCACCGAGAAGAGCCTGGCTCCATCCTTGTGGCACTCACCCTTTATATATTTATATAACATTAATAAGGTCATCCCTCAGTCTCCTCTTCTCCAAACTAAAAGAGACCCAGCTCCCTCAGCCTTTCTTCATAAGGGAGATGCTCCACTCCCTTCAGCATCTTCGTTGTCCTACGCTGGACCCTCTCCAGCAGTTCCCTGTCCTTCTGGAACTGAGGGACCCAGAACTGGACTCAGTATTCCAGATGGGGTCTCACCAGGGCGGAGTAGAGGGGAAGGAGGACCTCTCTCGATCTACTAACCACTCCCCTTGTAATACACCCCAGGATGCCATTGGCCTTCCTGGCCACAAGGGCCCAGAGCTGGCTCATGGTCATGTCACCTCACATACATGATGTGCGTGCTCACATCTCATCTGTACAAAGCAAACCCAGACTGCTGAACTACTCATTCATTGTCCATCCATGGAGGGAAGAACAACCTCTGTGGGTGAGAGGCCAGTGCTGCAAATGGTGGTTGTGAGGGGCCCGTCCATGATGATGCCCTGGGGCTCCTTCCATGGGGTGTCCAGTGCACAGGGGCACAGCCCAGCCCCTGCTCTGCTGGTCCTGCAGGTCTCTGGCAGGAGCCTGGCTGTGAGAGGACACTGCTGTGTGCCAGCCCTGCACACACACACTGTTCAGCTGTACACTGATGTTTCATCTGTGGCCATTTCTATAAGAATAAGCTTGAGAGAAGCTTGGCAAGAAGATATAAACCATCATGCACTGCCCAAGGAAGATCACTTTTCCTTGTGTGATCTGAGGCCAGCTCTGTTACTGAGGCCAGCTCTGTCACAGCAGTGCCCATTGCCTGTCCCTGCCTGCGCTCACAGCACTGACACACAGCAGGACGGTGACCAAGCTGCCAGAGCACTCAGGCCTTGCACCAACACCAGGGATGAGAAGGAGAGTGTGGGAGTGGAACCAGAACAGCTCTGGAAGAACAAGCGCTGCTGCTCCCTGGCAGGGCTGCCAGGATGGACTCTGTTCCCTTTCACCCATGGACACAGGAACTGTCCCTGCAGCTCCAAACAGGCTTTGCAGGAAGGATACCATGAAAATAAATCGCGACATGACCCTTTATTTTGTTTAAATACATGAGATCATGGACAGTACTTATACAAGAAAAGCAGGCAGTGAATGGGGGATGACAACATTATCACAATAAAACCACCATCAACAAGAAAAAATAAAGATGAAAGGCTGGTTCTGTAATTAGTTACATTAAAACTCTTATGTAGAAAAAGATGGGCAGTTTATTGCTTCAGAAAACACTAAGTCAAGAGTTTCCACAGGGCATCTTTGAGCTGCTGGTTCCTCATGCTGTAGATGAGGGGGTTCACTGCTGGAGGCACCACTGAGTACAGAACAGACACCACCAGGTCCAGGGATGGGGAAGAGATGGAGGGGGGCTTCAGGTAGGCAGACATGGCAGTGCTGAGGAACAGGGAGACCACGGCCAGGTGAGGGAGGCAGGTGGAAAAGGCTTTGTGCCGTCCCTGCTCAGAGGGGATCCTCAGCACGGCCCTCAAGATCTGCACATAGGAGAATAGAATGAAAATAAAACACCCACATACTATGAAGAGACTAACCACAATAAGCCCACGTTCCCTGAGGTAGGAGTGTGAGCAGGAGAGCTTGAGGATCTGGGGGATTTCACAGAAGAACTGGCCCAGGGCATTGCCCTTGCACAGGGGCAGTGAAAATGTATTGGCCGTGAGCAGCAGAGCATTGAGAAACCCAGTGGCCCAGGCAGCTGCTGCCATGTGGACACAAGCTCTGCTGCCCAGGAGGGTCCCGTAGTGCAGGGGTTTGCAGATGGCAACGTAGCGGTCATAGGACATGATGGTGAGAAGAAAATACTCTGAACCAAGCAAGAAACAAAAAGAGAAGACCTGGGCAGCACATCCTGCATAGGAAATGACCCTGGAATCCCACAGAGAGTTGGCCATGGATTTGGGCACAGTGGTGGAGATGGAGCCCAGGTCGAGGAGGGCGAGGTTGAGCAGGAAGAAGTACATGGGGGTGTGGAGGTGCTGGTCCCAGGCTATGGTGGTGATGATGAGGCCGTTGCCCAGGAGGGCAGCCAGGTAGATGCCCAGGAAGAGCCAGAAGTGCAAGAGCTGCAGCTCCCGTGTGTCTGTGAACGGCAGGAGGAGGAACTGGCTGATGGAGCTGCTGTTGGACATTTGCTTTTCCTGAGCATGGGGTGCTCTCATGAGGAAAAAAAAGACAGTGAGAAGCCAGGGAAGAGTTCTGCGACAAAAATGAAACCAAGTCCCATAGACCCTCCCCTGTCACACACAGACACACTTTTGTTTTCCTAGGAGAACTTTCTCCAGCACTGTGGCTGCAGCCCTGCTTGGTGCTGGAAAATGTGCAACCAAGAGCAGGGCCTCTACCCATGGGCCGTCGATAAGTCAGTCCAGCTCTGCAGATGTGGGGCCACAGGAACGGTGGGGACTGTCCTGGTTCTGCTAACACAGAAGCACTTGCTTTCCCAGTGATAGGGAACAGAGATGGTGAAGGTAGTTTGGGCTTTCCAGGATTTTTACACCTCCCCCCATATTCACTGCGGAGTGTTGTTGGGTGTCAGAAACCCTCAGCATTTCTGCTGCACTCAGGGAGAACAGAGCGAGTCCTGCAAGACCAGAGGATGCCTGTGGGTCGGTGCAGAGTGAGGGCAGCTGCTCTGTCCCTCTGTCTTGCTCCAGCTGCCCTGGGCTGGCACCTTTCTGAGATGGGGGCTGATCACACTCCCACGTTACCCTGAAAAGCCACCAGGCACTGCTGAGAGCAGAGGGATCCACCTCAGACCATGACAGGTCTCACCCTTTCCTAAGGTCTCAGCACCCAACGTTTAGTCCAGGACACACTCAGCTCATTCCCCAGCCCCACAGACTGCATTGCCCACAGCCCACAGGTCAGAGCAAAGCTGGGACACGTGTGCCCATGGACACACCTGCAGGAAAGGACCCACAAGCTCAGGCTGTGACTCTGCAGCTGAAACTGCCATCCCCAGAGAGCCTGACAGCAAGAACAAGATCCCAACAGCAGTGACCCAGAGCAGGGGAGCAAGAAGGAGAATGCGGTGAGGGTGGGTGTGAGAGAGGCCAGGGCAGAGGCAGCCGGGCACTCAGACAGCGTCACCCTTCCCCAGCTGTGCAGCACCTCCCAGACACCAACACTGCCGGGCAGCTGCTCTCAGCCCCTGTGCTCTGCAGAGGAACTGGAGCTCTGGCTGCACAGGAGCTGCTTCATGCCTTGGAGCCCCCGGCCCTGAGGGCAGAGGCTTTGCTGGGTGGGACAGGAGCCCAGGGGGCTGCTCACAGGAGGGATCTGCACTGCAGGGGATCACAGGCACTTTTCTCTGTTCTCCCTCCCATAACCATTCCGGGTTTGGTTTCCTCTCATTTCTGATCATTTCCCTGCTGCCTGGAGATTCTCCCCTGGGAGGTGTTTCCCTGTCCATGTCTCTTCCCTGTCAGTGCTCACAGACCATCCCACCCTCAGTGCCCTCCCCCTGGCCCTACAGATCCTGCCTGTTCACAGGGCACTGCCTGGGGGCATCTTCCTGTCTGCAGGCTGGAAAACAGGACAGGTCAGACTAAGGCTGACGGGTCCAGCCAAGGTGATGCAGGTGCTGTGCACAGGCAGAGGGGTGGGGAAGGGATGTCATGAGCCTTCTGGCAGATGGACTGATCACTCACAGTTGCAGTTCAGGAGTCTCAGTGACGTGTTTAAGCATGAGAGCTCATTTTCATTTTATGCTTTCCTGCACCCCCCACCCCTTGGGAGAGGAAACTGAAAAGACAGGCTCAGGAAAGCTCCTTATCTGTCTGGCAATCCTTGCACTGATCTTCTCCTTGAGGCATCCACTTGGAATAATGCTGGGTGTGATCTGCATCTGTGTGAGCAGCCTTGACCCACACAGCACCCTCTCCACAGCAGAAGGACCTTTCTTGCCCAATAGGGTTTGCTCCTCCACCACATCTTCTCCCCTCAGTGTTGTTGGGCTCTCCCGGGCAGGCTGAGCGCTGACCCTGGCAGGCGGCAGAGTCCCTGCCCGGCACAGCCCTGGGGTGCAGGGACCCTGCTCTGCAGGACAGCCCTGGGCACCCCTGCCTGCACATTTACATTTACACCCCACAGCCACCCTGGGGAGAACGCAGCATTCACGTCTTGTCACTCTGACAGTGCAGAAGGCAATCCCTGCTCTGCAGCACATCCTCCCCTCTGATCAGAGAATCTCTGAGAGCTGTACTTACATCTCTCGCAGGCTCTGCAATGTGACAGCTTTATGAGATCCTACCAAGATATGCAGATTCAATGCCCTGCAGCCACAGGCTTCATATCTGAGAGGATTTCATTTCCAGTGACATCTCAGCATCCTCCCAGCCCAGAATGCGTTTCCCTCTCTGTGCCTGGCTCCTGTGCCCTCGGTGCTGCAGGCAGAGCCCTCAGCCCTGCTGCGTGTGCAGAGGAGCTGCTCCTGGGCAGAGCTGTCTCTCTGCAGCGCTGCCGCTGCCATGAGCTCCCTGTGTCCCAGGAGCCCAGCCCAGCTCAGCAGCACAGGAGCAGCCCATGATGTCCCTTTCTCTGTCCCCTCTGGGCTCCTCCAGGTGTCTCTGGGGCTCCAATGGCACAACTTCGAAGTTGAAGTAATCAGTGGTGTTGATTCTCTCTCCTCTTTAGAGACACTTCTTTCCAGCATTGTATTTTTCATTTTAAAGAATAAATTGGTATGACAATCATTTTTCTTGTCCCATCATCAGACAGGACACCAGGAATGTTACAGCAAAGGATCTAATTTCTCCGGGCTAGGGGAGGAATATCTTCAGTTGAATGAACTTAGGCGTTTTGTTCTGGTTTTACACTCCTAGGTCTAGAGAGACATTCATCAGTCTTTGGCCATGTCATGTCTGTGCTCTGATTCAAAGCCTTTGCACACATGGGCTCTTGGACACTTGGTACCAGGTTTCTTGTGGCAGGTCAGAGCTGGGCTGGTGCCACAGCTGGGGTGGCTCAGCCCAGATGTGAGGCAATGTCCTCAGCCAGGGACCTGACTGGGGAGCTGGAGCTGTCAGTGCTGCAGACAGAGCTGTGACACGGATGGAATGAACTGCCAGGCAGGGTGGCAGGAGTGAGTTCATCTGGTCTGCAAGGACAGCAGCCTCCAAGCACAGCAACAGTCCAGATCAAAGCTCAGTCCAGACCTGTAAGGCAATTCAGGGGCCCCATAATGAGCTGTTACTACTGCAGGAACAGTTAAAGGACAAACAAAGACCCTGTGTGGACACTAATGAATATAATAAGAGGTGAGAATCCCTGTGTCCTCTCATTCTCCCTCTTCACCAGCAAGGTCTCTGAGATCTCTGTGGCTGGAGGCAGAACAACCAGCAGTGGATGTGGATCAAGTCAGGGGTCACTGGAACTAACACAATCCTCTCCAGTCTATGGGACAGCAGGGGCAGCATCCCAGGAGCTGGGACAGCAGGACGATGTCACAGCGAGGCCACTCTCCACCATCTGTGAAAGCTCATGGAGACTGGGGGGACTCCCTGACCACTGGCAGCTCTCACACAGTGTGTGCACTTTTCAAAATGGCCAATGGGTGAGCAGGGGAACTAAGGGCTGTGCCCCAGAGCATGTCCACTGGGACCCCATTTCTGGGTGTCTGGAAGAGAAGGTGACGGGGTTTACCCAGGGCAGGTTGTGCCTGTCCATCCTCTTTGCTTTCTGTGAGGAAAGGACAGGGTGGTGGACGTGGGCAGAGCAGTGGTGGTCTGTTACCTGGAAGTCAGCAAGGAATCCGGCATCATCCCCCACAATAGTCTTGTGTCCAAGGTAGGATATTATGGTCTGTGTCAGTGTGTGAGTAGATGGGTAAAACCAATCTGGATGGTTGGGCTTGGAAAGGTGCTGTAGAAAGGGAGAAACTTTCCAGTCCTGAGGACAGTCCAGCACTGGAAGCTGTTTCCCAGGAGTGCGCACCCACTCTGTCCCAGAAAGTGACCAAGACGTGTTTGGATAAAGCCCTGAGCAATCTGGTCTGACCCTGCTGTGAGCAGGAGGTTGGTCAAGACACCTGCCAAGGTCCCTTTGAGCCTGAAGGACACTGTCCTTCCTTCCCCTTCATGTTTTCAATTTAGGGACAGCTCTCAGGTTCTCCCTGAGCACAGGAATAATTCACATGAGGTGCAGGGCTGCTTTACAAGTGCCCCCGAACAGTCCTGACCGCAACTTTTGCATTCCTTTTCATTTGCCCCAACCCAGGGTCTTTTTTGCTCTCCTAACACCCTTCCAGAAAGAACAGCCCATGTTGTTAACCCTTTCAGAGCAGGTTGTTCAAGAGGTGTCAACATCCGTGTACAGAGTCTGCACAGCAGCCAGGCAGCAAAGCCACCGTTACAGAAATGGAGATGAGACACTTGACAAGCTCCTTGAACCCAGATATCAGCGTGACATGTCTGCTGAGAGTCCCGGGAACACCTGAACTGTAAGAGCAGAGCATGTGAGTCCTGGTTGGGTATCCTGGCTTGTCTCCTGACCCCTGTGGTGCTTCAGGCTGTGAAGAGAATCAAAACCAGCCATTGGACTGGGGTAGTTCCATTTTACACGTGTCACACGGGGCAGATGAAGGGAGTTCAGAACTCCAGACTCTGCTGCACGGTTGGGACTGCAGGGACTGGAAATGCAGGTGACAGTGTGTGTCAGTGCACACACATAAAGATTCTGGCTTCCTTTGTGCTTTGCACTGACCTGGGATCTGTTCCTTGGCCTTCTTTGTCTCAAAAAGAGACTATTCCCCTACACCACCTCCACTGCACACCAGGATAAAAAAAGGAGAAAAGTTATGAAAGAAGGTTGATTTTGGGGTAATTCTGTCCAAGAGTTGTAGTCTTTAAATGATTTTTAAAAAAAAGTGAGAGAAAAATCCTTGTTCTAAGAACTTCTTGCAAGACACAGCTACTGAGATATAGGAGATGTTTTGAAAAGCAAGAATGACTGTTAGGAATGAAATTAAAGAGGTTTAGTTCATCATCATAATCACCAGTGAGAATGAGGAGTTCCCTGTTACTGTTACTAGTGCCAGCACCACTGTTCACAAACATCTTCAGAGCATCTCCATTGTTCCTGGGCTCCAAAGCTCATCCTGCTCAGAGTTTGACAGGATTGCTGCAAACCCCTGTGACCCAAATCTCTACAACTGTCTCTGCTCAACAGCCTTTTACCCCAGGAAGGGGAAAACTGCCAGTGCAGACACCAACCCAGTGCCCAACCTGCCTGGAGAGCCGGGACAGTTGTGCCACACAACAGCAGCCTCTGAGGGAAGCTGGAGGTGATGGGATTGAAATGGTTTCAACCCAAATCATAGAATCAAGGAATAATTTAGGCTGGAAAAGACCCTTAAGAACGCGGAGTCCAACCGTAAATCAAACACTGCCAAGTCCACCACTAAACCATATCCCTAATCGCCACATCTGCACATCTTTTAACCACCTCCAGCAATGGAAGCTCCAATCCTGAGCTGGCAGGACACCACTGGCTGCAGTTGGACATAAGATACTGGTCATGGCTGTCAGTTCAGCCCTCGCTGGCAGAATGTCTCACACCCTCACTGAGGAGGGCAGGGGGCTGGGAGATGGGAGCACGTTTCAGTTTCCAGATCCCAGCACAGAGCCCAAACCATCCTGCCCTTGGACTCTGGATCCCATTTCCTGAGATGCAAAGCTGGTGGGACTTCTGAGGATAATCATGTTAAAATGCATGAATAATCCTTCAAGTGTTTGTGTAATTTGTCTAAGAATGTCAGTCGTATATGCTTATATTTACATAACTGTAAAATAGTACTCTGCATCTCTGGCAATCTGTGCACTCTGGCAATGACAATTAAATAGGTATTTGCACTATAAGGCTCCATACCTCATCCACAAGCACACATCTAAGTGGTTCAGATGAAGGGTGTCTGGCAAACGTCACCCTTTGTGTCCCCAGGTGATGGACACAGCTCATGTGCCTCTGCAGAGAGTGGCAGGAGCTGGATCCCCTTCTCGGGACAGACTCCTTCCAGGAGACACAGACACAGGGGAACTCATCAGGGCTTTACGGCATTTCACTGGGCATCAGTTTGACATATTGGGTGCTGTCCTGTGACTGCCCTTTCTGCACAAATGATCATACAAACACAACCATTTAGTAAGACATGGTCATAAAGGGGCTGTTATGGACAAGAAAGCTCACCATGAACTCTGGAGAGAGTGAGGAAGTTCATAATAACACCAGGAAGAACCAAGAAGCTCGAGGCCTCTTCTGAAGAGCGGGAGGCCTGAGCAGCCGTGATTGGCCATTGTAGGTGTGGGAGAGGGTCAGGGCATGTCAGGGAGAAGCAATGAGATGGCTGATGGCTTCAGTGAACCCTTCCAGCCATGTCTGAGCCCAGAAATGGAAAGCAGTTGATGTCTGCAGGTGGAGGAAGAACAGGAGGAAGATTTTCCTGGGAATACGGAAGGAAGAAAGGCCTCTCTTGGGCTAATCCTGTATGGCAGTGCCATTTGCATGCTGTGGGCATGGCTGTGCCTGGGAGATGGGGAACGGCTGCTGCTGGGGTGGCTGTGCTCAGTCATGGCCCATGAGCTGACCCTGCTCTGCTCCTCTCTTACACTGCCCACACTTGGATGGTCCTCAGGAATCATCCATGAGCCTGGTGGATCCATGAACCTCCTGCAGTGATGGGTATGGATCCAAACAGGGGATTCAAGCAAGTGTGGGATTGGGACATTGAGGTGATTGGTGACCATTGCCAGGTGTATGAAAGAAGCTGGATGAGTTGTGATTTGCTCACAGGCATTTCCAACTCCACAGAAAACAAGAAACTTGCAGTTAAAGCAACAGCACTTGACATAAAACCCACCCCAAAACACAAAACACTCACACTGACCACAGGAAAAGCCTTGAAAAACATTGGAGAAAAATCTACCAGGTCCCAGGGGTCAGGGCTCAGCCATTCTGGTGATGAACAAGCATCAAGGGCTGACATGGCATCAGAGCCACCTCCACATGGCCCTCACCACCTGGAACCAGTGTCTCCAAGTCTTTCCTTCAGCAGTCTCCAGGGACAGGGACCTGCACTGGTTGTTTCCTTCACAGCTGTGTCAGTGATGGCCCTTCATGGGGTCCAAACACCCTCAGAAACTTGGGGTTTGCTTCTGCCTTTCATTTCATTAGAGGTTTGTTCATTCTCTCAGTAGCTGCAGTTCAGGATCATGGCAGCAGAGGGCTCATTAACATCTAAAATGCTCTTACGAGCCAAGGGTCTGTGCATCATTATCCTAAAGGCTTCAAGTCTGGTGTGGATGATTAGGGACATTTCAAGAATAGCGAAACAGAGAGCATTTGCATAATAAATAGCAATAAAGCCAAATTTCTTCTATTTCCTTCCCTGCTCGCTCTTCCCTCCGTTTCCAGAACAGGTGGTATCAGCAGACTCCAGTTCATATCAATATGGAGTGTCTCCTGATAAAGACTGAATAGGTCAGAAAAGTGGGTGCCTAAATCACCACTTGAATGAGGAGATAGTCCAGAACACCTCAAGAGGAGTCACACTCCTCTGGATCAAAGGTGGGTGTCCCTGGCAATCTCAGGTGCTGTGCACAGCGATACTTGTGTTCAGGGAGCTGGTCAAGTGACCCATCTCCTGTTCTGTAACGGTGTCTGAGTTTGCTCAGGTCACCCCTGACTTGAACCCCATCCACTGCTGGGTGTTCTCCAGACTCCTGCCTTCAGGAACAAAGTCCCAGGAGACCTTGCTGGTGAAGATGGAGGCAAAGAAGCCATGAAGAACCTCAGTCCCATCTGATTCTACTCTTATGAAGTTCAGCAGCAGGCCGACGTCCACCCTGTCTATTCTCTTACTGCAAGTGAAGCTCTGTCAGCTCATCTTGCTGCCACTCCCGTGCAGGTATCAAGTCCAGGGCAGCTTTGTCATCATCCCCACATTCATGGACAAGGTTTCTAAATTCCTCCTTTGCAGCTTCCCCTGCTTCCACCTCCTGTGTGCTGCCTTTTTGCCCCGGAGCTCCATCAGTTCAGAGGAGCAGCCTCACAAGATAAATGCTTCTGTTCAGGGGTACTTGGAGAGATCATTCTAGTGCTTGGAGCAGCCTGTCCTGTAAGGATTATCAGATTTCCCGAGCTCCTTCAGCGTTCAGATCTAAATCCATGGCACCACTTTGGCACCATCCCCCAGTATGTCCAAGTCTTCTCCTCTGGAGCCCACCAGCCTGTGCTCTGCTGCTGGCCTTCCTCCCTCCCCTCTGGTGCCTGGGACCCCTCTGTGTCCTGCTCACAACAGCCAAGGTGGACACTGATGTTCACATCCCTCACCAGGGTTTCCTTGTTTTCCAGTTCCAGATCCAGATGAGCATCACCCTTCTTGGCCCACCAGACAGCCATGTTAAGCAGTTGGCCCAAGATCCTCTGGAGTGTTGGCACCTGCCACTTTGAATGGTCAATGAATGCCAGGGCAATTACATTTCCACATAGGAACCTGCTCATTGACTGGTGACTTCCTTCAGTTGCCCACAGAACTGTGGGCATTTCTTCTCCGTGATCAAGTAGTTTGCAAGAAATAACACATTGTCACCTTTTACTGGGCTTACATGGCAAAGTCTTGGAAATGGGGATGAGTGTGGGTGTGCTACAGTTGTCACCTCTCTGAGAAGACAACAGGAGTTTGACCAATGTCAGACAGAGCTGATTTCAGCTGCTCCAAGATGGACCCACTTCTTGCCAAATCTGAGCCACTCAGTGATGCTGGCAGCACCTCTGGGATATTGTATTTGAGAAAGGGTAAAAAACACTGCACAACAGCAGGTGGGAGAGAGGAGGGAGGAGATGGGAGAGAAAAGCTCTGCAGACACCAAGGTCATATCCCATAGGACCCAAGCAGGTCCCTCAGCAGGCCAAAGCTTGCTCTCCTGAAATCCTGCTCTTGGCCTTGTTCTCATCTCCCAGGAGCCTCAGCTCCACTTTCCATCCCTGACTGTTCCATCCTGACCAACTCTTTCTGGTTTGTAAGTGTGAAGTCCCACAGGGCACCTCACCCCACTGACTCCTCAGTCACCCGTGTCAGGAAATGTTGTCAATGAGCTCCAAACCCTCCTTGTCCCCAGCCAGGAACCTGGGAGGTGTGGGACCATAGTTCTGCCCTTGGCCTTGCACAGCCCCACATCACACTGTCCCAGGAAGGGCCCTGGGCAACATGGGAGGGACAGGATCTGTGTTCCCAGGGCTGGGGGTCAGATCTTGGCCCTTTGGTTAATGAAACACATCCAGGTTTACGCAGCATCAGAGAGACCTTTACTTTGCTTTTCCTGACCTGTCATCTCTGCCTCCAGTTTTCTTCTCTAACCAAACCTGAGTATTGTTTTTCAGTAGTGTCCCTCAGTGTGACCCATATACCTTACAATAAACTCTGGAGTTTGAATCTGACTTTGACTTCTTGAGAGGTTTCATCAACTTCCTCCAGGGTCTGAGGTCCACGGACTCAGCACCAAACCCACCAGAGGGGTCATTAAAGCGCCTTGGGCTGCTCCTGTGCTGCTGAGCTGGGCTGGGCTCCTGGGACACAGGGAGCTCATGGCAGCGGCAGTGCTGCAGAGAGACAGCTCTGCCCAGGAGCAGCTCCTCTGCACACGCAGCAGGGCTGAGGGCTCTGCCTGCAGCACCGAGGGCACAGGAGCCGGGCACAGAGAGGGAAACGCAGTCTGGGGTGGGAGGATGCTGAGAGTTCACTGGAAATGAAATCCTCTCAGATATGAAGCCTGTGGCTGCAGGGCATTGCATCTGCAAATCTTGGTAGGATCTCAGAAAGCTGTCACATTGCAGAGCCTGCGAGAGATGTAAGTACAGCTCTCAGAGATTCTCTGATCAGAGGAGAGGATGTGCTGCAGAGCAGGGATTGTCTTCTGCGCTGTCAGAGAG
Source organism: Columba livia (assembly GCF_036013475.1). NCBI lineage: Eukaryota > Metazoa > Chordata > Aves > Columbiformes > Columbidae > Columba > Columba livia. Next base: position 1,033,850 of record NW_027043028.1, read on the forward strand.
ACAAGACGTGAATGCTGCGTTCTCCCCAGGGTGGCTGTGGGGTGTAAATGTAAATGTGCAGGCAGGGGTGCCCAGGGCTGTCCTGCAGAGCAGGGTCCCTGCACCCCAGGGCTGTGCCGGGCAGGGACTCTGCCGCCTGCCAGGGTCAGCGCTCAGCCTGCCCGGGAGATCCCAGCAACACCGAGGGGAGAAGATGTGGTGGAGGAGCAAACCCTATTGGGCAAGAAAGGTGCCTCTGCTGTGGAGAGGGTGCTGTGTGGGTCAGGGTTGCTCACACATCAAGATCACCCCCCAGCATTTTTCCAAGGGGATGCCTCAAGGAGAAGATCAATGCAAGGATTGCCAGGCAGATAAGGAGCTTTCCTGAGCCTGTCTTTTCAGTTTCCTCTCCCAAGGGGTGGGGGGTGCAGGAAAGGATAAAATGAAAACGAGCTCTCATGCTTAAACACGTCACCCATACTCCTGAACTGCAGCTCTGAGTGATCAGTCCATCTGCCAGAAGGCTCATGACATCCCTTCCCCACCCCTCTGCCTGTGCACAGCACCTGCATCACCTTGGCTGGACCCGTCAGCCTTAGTCTGACCTGTCCTGTTTTCCAGCCTGCAAACAGGAAGATGCCCCCAGGCAGTGCCCTGTGAACAGGCAGGATCTGTAGGGCCAGGGGGAGGGCACAGAGGGTGGGATGGTCTGTGAGCACTGACAGGGAAGAGACATGGACAGGGAAACACCTCCCAGGGGAGAATCTCCAGGCAGCAGGGAAATGATCAGAAATGAGAGGAAACCAAACCCGGAATGGTTATGGGAAGGAGAAGAAAGAAAAGTCCCTGTGATCCCCTGCAGTGCAGATCCCTCCTGTGAGCAGCCCCCTGGGCTCCTGTCCCACCCAGCAAAGCCTCTGCCCTCAGGGCCGGGGGCTCCAAGGCATGAAGCAGCTCCTGTGCAGCCAGAGCTCCAGTTCCTCTGCAGAGCACAGGGGCTGAGAGCAGCTGCCCGGCAGTGTTGGTGTCTGGGAGGTGCTGCACAGCTGGGGAAGGGTGACGCTGTCTGAGTGCCCGGCTGCCTCTGCCCTGGCCTCTCTCACACCCACCCTCACCGCATTCTCCTTCTTGCTCCCCTGCTCTGGGTCACTGCTGTTGGGATCTTGTTCTTGCTGTCAGGCTCTCTGGGGATGGCAGTTTCAGCTGCAGAGTCACAGCCTGATCTTGTGGGTCCTTTCCTGCAGGTGTGTCCATGGGCACACGTGTCCCAGCTTTGCTCTGACCTGTGGGCTGTGGGCAATGCAGTCTGTGGGGCTGGGGAATGAGCCGTGTGTGTCCTGGGCTAAACGTTGGGTGCTGAGACCTTAGGGAAGGGTGAGACCTGTCATGGTCTGAGGTGGATCCCTCTGCTCTCAGCAGTGCCTGGTGGCTTTTCAGGGTAACATGGGAGTGTGATCAGCCCCCATCTCAGAAAGGTGCCAGCCCAGGGCAGCTGCAGCAAGACAGAGGGACAGAGCAGCTGCCCTCACTCTGCACTGACCCACAGGCACCCTCTGGTCTCGCAGGACTTGCTCTGTTCTCCTTGAGTGCAGCAGAAATGCTGAGGGTTTCTGACACCCAACAACACTCCCCAGGGTGGGAGGGGAGAAGAAGCTGTAGAAACAGCAAACCTCTCAAACTCAGTTTCTCAGGCCTGGGGGTACAGATGCTGACAGTCCCTTCTGCACCAGGAGCGGTTCCAGCTGACAAAGCTGAACCCCAGGACTGGCCCCTGCCCACCCGATCACACAGGGCCAGGCTGACTCCTCAGGAGCCCCTGGGCAGAGACCCTGCTCTTCATTGCACACTCATCAAGCACCGACGAGGGCTCAGCAGGATGATCTCCTGGAAAAATAAAAGTGTCTCTTTGTGTGACAGGGTGGGAGGGTCTGTGGGAAATGGTTTTGATGATTCCCAGAGAAGTCTCATCTAAACCTTCACTATCTTTTCCTCCTATGACAGGTCCTCATGCCCACGGGCAGCAAATGTCCAACAGCAGCTCCATCACCCAGTTCCTCCTCCTGCCGTTCACAGACACACGGGAGCTGCAGCTCTTGCACTTCTGGCTCTTCCTGGGCATCTACCTGGCTGCCCTCCTGGGCAACGGCCTCATCATCACCACCATAGCCTGGGACCAGCACCTCCACACCCCCATGTACTTCTTCCTGCTCAACCTCGCCCTCCTCGACCTGGGCTCCATCTCCACCATTGTCCCCAAGTCCATGGCCAATTCCCTCTGGAACACCAGGGCCATCTCCTACACAGGATGTGCTTCCCAAATGTTTCTGTTTCTCTTTTTAGCTTCAGCAGAATATTGGCTCCTCACCATCATGTCGTACGACCGCTACGTTGCCATCTGCAAACCCCTGCACTACGGGACCCTCCTGGGCAGCAGAGCTTGTGTCCACATGGCAGCAGCTGCCTGGGCCACTGGGTTTCTCAATGCTCTGCTGCACACGGCCAATACATTTTCACTGCCCCTGTGCAAGGGCAATGCCCTGGGCCAGTTCTTCTGTGAAATCCCCCAGATCCTCAAGCTCTCCTGCTCACACTCCTACCTCAGGGAACTTGGGCTTCTTGTGGTCAGTGCCTGTTTAGGTTTTACTTGTTTTGTGTTCATTGTGGTGTCCTATGTGCAGATCTTGAGGGCCGTGCTGAGGATCCCCTCTGAGCAGGGACGGCACAAAGCCTTTTCCACCTGCCTCCCTCACCTGGCCGTGGTCTCCCTGTTCATCAGCACTGCCATGTTTGCCTACCTGAAGCCCCCCTCCATCTCCTCCCCATCCCTGGACCTGCTGGTGTCTGTTCTGTACTCAGTGGTGCCTCCAGCAGTGAACCCCCTCATCTACAGCATGAGGAACCAGGAGCTCAAGGATGCCCTGAATAAACTAATGGCGGGGTGCTTTTCACAAATAATAAAGTGTCCGTCATTGGCTCTTTGAGAGATAACAGTTTTAATGTAACTCATTAGAAGCTCAGACTTCTGTGTGTGTGTGTGTGGTGGTGTTGTCTTTTTTTTTAATAAATCATGATATTTTTCTCATCCCCTTTCTAATTTATTGTCTGTTGTTTTTCAAACCCACTGCCTGTATAAATATGAAGCCATGCTCTCTGCAAGATAAAGGTCTCTGCTGTTACTTTTTTTCTCTGAGATTCTTCCTCCAAGTCCTATTTTGAGCTGCAGGGACTAACTCTTTGTCAATGGGAGGAGGGGAAAAGAGTCCATCCTGGTAGCCTGGCCAGGGAGCAGCAGCGCTTGTTCTTCCAGAGCTGTTCTGGTTCCACTCCCACACTCTCCTTCTCATCCCTGGTGTTGCTGCAAGGCCTGAGTGCTCTGGCAGCTTGGTCACCGTCCTGCTGTGTGGCAGTTCTTCTAGAACATGCCCAAGAAAGTGGCCACAGACGCAAACCCCAGGGTACAGAAAAAAAGAGCGTGTGTGTGCAGGGCTGGCACACAGCAGTGTCCTCTCACAGCCAGGCTCCTGCCAGAGACCTGCAGGACCAGCAGAGCAGGGGCTGGGCTGTGCCCCTGTGCACTGGACACCCCACAGAAGGAGCCCCAGGTCAATCATCATCGACTGGCCCTTCACAACCACCATTCACAGCACTGGCTTCTCACCCACAGAGGTTGTTCTTCCCTCCATGGATGGGCACGCAATGAATAGTTCAGCAGTCCCTATTTGCTTTGTACAGATGAGATGTGAGCACTCACATCATGTACCTGAGGTGACATGAATGTGAGCGAGCATAAACACCATCAACTATTCCTTGGGGTCCATGAAGGTCCGTGGCACAGAGAGTGGCTTGAGGCCACATCACATTGGGAAACCACCTGAATGCAGCACTGGGATATGCATCCTTGATCTGAGGTCTCCATGTCCATTCCTCATGATGTTGGACATCTCGGATGAGTGCAGAGCAGGTGACACACCACAGGGATGAGGTGTCTCCTGTCTCTCTGGAGTGGCAACAGGAGGCCAGAGGGACACTGTGGCTCCTGCCTCTGTGTGTAAAAGGGACAGACTCTGTCTCTGAGCATCCCTGGGTGCACAAGGAGTCCTGAGACCAGCTCTGATGTGGACACCTCACAGAACCCTGATATTTCTGTGTGTGACTCCAGGAACAAACCCCCCTGGATCAGTGAGATTCATCTCAGCTGCTTTGGACAGGATCATTGTAAGTGCTCTTGTCTGCTACATCACCCTTGCCCTTGATTCCACATTGTGCTCTCAAAAGTGCCCTAGAAACCGGAGAGGTTCTGGGGTCCTTAAAAAATGCAGAACTCAGTCCCATCTTCAAGAAGAGCACAAACAGGAATGGGGAGAATAACAGTCTGGCCACCCTACCTCCCTCCTTGGGAAGGGGATGGGACAAGCCTCCTGAAGCCATTTCCAGGAATGTGAAGGACAAGGAAGGGATTGCTGAACCCAAATGGACAGGGGAAGGAAAGGCATGTTGTGTACAGGGCGTTTGCAAGGCTCAGCCATGGTCTCCTTCTGGCCAGAGTGGTGCTGATGGGGCTCACGAAGTGGATGCTGGGTGGGAAGTTGGCTGAACCATCAAGCCCAAATATCATCAGTGGTACAAAGTCCTCCGTGCAGCCAGATACTGGTGTCATCTCTCAGTGACCAACACTTGGGCCAACATTGTTGAATATCTCTATTCTCCCTTTTTAAGATATAACAGAGAGCACTTTAAGAGCCTTGAGGATGATGCAAAGCTGGCTGGAGGCCTTGAGCAACCTCACCTGGTTCACTCTGCCCTGAGCAGGAGAGTGAGACAAGAAGAGTGAGACAAGGCCTCTCTGCAAACCTGAGTTATTCTGTGGTTTGACAGAATTTTTCCCTTGGAGAGGTTTCTGGAGAGAGAATAGGTAGAGGAATAGTAAAAAACAATGCAAAAGAGGAGATCTAGAAGGTGTTAACGTGAACCCTCCAATTCCAGTGAGGAGCGCTTTTCACCCACATTGCTAGTAGAAAACATATTTGACATATTTGAACAAGGTCAGGAAGCGAGATGGGTGTCTGCAGCCTGTGGGAAAGAGGGGCAGGTGTAGGAGTGTGTAGAACACGGTTCAGTCTTGGTCAGGTCCTGGGTGCTAAGGAGGGGCATGGGTGGGTGTGCTATTATGAGGTCAGCTGAGTCTCAGACACTCATAATCCAGTCAGAATCATGTGGCTGTGAAGGGGACAGTGAGGCCAGTTGTGTCACTGGAGGTGACAGCCCAGCAGCAGGGACATGGCTGGGAAAGAACCTCTGCCCAAGGGCCCACAGGCCCTACCCAGGAAGAGACCTTGGAGATGGGTTGTCATGTCCATCCCACCTGAGAACATGATGAGACAGCAGCAGGGACATGGTCGTGTCAGAGAAGCTGAAAGACCAGCAGCACTCATGGGATTTAGAAGATCATGGTGAGGTGACTTCTCTCTGGTGAGGTGAAAGACCACAAGTAGCCTAACGGTGTTGGGTTCTCTGCTTGAAGAGCAATTTCTGAGATGGTTGAGTAGCAGAAAAAAAGCAAGAAAGAGTAAAAAAAGTCACAAAGTGACTTGGAAGATGGAGACTGGATATCAGGAGGAAGAAATGTGACTGGAAGGGCAGTGCTGTGTTGCAAGCGGTGACCCAGAGGGAGCTGGATCAGCCCATGGTTTGTGTTCCAAAGAGCAGCCAGTGAGGGTGCAGACACAGCAGTGAAGGTGCAGAAATGCTGGGTGAGAGCAGGTGGGGAAGCGAGATGGGTGTCTGCAGCCTGCAGGGAAAGAGGGGCAGGGGTAGCACCGTGTAGAACAGCCTGTGGTGGAGATGGCAAAGGGCGCTGTAAGGCTGGAAGGGACCCACAGAACCCAGGTCTCTGTCCCCTTGGCCAGGGCAGTTGTCTCTGCCACTGAGGCCCAGGAGAAGACATGTTGTCCTCATGGCACTGGGGCCTCGGTGCCTCCTTGCAGCCCCACGGGGAAGCTGGAAGTTGTTGTCCCAGTGTTGTCCTTCCCTGGGCCTTGCACACCCACATCCCACGGTCCCAGGAAGAGCCCTGAGCCGTGTGTGAGGGACAGGATCCCCCTTCCCATTGCCTGGAGCTCAGGGCTTCTCCTTTCTGCTTCAGAAAGCAAACCAAGGGGTTTCTGAGCATCAGAGCTGAAGAAAAGACTCAAAGGAGACCTCATGGTGGCTACAGCTTCCTCACAAGGGGAGAAGGAGGGGAAGGGACTGATCTCTTCTCTGTGGTGACCAATGGTAGAAACCAAGGGAATGGCAGGAAGATGTGCCAGGGGAGGGTCAGGTTGGACATGAGGAAAAGGTTCTTCCCCCAGAGGTGCTGGACACTGAACAGTCTCCCCAGGGAGGTGTCACGGCCCCAACCTGACAGTGATCAAGAAGAGACTGGACAACGTCCTCAGACACATGGGGTGACCTGTGGGTTTGTCTTGTGCAGTTACAGCAGTTGGACTCAGTGATCCTTGTGCACCCGTCCCAACCCAAGAGATTCTATTATTAGATTAAATACTAGGTCAAAAGTCTATGTTTCCATTGTACAGATGAGTTGTAAACATACACATCATGTGCATGTCCACTGTGTGCATGTGGTGAGATGAACTCATCAGGTCTTTAAAGCATTTCACACAGTTTTGACATATTGGGTGCCTTCCTGTGGCTACCCTTTCTGCACAAATGATTATAAAAAGACATAAAAAAGACAACCATTTAGTGAGACATGGTCATAAAGGGGCTGTTATGGACAAGAAAGCTCACCATGAACTCTGGAGAGAGCGAGGAAGTTTATAATAAGCACCAGGAAGAACCAAGAAGCTCGAGGCCTCTTCTGAAGAGCGGGAGGCCTGAGCAGCCGTGATTGGCCATTGTAGGTATGGGAGAGGGTCAGGACATGTCAGGGAGAAGCAATGAGATGGCTGATGGCTTCAGTGAACCCTTCCAGCCATGTCTGAGCCCAGAAATGGAAAGCAGTTGATGTCTGCAGGTGGAGGAGGAACAGGAGGAAGATCTTCCTGGGAATACGGAAGGAAGAAAGGCCTCTCTTGGGCTAATCCTGTATGGCAGTGCCATTTGCATGCTGTGGGCATGGCTGTGCCTGGGAGATGGGGAACGGCTGCTGCTGGGGTGGCTGTGCTCAGTCATGGCCCATGAGCTGACCCTGCTCTGCTCCTCTCTTACACTGCCCACACTTGGATGGTCCTCAGGAATCATCCATGAACCTGGTGGATCCATGAACCTCCTGGAGTGAAGGGGTGTGGATCCAAATAGAGGATTCAAGCAAGTGTGGGATTGGCACATTGAGGTGATTGGTGACCATTGCCAGGTGTATGAAAGAAGCTGGATGAGTTGTGATTTGCTCACAGGCATTTCCAACTCCACAGAAAACAAGAAGCTTGCAGTTAAAGCAACAGCACTTGACATAAAACCCACCCCAAAACACAAAACACTCACACTGACCACAGGAAAAGCCTTGAAAAACATTGGAGAAAAATCTACCAGGTCCCAGGGGTCAGGGCTCAGCCATTCTGGTGATGAACAAGCATCAAGGGCTGACATGGCACCAGAGCCACCTCCACATGGCCCTCACCACCTGGAACCAGCGTCTCCAAGTCTTTCCTTCAGCAGCTTCCAGGGACAGGGACTTGCACTGGTTGTTTTCTTCACAGCTGTGTCAGTGATGGCCCTTCATGGGGTCCAAACACCCTCAGAAACTTGGGGTTTGCTTCTGCCTTTCACTTCATTGGAGGTTTGTTCAGCTTCAGTAGCTGCAGTTCAGGATCACGGCAGCAGAGGGCTCATTAACATCTAAAATGCTCTTACAAGCCAAGGCTCTGTGCATCATTTTCCTAAAGGCTTCAAGTCTGGTGTGGATGATTAGAGAGATTTCAGGAGTAGCCAAACAGAGAGCATTTCCATAATAAATAGCAATAAAGCCAAATTTCTTCTGTTTCCATCCGTGCTTGGCCTTCCAGAACCTTTCCAGAACAGGTGGTATCAGCAGCCTCCAGTTCATATTAATGTTTTGCATCTCCTGATAAAGACTGAATATGTCAGAAAAGTGGGTGACTAAATCACCATGTGAGTGAGGAGACAGGCCAGGACACCTCAAGAGGAGTCACACTCCTCTGGACCAAGAGGTGGCTGTTCCTGGCAATCTCAGGTGCCACAGCACAGCGATACTTGTGTTCAGGAGCTGGTCAAGTGACGCATCTCCTGTTCTGTAACGGTGTCTGAGTTTGCTCAGGTCACCCCTGACTTGAGCCCCATCCACTGCTGGGTGTTCTCCAGACTCCTGCCTTCAGGAACAAAGTCCCAGGAGACCTTGCTGGTGAAGATGGAGGCAAAGAAGCCATGAAGAACCTCAGTCCTGTCTGATTCGACTCTTACGAAGTTCTGCAGCAGGTCTGTGTTACCCTGGTCTTTTTCTGTAAGGAAGCTGTGTCAGCTCATCTTGCTGCTCTCAGCCTCCCCTGCAGGTACCAAGTCCAGGGCAGCTTTGTCATCATCCCCACATCCATGGACAAGGTTTCTGAATTCCTCCTTTGCAGCTTCCCCTGCTTCCACCTCTGTGTGCTGCCTTTGTGCCCTGGAGCTCCATCAGTTCAGACAAACACCCTCACGAGATAAATGCTTCATTACGCTGGTTCTCAGATAGATCATTCTTGTGCTTGGAGCAGCCTGTCCTGAAAGGCTGATCAGATTTCCTGAGCTCCTTCACCCTTCTGAGCTGCTTCCCTTGTTAACACCTGAATCAGCACCCCCAGTTTGACAAAGTCTTCTCCTCTCGAGCCCACCAGCCTGTGCTCTGCTGCTGGCCTTTCTCCCTCCCCTCTGGTGCCTGGGACCCCACTGTGTCCTGGTCACAACAGCCAAGGTGGACACTGATGTTCACATTCCTCACCAGCCCTTCCTTGTTTCCCAGTTCCAGATCCTGGTGAGAAAAAGCACTGCAGATACCAAGGTCATATCCCATAGGACCCAAGCAGGTCCCTCAGCAGGCCAAATCCTGCTCTCCTGAAATCCTGCTCTTTGCCTTGTTCTCATCTCCCAGGAGCCTCAGCTCCACTTTCCATCCCTGACTGTTCCATCCTGACCAACTCTTTCTCTCTGGTCAGGTAAAAGACCACAAGAAGCCTAATGGTTTGGGTTCCCTGCATGAAGGGCAGTTTATGAGATGGTCGAGCTTTTCGTGATAGTGGGAAGAAGCGGGAAAGAGAAAAAAGAAGTCTACTTGGAAGGTGAGGAATGGATATGAGGAGGAAGAAATGTGACTGGAAGGGCAGTGCTGTGGTGCAAGAGGTGACCCAGAGGGAGCTGAATCAGCCCATGGTTTGTGTGCCAAAGAGCAGCCAGTGAGGGAGCAGACACAGCAGTGAAGGTGCAGAAATGCTGGGGTGAGAGCAGGTGGGGAAGCGAGATGGGTGTCTGCAGCCTGCAGGGAAAGAGGGGCAGGGGTAGCACCGTGTAGAACAGCCTGTGGTGGAGATGGCAAAGGGCGCTGTAAGGCTGGAAGGGACCCACAGAACCCAGGTCTGTGTCCCCTTGGCCAGGGCATTTGTCTCTGCCACTGAGGCCCAGCAGAAGACATGTTGTCCTCATGGCACTGGGGCCTCGGTGCCTCCTTGCAGCCCCATGGGGAAGCTGGAAGTTGTTGTGCCAGTGTTGTCCTTCCCTGGGCCTTGCACACCCACATCCCACGGTCCCAGGAAGAGCCCTGAGCCGTGTGTGAGGGACAGGATCCCCCTTCCCATTGCCTGGAGCTCAGGGCTTCTCCTTTCTGCTTCAGAAAGCAAACCAAGGGGTTTCTGAGCATCAGAGCTGAAGAAAAGACCCAAAGGAGACCTCATGGTGGCTGCAGCTTCCTCTCAAGGGGAGAAGGAAGGGAAGGGACTGATCTGTTCTCTGTGGTGACCAATGACAATATCCAAGGGAATGGAAGAAAGATATGTCAGGGGAGGGTAGGTTGTGTGGAGGGGTTTTGATAAAGACTTATTGCTGAATTAGTCAGGCTCAAAGGAACCTCAAGACCACTTCGAGAAGCTGAGAACAGAATCTGCTGTGAGAAAGAGGGGTGTTCCTCAATCAGCGGGGTCCTGGCGTGGCGTGAATCATTGGACGTATCATCAGTGAGACTCCAGTGCATGGACAGCCCATGATACTCATTTAGCGAATCCATGCTTGGAGCGTGGACGCGTGATTAGAACATAGTTGCATATATAAGGAGGCTGGTTTCTGTAATAAATGGCTTTAGCGTGATTCACATTGAATCGACTTGTTTTGCTGAGTCCTTATTTCGCTCCAACAAGGTTGGACATGAGGAAAAGGTTCTTCACCCAGAGGTGCTGGACACTGAACAGGCTCCCCAGGGAGGTGTCACGGCCCCAACCTGACAGTGTTCAAGAAGAGACTGGACAACGTCCTCAGACACACGGGGTGACCTGTGGGGTGTCCTGTGCAGGGACAGGAGTTGGACTCCATGATCCTTGTAGATCCCTTCCAACTCAGGACATTCATTGATTCTATGAAATACTAGGTCAAATGTCCATGTTTTCATTGTGCAAATGAGTTGTAAACATACACATTATGTGCATGTCCAGTGTGTGCATGTGGTGAGATGAACCCAAGCGAGCACAAATGCCATCAGCTGTTCCTTGGGGTGTCATAAAGGCCAGTGGGACAGAGATGGTGTTCAGGGGTCTCTTCTAACCTGCGTTATTGTAGGATTCCATGAATCTTTGCCTTGGAGAGCTCTTTAACATCAGAATAGACAGAAGAAGAAGAATAAAAAATCACAGGCAGAAGCAGAGATGTAAAATGCCCCAGAGTATATACAGCAGCTCCTGTGAGGAACGTTTCTCCACTCAAACCCTTGATAGGAAATCTATTGGATAAATTTGATGAAAGCAGCTCAGTTTGATCTGCTCACACACTGGACCACAAGGAGGGTGATGGTGGGTACGATGCCATGTGGTCACTTGTGTCTCAGGAACTCATAGTCCAGTAGGAACCAATGGCTGTGGAGGGCACTGTGAGGTCACTTCTGCCTCTGCAGGGGATTGGCCAACAGCAGGAACATGGCTGGCAAAGGACTGTGAGGTCACAGACACGAGACGAGCAATCGGGCCCAATCAGCATGGCTGGATGAAAGGCAGGTCCTGCTTGACCACCCTGATCTCTTCTGTGACAAGGTGACCGGCTGAGCAGAGGAGGGAAAGTCTGTCGTGGGGAGTGAATCCGCCACACGGGCTGTGGGTGTTGTGTCCTTAGACTGCAGTAAAGCCTGTGACACCGTGTCCCACAGCATCTCCTGGAGAAGCTGCAGCTCATGGCCTGGATGGTGTATCTGTGATGGGTAAAGCACTGGCTGGAAGGCATTTTAGAGCCATTTGTCCCCTTCCTGTTCACATGGGCATCCCATGAATGCATCACTGCTCTGCCCCAGTGTAGACAGGCACAAGGCCTTCTCCTCCTGGACCTCTCACCTCACTTGTGCCACTGGTTTCTACAGCAGCCCCATCCTGGACTGTGGGATGCCCAGAACAGCCCTCGCAAGACAGACAAAGCTTTTTTCTACACCTTCCCCACATCCCTGCTCAATCCCCTCATGTACAGATCAAGGACCAGAAAGGTTGGGTACAAGGGGGACATTGAGAAAAATGGTCAGGAAAGCTTTGAGGTGCACAGAGAGCCCATCAACATGTTGGCAAGCTGCTCTCTCTGAACAAGCCCAGAAGACCAGCACAGCATTTGCTGTGTCCCAGAAACTCGCCTGGAAGGTTGGGATATGGAGAAAAGGTTTGGTCTGGGAAGGGACAGACAGGCGCTGGTGGAACTGGCTGGTGTGACCGTGAGACGTCTCTCCAACACCTCAGAAAAGTCCTGGCTCTCAGGGAGGCTGCATGGTCCTCTGAGAAAGAAAACAGCAAAAATGACTTATCATGGAATCATAGAATAATTGTGGCTGGAAGAGACCCTTAAGATCATCAAGTCCAACCATAACCTAAATCTGGCACTAAACCATGTCCCTAAGGACCTCTTCTGTATGTCTTTTAAACACCTTCAGTGATGGTGACTCCACAACCTCACTGGGCAGTCTGTTCCATTGCTTCAAAACCCTTTCCATTAAGAATTTATTCCTCATATCCAATCTAAACCTTCTCATGTGCAACTTGAGGCCATTTCCTCTCGTCCTATCACTTGTTACTTGGGACAAGAGACCAACACCCTCCATGACAAAACCTCCTTTCAGGCAGCTGTAGAGAGTAATAAGGTCTCTCCTCAGCCTCCTGTTCTCAAGGCTGAACAGCCCCAGCTCCCTCAACCGCTCCTCGTCAGACTGGTGCTCCAGACCCTTCACCAGCCTTGTCACCCTCCTCTGAACTCTCTCCAGCACCTCAAAGTCTTCCTTGCCATGAGGGGCCTAAAACAGACCCCAGGAATCAAGGTGCAGCCTCACCAGTGCCCAGTACAAAGGGATGATCACTTCTCTAGTCCTGCTAAAGCTCTGATTGAATCAAGGCTTGAACACCTTGGTGTGACCAGTTGGTGACAGGTTGGACTGCAGACTCCTGAGGTCCCTTCAACCTCAGTTCTCTCATGATCCCATTGTGATGTTGGGCTCTGTTTCAGACTGGAGCAGAGCAGGCGATGATGGGGCAGGATCCACCTGTGCTGTAGGTGACCATCTAAACCAACATCTCAGCCCGTGAACCAGCCAACCCCTCAGTGTGACTCGCTCTGGGCAACGTGTGAGGAGTCCTGGGCAGGGGAGGTTCAGAGGGCATGGGGCGCTGTGCAAGACACAACATGATCTTGGCTTCATGCCTGCAGGCCCATCAGATGTCAGTTGATGTCAATGGATATTAAAATAAGAAGAACTGAAGACAAAGATCCAAAGCAGAGGAACGTGTCAACCTTCTTTTTCTTTCTTTGTTTGTTTCTTTGTTTCTTTGTTTCTTTGCTTCTTTGCTTCTTTGTTTCTTTCTTTGTTTCTTTGTTTGTTTGTTTGTTTGTTTCTTTCCTTCTGTTTATTCATGTATGTATTTATGTATTTATTTATGTATTTAAGTATTTATTTACTTATTTACTTATTTACTTACTTATTTACATATTTATTTACTTATTTATTTAGTTAGTTAGTTACTTACTTACTGATTTGTTTATTTATTTACTAATTTATTTGTTTATTTATTTACTTACATTTTATTTTATTTTATTTATTTATTTATTTATTTATTTATTTATTTTAAAGTCTTTGTAGGGGATTCTCTTTTCTTTGGAAAGGAAAGAGTTCTCCAGAACTGGGCATGGCTTTAGGACACAAATGTCTTCAGCTCCAGGGACACAAGCACCTGGTGCCAGTGTAGATGCCCCGGGAACCCCTGCCCAGGCTCCACCTGCACTGCAAGGTGCTCTGGTCTCCCCAGGTCCTGTGTGAGAGATGCCAATCCCAGGCCAGCACCTCAGGTACACTGGGCCCCTAAAATGGCCCTGGCTGTCTATGGTGAGACAGCTGATGACTGATGTCTGTCTGGAAGTGTACTAAGGATAGGAGAAGAAATATTGGTCTTCCTCTGTACTTCTATTACCAACAGTCTATTATTTCATCCCCCTCGTCATTCAGGAGTTCCCACCTCTCCTGATTAAATGTCCCTGTCCAAGGACAACTTTCCAGCACTGTCTGGACGTTTGCCCTTCCCAGTGCTCTCAGGTTTCTCCTCCACTTGCTCTTTGGTCATTCAGTGGCCTCTCAGCTGTCTGGTTTCTGCTTTGAGCTTCATGGAGTTACAAACTTGCCCCATTCTTCAGAGCTCTAATTAACATGGCAGTCAACACGTTCATTGTGTTTATTTCTATCCTCTCCTATCTCTCTGTCTAAACCAGTTCTTGTGTGGGTGTCCCTTGTGGATGCTGGACCTCACCAGATCCAGCTTACACACACAGCTGAGGAAAGTGTTTTGCTGTTTATTAAACTGATGTAGGAAAAGTGATGCAATCTCTGGTGGCCAATGAGGGAACCGGCAGACTGGGGGTGGGGGTGAGGAGCCAGGTTGTCCATACAGTGTCCAGCCTCAAGGACAGTTCTCCTGCCTGTCCAGATGTCTTCAGGAGACCCTCGGGATCAATGTCCAGTGTAGAATGCTGCTGTCACTTCTTCTATACACTGGAAAATGACATAAAACACCCTGGAAAGAAAAACCCTCCTTTATGAAATCTTCTTTGAAATCTTCATCAGCAAGTGTCCCATTGAAACCTCTACAGTTAGTTCTGCAAGTCTGGAAGATTTGAAGGAAATTACAGAAAGAAACATCACTCGTTATGTCTTTCTGTGTTTTAATGAGCCCCATGGCGTATTTGGTGCTGAGTCCATGAACCTCAGATACCAAGGACAGGCTGAAGAATCTGCTCAAGAAGTCCAAGCCAGAACAAACTCCAAAGTACCTTGAAGCATTAATGGCCCCACTGAGGGCTGTTACTGACAAAGCCTCCCCAGGGACTCGTTAGAGCAGATAATTGGAGGCAGTGATTGCATCAGGCAAAGGCAAAGTGCAGTAGCTCTGATGCTGAGAAAGCCCTTGGTTTGTCTGATGAAGGACAATGGCCAAGCCTTGAGCCCCTGCCCCTGGGAAGGGAGATCCTGTCCCTCACAGGTGACTCAGGTTCTTCCTGGGGATGTGGGGAGCGCGATGCCCAGTGCAGGACAATGGTGTGACACTCCCTGGGGATGCAAGGAGGCAATGGGGTGCCATGGCCATGACAACCATGTGTCTCCTCTAAGACCTCACTGGCAGGGACATCAGCCATAGCCAAGGGGACAAAGACCTTGGCTCTTTCAGGGACATCCAGCCTTGCCAGTGCCCTTGGCCATCTCCACCACAGTCCATCCTGCACTGTCCCAGGCCTGTGGCTGTTTCCCCACAGGCTGCAGACACCCCATGTGCTTCCCCACCTTGTTCTCAGCCCAGTGTGTCCCCACCTGTGCTGCTGTCTCTCCATCCTCACCAGCTGTTCTTGAAACACAAAGTCATGGCTGATCCAGAGTCCTTCTGAATGACCACAGCACTGCGCTCAGAATGACATTTCTTTATCCTGAGCTCCACTCTGGGCCTCCAGAGCTGCAGTGTCTGATGGTTTTCCTTTCTCATGCTGTTTCCCACTACAAAAAAAAAAAAAAGTGCCATCATCTTGGAAAGTGATTTTCAAGAGTTCTTGAGCCACTACTGTCCTTCCCTCTCAATGTTCTACCCCAGCCAGCAACTAAGACCACAATAGCTGCTCAGGTACTCCTCCAACCTATTAAGTGCGATATGGAAGATAACCGAAGGGAATGGAGAAACCCGTGGGTTCAGAAATAGCATTTTAATAAGACAATAAAAATAGTATAATATACTACTACTACTATGTATATAATTAAATGAAATGAAACTTAAAAATTAAAATGATTCTATGAAACACTAGGTCAAAAATCTATGTTTTCATTGTACAGATGAGATGTAAACACATGGCTCAGGGCTCTTCCTGGGACCGTGGGATGTGGGTGTGCAAGGCCCAGGGAAGGACAACACTGGGACAACAACTTCCAGCTTCCCCATGGGGCTGCAAGGAGGCACCGAGGCCCCAGTGCCATGAGGACAACATGTCTTCTGCTGGGCCTCAGTGGCAGAGACAACTGCCCTGGCCAAGGGGACAGAGACCTGGGTTCTGTGGGTCCCTTCCAGCCTTACAGCGCCCTTTGCCATCTCCACCACAGGCTGTTCTACACGGTGCTACCCCTGCCCCTCTTTCCCTGCAGGCTGCAGACACCCATCTCGCTTCCCCACCTGCTCTCACCCAGCATTTCTGCACCTTCACTGCTGTGTCTGCACCCTCACTGGCTGCTCTTTGGCACACAAACCATGGGCTCATCCAGCTCCCTCTGGGTGACCTCTTGCAACACAGCACTGCCCTTCCAGTGACATTTCTTACTCCTGATATCCAGTCCTCACCTTCCAAGCTGTACTTTCTGACATTTTTTTGTCATACCTGCCTCTTCCCACTACCAAGGGAAGCTCAGCCACCTCGTAAACTGCTCTTCATGCAGGGAAACCAACACATTATGCTTCTTGAGGTTTTTTACCTGACCAGAGAGAAGTAACCTCACCATGATCTCCTAAATCCCGTGAGTGCTGCTGGCCTTTCATCTTCTGTGATACCCACGACCATGTCCCTGCTGCTGTTCCACCATGTTCTCAGGTGGGATGGATGTGACAACCTGTCTCCAAGATCCCTTCCTGGGTAGGATCTGTCATACTTAGGCTGAGGTTCTTTCCCAGCCATGTCCCTGCTGCTGGGTTGTCACCTCCAGAGACAGAACTGACCTCACTGTCCCCTTCACAGCCACAGTATTCTGACTGGATTATGTGTGCCTGAGACACAACTGAACTCATAATACCATAACTATCCATCACCTTTTTTATGGCCCAGGCCCCAATCAGATAAAAGTATACTTGTTTTATCAAATTTATCAAATATATTCCCTACTAGAGATTTGAGTTGAAAAACACTCTTCAGAGGAACTGCTGTATTTTTGTTGACAACATTTAGAACTCCTTTTCTGTCTTTTATTCTTTTTATTCTTCCTCTGCCTATTCTACCTTCAAAATCCTCTCCAAGGGAAAGACTCATTGAATCTCAGAATAACTTGAGGTTTGAAGAAAGCCCTTATCTCACTTGTCTCACTGTCCTGCTCCAGGCAGGGTGAACCAGGCGAGGTTGTTCAAGGGTTCCTCACAACTATGCCTCACCACAGAGAAGCTGAAAGTGCACTTGTCACATCATAGAGAGGGAGAATAAAGACGTTTAACAGTGTTGGTCCAAGTGCTGGTCACTGAGGGATGCTACTAGTAACTGGCTGCACAGAGGGCTTTGTACCGCTGATGACATTTGGCTTGATTGTCCAGCCAACTTCCCACCCAGCTTCCAATTCTCCAGCCCAGAGATCACTGATCTGGCTACTAGGACACCAAGGAACACCATGTCTGTGACCCTGCAAAATTCCGGGTATGGCGGCAGGTTGACCAGCTGTTAATTCTCCTTCATGCTTTTCATGCAGATGGGTTCGATATCTGCCTTTCCAAAGACCTCGGAAACCCTCTTACCACTTTGTCTTGCTTTTGAGAGCACAACCCCGAATCACAGGCAAGGGTGACAGCAGACAGGAGCACTTGCAATGAGCCTGTCCCAGCAGCTGAGATGAATCTCACTGGGACATTGAGGTTTGTTCCTGGAGTCACACACAGAAATGCCAGGGTTCCATCAGGCATCAATATCTGAGTTGGTCTCAGGACCCCTTCTGCACCCAGGGATGCTCAGAGACAGTCTGTCCCTTTTACACACAAAGGTAGGAGTCACACTGTCCCTCTGGCCTCCCGTTGCCACTCCAAAGGGGTGGGAGACACCTCAGCCCTGTGGTGTGTCACCCTGCTCTGCACTAATCTGAGATGTCCCACGTCATGAGGAATGGACACGGGGAGCTCAATTAAGGAAGCACAAGCCAGTGCTGCATTCAGGCAGTTTCCCATGGGGTGTTACTTCCAAAAGGAAGTGACCTCAGGACCTTGTGTGTGCCACAGGTTTTCATGGAACCCCAAGGAACAGTTGATGGTGTTTGTGCTCACTCGTGTTCATGTCACCTCACATCCATGATGTCCGTGATCTCATCTCATCTGTACAAAGCAACACAGACTGCTGAACTATTCACTGAGTGTCCATCCATGGATGGAAGAACAGATTCTCTGGGTGAAAGGCCAGTATTGAAAATGGTGGTTGTGAGGGGCCAGTCCATGGTGACTGACCTGGGGCTCCTTCCATGGGGTGTGCAGTGCACAGGGGCACAGCCCAGCCCCTGCTCTGCTGGTCCTGCAGGTCTCTGGCAGGAGCCTGGCTGTGAGAGGACACTGCTGTGTGCCAGCCCTGCACACACACACTGTTCAGATGTACGCTGGGGTTTCATCTGTGGGACACTTTTGTAGGAATACGCTTGAGAGAAACTTTGCAAGAAGATATAAACCATCATGCCCTGCCCTGACCAGATCACCTTTCTATCTGGAAAGGCTGTTTTGGGGCCAGCTCTGTCACAGCAGTGCCCATTGCCTGTCCCTGCCTGCGCCCACAGCACTGACACACAGCAGGACAGTGACCAAGCTGCCAGAGCACTCAGGCCTTGCACCAACACCAGGGATGAGAAGGAGAGTGTGGGAGTGGAACCAGAACGGCTCTGGAAGAACAAGCGCTGCTGCTCCCTGGCAGGGCTGCCGGGATGGACACGTTTCCCCTCCTCCCATGTACACAGGACCTGTCCCTGCAGCTCCAAACAGGCCTTGGAGGAAGAATATCAGTGAAAAAAAAATCACTGCAGAGCCCTTTATTTTGTTTAAATACACAGAGAGCATGGGTCCATATTTATACAGCCAGTGGGTTTGAAAAAAAGCTGACAATGAATTAGAAAGGGGATGACAAAAATATCATGATTTATTAAAAAATAAACACCACCAACACACACACACACACACAAGTCTGGGCCTCTAATGAGTTACATTAAAACTGTTATTTGTTAAAGAGAAGATGATGAACACTTTATTATTTTTCAAATGCATCCCTCCATTAGTTTCCTCAGGGCATCCTTGAGCTCCCTGTTCCTCATGCTGTAGATGAGGGGGTTCAATGTTGGAGATATCAGCGAGTATAGAACAGACACCAGCAGGTCCAAGGATGGGGAAGAGATGGAGGGGGGCTTCAGGTAGGCAAAAAAGGAGGTGCCGGCAAACAGAGAGATGACAGCCAGGTGAGGGAGGCAGGTGGAAAAGGCTTTGTGCCGTCCCTGCTCAGAGGGGATCCTCAGCACAGCCCTCAAGATCTGCACATAGGACACCACGATGAAAATGCAGCACATAAAAACCAAACAGGCACTAACCACAAGAAGCCCAAGTTCCCTGAGGTGGGAGTGTGAGCAGGAGAGCTTGAGGATCTGGGGGATTTCACAGAAGAACTGGCCCAGGGCATTGCCCTTGCACAGGGGCAGTGAAAATGTATTGGCCGTGTGCAGCAGAGCATTGAGAAACCCAGTGGCCCAGGCAGCTGCTGCCATGTGGACACAAGCTCTGCTGCCCAGGAGGGTCCCGTAGTGCAGGGGTTTGCAGATGGCAACGTAGCGGTCGTACGACATGACGGTGAGAAGAAAATACTCTGCTACTATCAAGAAGGAAAACGAAAAGAGCTGTGCAACACATCCTGAGTATGAGATGGCCCTGGTGTACCAGAGGGAATTGGCCATGGATTTGGGCACAGTGGTGGAGATGGAGCCCAGGTCGAGGAGGGCGAGGTTGAGCAGGAAGAAGTACATGGGGGTGTGGAGGTGCTGGTCCCAGGCTATGGTGGTGATGATGAGGCCGTTGCCCAGGAGGGCAGCCAGGTAGATGCCCAGGAAGAGCCAGAAGTGCAAGAGCTGCAGCTCCCGTGTGTCTGTGAACGGCAGGAGGAGGAACTGGGTGATGGAGCTGCTGTTGGACATTGGCTGCCTGTGGGCATGACGACCTGTGCAAGGAGGAAAGACAGTGACAAGTTAGGGGAGACTTCTCTGGGGAAAATATGTTGTTTCTCATGGAAAACCCCCTCCCTGATGGAGGGATGTTTCAGCTCATTCTCTTTGTCTATGAAGTGGGAAAAACATTTCATCACAGTTTAAAATGCAGCTTGGTCATCTGGTTTCCATCAACACAGCTCTGGGGCAAGACCCCTGAGTTGGTGTCAGAACAATAAGTGACCGACACTCGCACACCAACCCCAGAGAGCAAGAGCACCAGAAACAGGTGGAGAAACAGGGAAGGACACTGCAGTGCTACCAGAAGATAAAGCAAGGACAGAAAGGCAGATGGGCATGCTGTGGAACCTTCTCCTGACCCGGCTGTGCTGCTGCCACTCACATGATGACACTGGAGAGCAAGTACTTTTAGCACCTTTTTTGAGTACCACGTTCCAGGAACCCTTCACCTGGAGGTCCAGCTGCTGAGGTGGAGACTCGTGACCTGGACCCCATGGCTTTGGGGCAGAGGGTCTGCTGGGGAGGAGAGGAGACCAGGGGTTGCTCTGGGAAATGTGTCTGCACTGGAAAGGATGTGAGAGACATTCCTAAATCCCATCCCCAGCATTTCTGATAGCAGTTAAGTCTTCCTGCCCATGTCTGTGCTGCCTGGAGCTGTGTCTCTGTCCCTGGTCTGCTCCCTGTCAGTGTCACAGACCCCGTCCCACCCGCTGTGTGCTCAGCTCTGTCCTGCTCACACCTCCTGGCACTGCCCAGGGGCAGCTCTGTGTGTGCAGGGGCTCAGGAGCAGCTCAGACCAGTCCTAACGAGAACTGCGGTCTCAGTGTCTTCTCCAAAGAGAGAAATAAATCCCCATCTCCCACTGCACACCCAGACGAGCAAGAGCGGAAAACTGAAAGCACAGACTCCTTCCCTTGCAGCTGTTTCTGTGTTGATGTCGTTGTTCAGAAGGACCCTCTGCCATGTCTGTGGGGGAATCTGGAGCTCTGAGCAGCCCTGACCCACACAGCCCCCTTCAACCCCACAAGCTCCCTGCCTGCCCTGCCGGGGGTCGCTCCTTCCACCCACAGCTGCTGCCATGGGATCTCCCGGGCAGGCTGAGCGCTGACCCTGGCAGGCGGCAGAGTCCCTGCCCGGCACAGCCCTGGGGTGCAGGGACCCTGCTCTGCAGGACAGCCCTGGGCACCCCTGGGTGCTCCCCAGGCTTCACAGCTGTTCAACATGGCCTGACAAGAGCCCCGTCCTTACAGACCCCACAAGCTGTGCCTGTGCCAGTTTCAGGAGATGCCTCCAGGAGCTACAGCTGCACTGCCCTGCACCCAGAGACTTACCATGGCAAGGGCTGCAAAGGTTTCTCCTCCAGGGAGCTCTCAGTCATCCTCCCAGTCCTGACCACCTTTAATCTCTCTCTGCCTTGCTCGTCTCCTGAGATCCCCAGGCAGAGCCCTCAGCCCTGCTGCGTGTGCAGAGGAGCTGCTCCTGGGCAGAGCTGTCTCTCTGCAGCGCTGCCGCTGCCATGAGCTCCCTGTGTCCCAGGAGCCCAGCCCAGCTCAGCACCACAGGAGCAGCCCAAGGCGCTTTAATGACCCCTCTGGTGGGTTTGGTGCTGAGTCCATGAACCTCAGACCCTGGAGGAAGTTGAAGAAACTTCTCAAGAAGTCAAAGTCAGATGGAAACTCCAAAGTTTCTTGTAATGTTAATGGGTCACACTGAGGGACACAACTGAGAAACTGTTCCCAGGATCTGGTTAGAGAAGAAAACTGGAGGCAATGATGACAGGTCAGGAAAAGGAAAGTAAAGGTCTCTCTGATGCTGTGTAACCCTGGATGTGTTTCATTAACCAAAGGACTAAGCCCTGACCCCCAACCCTGGGGAGTCAGATCCTGTCCCTCCCACATTGCCCAGGGCCCTTCCTGGGACAGTGTGATGTGGGGCTGTGCAAGGCCAAGGGCAGGACTATGGTCCCACACCTCCCAGGTTCCTGGCTGGGGACAAGGAGGGTTTGGAGCTCATTGACAACATTTCCTGACACGGGTGACTGAGGAGTCAGTGGGGTGAGGTGCCCTGTGGGACTTCACACTTACAAACCAGAAAGAGTTGGTCAGGATGGAACAGTCAGGGATGGGAAAGTGGAGCTGAGGCTCCTGGAAGATGATCACTGTAGGAACGAGATAAGGACTCAGCAAAACAAGTCGATTCAATGTGAATCACGCTAAGCCATTTATTACAGAAACAAGTCTCCTTATATACGTAACTATATTCTAATCACACGTCCACGCTCCAAGCATGGATTCGCTAAATGAGTATCCTGGGCTGTCCATGCGCTGGAGTCTCACTGATGATACGTCCGATGATTCACGCCACGCCAGGACCCTGCTGATTGTGGAACGCCCCTCTTTGTCACAGCAGACTCTGATCTCAGCTTCTCCAAGAGGCCTTGAGATTCCTTTGAGCCTGACTAATTCAGCAACAAATCTTTATTCATCAAAACCTGTCCACAGATCACAAGGCCAAGAGCAGTATTTCAGGAGAGCAAGCTTTGGCCTGCTGAGGGACCTGCTTGGGTCCTATGGGATGTGACCTTTCTCAAATACAATATCCCAGAGGCGCTGCCAGCACCACTGAGTGTCTCAGATTTGGCAAGTACTGGCTCCATCTTGGAGCAGCTGAAATCGGCTCTGTCTGACATTGGTTGAACTCTTGTTGTCTTCTCAGAGAGGTGACAACTGTAGCACAACCACACTCACCCCCAGTCCCAAGACTTTGCCATGTAAGCCCAGTACAAGGTGACAATGTGTTATTTCTTGCAAACTACTTGGTCATGGAGAAGAAATGCCCACAGTTCTGTGGGCAACTGAAGGAAGTCACCAGTCAATGAGCAGGTTTCTATGGGGAAATGTAATTGCCCTGGCATTCATTGACCATTCAAAGTGGCAGGTGCCAACACTCCAGAGGATCTTGGGCCAACTGCTTAACATGGCTGTCTGGTGGGCCAAGAAGGGTGATGCTCACCTGGATCTGGAACTGGGAAACAAGGAAACCCTGGTGATGGATGTGAACATCAGTGTCTACCTTGGCTGTCATGAGCAGGACACAGTGGGTTCCCAGGCACCAGAGGGGAGGGAGGAAGGCCAGGAGCAGAGCACAGGCTGGTGGGCTCCAGAGGAGAAGACTTGGACATACTGGGGGATGGTGGGCAAAGTGGTGACATGGAAGTAGATCTGAAGGGTGAAGGAGCTCGGGAAATCTGATCAGCCTTACAGGACAGGCTGCTCCAAGCACAAGAATGATCTCTCCAAGTACCCATGAACAGAAGCATTTATCTCATGAGGCTGCTTGTCTGACATGATGGAGCTCCAGGGCAAAAAGGCAGCACACAGGAGGTGGGAGCAGGGGAAGCTGCAAAGGAGGAATTTAGAAACCTTGTCCATGGATGTGGGGATGATGACAAAGCTGCCCTGGACTTGATACCTGCACGGGAAGGGCAGCAAGATGAGCTGACAGAGCTTCACTTGCAGTAAGAGAATAGACAGGGTGAACATGGGCCTGCTGCTGAACTTCATAAGAGTAGAATCAGAAAGAACTGAGGTTCTTCATGGCTTCTTTGCCTCCATCTTCACCAGCAAGGTCTCCTGGGACTTTGTTCCTGAGCACAGGAGTCTGGAGAACACCCAGCAGTGGATGGGGCTCAAGTCAGGGGTGACCTGAGCAAACTCAGACACCATTACAGAACAGGAGATGGGTCACTTGACCAGCTCCCTGAACACAAGTATCTCTGTGCTGTGGCACCTGAGATTGCCAGGAACACCCACCTCTTGGTCCAGAGGAGTGTGACTCCTCTTGAGCTGTCCTGGCCTGTCTCCTCACTCATATGGTGATTTAGGCACCCACTTTTCTGACATATTCAGTCTTTATCAGGAGATGCAACACATCAATATGAACTGGAGGCTGCTGATGCCACCTGTTCTGGAAAGGGAGGGAAGGAAGAGCAGAGAACGAAATAGAAGAAATTTGGATTTATTGCTATTTATTATGCAAATGCTCTCTGTTTGGCTATTCCTGAAATCTTTCTAATCATCCACACCAGACTTGAAGCCTTTAGGACAATGATACACAGAGCCTTGGCTTGTAAGAGCATTTTGTATGTCAATGAGCCCTCTGCTGCCATGATCCTGAACTGCAGCTACTGAGAGAATGAACAAACCTCTAGTGAAGTGAAAGGCAGAAGCAAACCCCAAGTTTCTGAGGGTGTTTGGACCCCATGAAGGGCCATCACTGACACAGCTGTGAAGGAAACAACCAGTGCAGGTCCCTGTCCCTGGAGGCTGGTGAAGGAAAGACTTGGAGACACTGGTTCCAGGTGGTGAGGGCCATGTGGAGGTGGCTCTGGTGCCATGTCAGCCCTTGATGCTTGTCCATCACCAGAATGGCTGAGCCCTGACCCCTGGGACCTGGTGGATTTTTCTGAACTGATTTTCAAGGCTTTTCCTGTGGTCAGTGTGAGTGTTTTGTGTTTTGGGGTGGGTTTTATGTCGAGTGCTGTTGCTTTAACTGGTTGTGTTTTTATGATAATTTGTGCAGAAAGGGCAGTCACAGGACGGCACCCAATATGTCAGAACTGATGCCGAGTGAAATGCCGTAAAGCCCTGATGAGTTCCCCCTGTGTCTGTGTCTCTCCTGGAAGGAGTCTGTCCCGAGAAGGGGATCCAGCTCCTGCCACTCTCTGCAGAGGCACATGAGCAGTGTCCATCACCTGGGGACACAAAGGGTGATGCTTGCCAGACCAGCCTTCATCTCACCACCAAGAGCAGGGACAGCGCCCTGGGCCTCCTGGGCACAAGGACAGCCTCGGGGCCAGCAGCACCCCGAAGTCCTTCCTCCAAGGAGTGCTGGGTGCATGGGCAGTGGGTGGGGTGGGACACTGGGGGCCCATGTCACTTTCATGTCACAATGCGACCACGGGGCAATGCTGATGTCACAATGCCCCGGGGCAGTATAAAAGGGAGCAGCGTCCCATGTCTGCTGCCAGAGCTGGCCTGGAGGCAGCCTGAAGACATCGGAGAGGAAGTCCTTGAGGAGCCGGTGGAATCCCTTGACAGGGGCTGAAGGAGGAAGAGCTGGACGAGGCAGCTGGAGTTTCTCCGCTGCAAGGCCATCTCCCAGCAGGGCAACCTTCCAGGTTCATCTGATGGATGATCATCCTTTTCAGCTGGATAGCAGTAGCCAAATGAAGGGAATGCCTTCTTGAGGAGCACTGCAGAGCTCACCGTCCTGATGGAGTGGGGAGCTAGGGTCAGCAGCTGTAGGAAGTGGAATGCAGAGTGGTTTGAAGGGGGCCCGGTGCTCTCCCGGCCACCAGAAGGTAGATGCGTGGTTGGCATAAGGTGATGGAGCGAATGGGTAAGCTGGGCAAGGTTCCAAGTGTTTGTCAGGGATTTCCCCAGCATGTACTGGTAGTGAAAGGAAGGGGAAGGAAAAGAGGGAGAGAGAAGAAGAGGGAGAGGGAGAGAGAGAGGGAAGAGGTGAAGCAAGAGGAGAAGAGAGAGAAGAGAGAAGAGAGAAGAGAGAAGAGAGAAGAGAGAAGAGAGAAGAGAGGAAGAGAGAAGAGAGAAGAGAGAAGAGAGGAAGAGGAGGAAGATGAAGAGGAGGAGGAGGAGGAGGAGGAGGAGGAGGAGGAAGAGGAAGAGGAAGAGGAGGAGGAAGAGGAAGAGGAAGAGGAACATCCTTTTCAGCTGAATAGCAGTAGCAAAATGAAGGGAATGCCTTCTTGAGGAGCACTGCAGAGCTCACCGTCCTGATGGCGTGGGGACCTAGGGTCAGCAGCTGTAGGAAGTGGAATGCAGAGTGGTTTGAAGGGGGCACGGTGCTCTCCCGGCCACCAGAAGGTAGATGCGTCGTTGGCACAAGGTGATGGAGCGAATGGGTAAGCTGGGCAAGGTTATTAGTGTTTGTCAGCAATTTCTTTAGCATGTACTGCTAGTGAAAGGAGGGAGAAGGAGAAGAAGGAGAGGGAAGCGGAGTGGAGAAGCGGAGTGGAGAAGCGGAGAGGAGAGGAGAGGAGAGGGGAGGGGAGGGGAGGGGAGGGGAGGGGAGGGGAGGGGAGGGGAGGGGAGGGGAGGGGAAGGGGAAGGGGAAGGGGAAGGGGAAGGGGAATGGAAGGGGAGGGAAGGGGAGGGGAGGGAAGGGAGAGAAGAAGAGATCATCATCCTATCCTTCTATTATTCTGTGGTCTTCTGGGAGGCATGACCAGCCTGTGGGCCGAGGAGCCAGGTCTCGCTCAAATGCTCAGGGAACAGCCGATCGCCAGTGTTGGGGTCAGGAAGGAATTTTCCCCCGGGGCAGACTGGCCCTGGTCCCCGGGGTTTTTTTTGCCTTCCTCTGCAGCATTGAGCATGACCACCTGTCAGAGCTCCTCTGGGCCCTTTTGGCTCGGTTCATGCCCACTGCTCTTGCCCTCCAAGGCACCACTCGTGCCCTGGCTTTCTCGGGTTCTTTCTCCCAGGGCAAGTTTGCAGCAGGAGCCAGCTCTCCTCCTTCTCCTTCTTCTATTAAAATTTGTAATTTTAATAAAATAAATATAAATATTAAAAAAAAATAATTCTGTTTCCAGATGTATCCTTTATGTATGTGTCCCTGAAACTGTTTTTGGATCTAAAACCTCTCTGGCATTTCAGTCGAACAGTCACATCTTATTGGACTCCTTGTGAGCGTACAGAATAGAGCAGCACAGCACAGCACAGCACAGCATGGTTGTGCTCAGTAGCTGTGCCTGGAGCACGATGAGCTCTGAGCCAGGCCTGAGGACTCCATCCAGGAGAGCCGCTCTCTGCAGGGCAGGGCCCAGGCCCGTCCAGGAGATGGGGCAGAGACAGGCACACACACCTACAACATGGCTCAGGCAGGCACCAGAGGTCCCAGGCTGAGCTGAGACACGGCCCCTGGGCCCCTGCAGGAGATGGTCCCCAGGGAGGCCGGTCCCAGCCACTGAGGCCTTTGAGCACCCCAAGACCCTGTAGACACGGATGACTGGCAGCTTTGGAGACTGAGTCTTGGCCCAGATGGACCTTCTCTCTGATCAGGACTTTTGTTCTCAGATTCTTTTGTTTAGGTACGTGTTTTCCAAAGCAAGGATCTCAGGCATTACTAAAAAGGAGAACAAGGAGAAAAAGAAATCCATGTCACACACCACACACTATCCCATGTGTGTGTGAGTTTTGACGCAAATGTCCAAAATGGCAGCAGCTTCCTTACTCTTTCAGTACTCCAAAGAGTATCTCTTAAAGGCTTTCCAGAAGTTCTGAACCTCTTCCCACCAATCAAGGTAGGCAAATAACTCCGAGAAAGGTGCAAGTCACACAGGAGGTGTGGAAGGTTTACCCTGCGGCTGAAGTGCATTTTGCATCCCCTGTACAGATGGCCAACTGTGGATCTTGGTTTGGGTAGAAAAGGAAACATGACTGCAGTAGCAGCAATGGACTCTTTTTGCTCATTTGGGAAGAGTCATCATTTGCCTGGCTGTGCTTTGGGAATGGATTCAAAGCGAGTCTTATTTCCATGGCGGTCTGTTGGCACTGTCCAGCGCAGCCTATGGCTCTGGTCACACTGGGGATTTTCTCCACGCTGCAGTGGTTGAAACCATCCTGTTATCCCCTCAGAAAAGGCTTTGTGAGCCTGGTCCTCCTCGCTGTGGGGCCTCATGGACATCAGCTCTGGTGCCGAGAGGGGACAGCTACCAGGGCTCTTCTCTTGGTTGCAGGGCTGGTTTCTGCCATGACTGGAGAGAAGAGCAGGAGCTTTGTCCTGGAGAGCCAAAGGGCAGAGAAGGCACCAGGGACAGCCAGCAGCTGTGCCCAGCACGTGGCCACCAAGGTCAGGGACAGGCCCCTGGAACTCCTGGGCACCGGGACTGCCTTGGGGCCAGCACCCCAAAGGCTTCCTGCAAAGGGTGCCAGGTGGGGCTGTGGTGGGGGGGCTTTGCAGCTTCCCCTGCTAGGGAAAGGAGGAGAAAGGGAAGAAGGGAAGTGAGGTATAGTTCAGCTGTAAGGGACCTAGAATGACCATCTAGTCCCACTGCATGACCAATTCAAGGCTGATCTAAAGTTAAAACAGGGTAGTAAGTGCATTGGCCAAATGCCTCTTGAATGCTGAGGCTTGGGGCATCAACCAGCTGTCACAGAATCACAGAATGGTTGGGCTTGAAAGGGACCTCTGGAGATCATCTAGCCCAACCCACCTGCTAAAGCAGGTTCGCCCAGAGCAGATCGCACAGGAAGGTGTCCAGGTAGGTTTTGAATGTCTCCAGAGGAGGACACTCCACAACCTCTCTGGACAGCCTGTTCCAGTGCTCAGGCACCCTCACAGTAAAGAAGTTTTTTCTAATATTCAGATGGGACCTCCTATGCTGTGCCCGTTGCCCCTCATCCTATCGTTCAGAAGGCTGTTCCAGTATTTGACCACACTCTCAGTAGAGGGTCAAGTCTGAACTTCCTCTGACCCAGGTTTGCACCATTCACACATGTCCTGTCACTGGATACCAGGGACAAGAGACCAGCACTTCCCTATACACTTCCCTCCTCAGGAACTTTTAGAGGGCAATGAGCTTGCTCATCAGCTTCCTTCTCTCCAAACCAGAGAAATCCAGATTGCTCAGCCACTCCTCAGAGGACATGCCTTCCGGTCGGTCACCAGCTTTGTTGCTCTCTGGACACATTGGAATACTTCAACATCCTTGTCAAATCGCGGGGCCCAGAACTGCACACAGCACTCAAGGTGAGGCCACAGCAACTCTGAATACAGCAGGATAATCACCTCCTTTGAGCGGTTGGTTCTGCTCTGTCTGATGTACCCCAGGATGGGATTTGCACTCTTGGCTGCCAGGGCACACACTGCTGACTCTTGTTGAGCCTCCTGTCAACCAGCGCCCCAAGGCTCCTTTCTGCAGGGCTGCTCTCCCGCCAATCCTCTCCCCATTTAGACTTGTCCTTGGCATTACTTTATCCTAGGTGCAGAATCCGGCATGTGGACTTGTTAGATTTTATGCCGTTGATCATTGCCTAATGCTCCAATCTATCTAGATCGTTCTGCAAGGCTCCTTGTCCCTCAGGATAGTCATCAGCACCTCCGAGGATGGTATTATCAGAAAATTTGCTACTGGTGCATTAAATTCCTGCATCCAGATTATTGATAAAAATATTGGACAGACCTGGCCCTAGGACTGAGTCCTGAGGAACATCCCTGGTCACTTGTCTCTAGCCAGATGTACCACCATCCACTGCAGCATTTTGAGCCCTGCCATTCACCCAGCTCTCCACCCAGCACACTGCGTATCTGCTCATCTCACAGCTGGACAACTTGTCCAGAAGTGTGCTGGGAGGGACAGTATCAAAGGCTTTACTAATATCCAGACAAACTACATCTACTGCCTTCCCTTCATGCACTAGGCAGCTGAAATTCCAAACCTTATAAACTTGCTGAAAAGTCAAAACACTTAGGAGGGAAATATTCAACAAAAATTCTGAGAAAAGAATGCACATTAGTATATTTGTGGTGTACTTTCTTCCCACTCCTCCTGACTTCAATTTAACACAGTGAGGCACAGACACAATCTACATGTTTTTTTTTTCTAATACCATTGCTAAGGATTTCAAAGTAAGAACAGATTTTTAGCAGATACAGTTAAATTAGAGAACATTTCACAAACGACACATCTGTGATCCTTTAAACTGACTCAGCTGAGTTGCTGGTTGCTGCTGGCTACCCATGTGAAATCACAGTTTCTGCTATCACCAGTGTCATTTACCATTACCACACTACCCATCTCTTCTGCAAAAGCACTGATCATATCATGCGTACCAACTTAATTCGCTGGATGAAACACATAATCCTGCTTCCTAGAAATCAGGTTTGGCCCTGCCAAACATTTTGATAAATAAAGTTATTAAAACATATGTTTACCTAGGATGGTCTGATACAGTTTAAAATGGAGAAGTCTAAATACATTATTTCAAGTCCATGAAGTACATGGCTAAGTACTTCTTTCAGAATTCGAGAAAATGACAGTGCATCCCATCTAGAAAACCACATTCAACCCCCAAAGGAAGATCTAGTCCATCTAAAATAAGTGTTTAGTAATCCACGATATCAGCATCATTAAAAAGGTCAAATATGTCTTTCTCAAAATACCAAGTCAGACAGAGAGAGACAGACAGACAGACAGACAGGGCTTTGCAACCAAGGCAGCCCGGCTCCCCACAGGAGCATCCAACCTCGTGTCTGCAGTGGTGACCTTGTGTGACAGCAGGGAGGGACTCAGTCCTCCCTGTGACTTCTGGTTGGCAGTGCCTTGTTCTCTGGAGATCCAGTGTGTTACATCTAGGATCAGATTCACAGATTCATTTCCACCCGCAACTGGGTCAGTTGAGGCGGGGGGGGGTGTTATGAAAATACGATACGCCCTCAAAAACCCCACAAAAATCACAAAAAATCTAAACCGGGCAGGTCTTTCACATCTCAAAATGGACAATTTAACTTGTGAACATTTTGATCGTTGTCGTGAGTCTGCACAGCTGCTGGAAATGGAAATAGGAATGTCCTTTTGTTTGCTCAGTATGGAAAGCCCCAGGCAACCCTGTGCACAGTCTGCATAAGCAAGTTACCTGACGGAAGTTGCATTATTGGTGGAAGAAGAAATGCTGAAAGGATCTACAGAAGCATGCTTTTGATTGGCAAAGTGTTTGCCAGTGTTTAGGATGAGGCTGATATTATGTAGGGTTTTTCTTTGCTCGAAGACAGAAGAGACTACTCCGTGGAGAGCAACTCTTGCTCGTCAGGATTAGCCCAGGTGCTTTGTCTTGCTTTGTGTCTTATGTTCTCAGGACTCACCTCAAGTGTTTTGATCTATAGAAAGTTCCTAGAGAAAGTGATTTGCTTGCTTGTGAGAGGCACTTATCTCAGCAAGTGCAAATCTCCTCCTCATAGAGGGTGGTGAATCGCGGCTGGGGCGTCTCCTAAACAGACCAGCTGAGGGGTTGTTGAAGCTCTAAACCAGGCTGCTCAGGGGGAGGTGGGTTAATGTCCTCCTTTGGCCTGGGGAGGGGAAAATAGGTCTATTAAAGTCAGATCTAGTGCAAGCACAGGGCAGTTTTCATTGGAAAAAAAGGACACTTTGCAGGCAGACACAGCAGAGGGTGTAACCCCAAGTTTTGTGCTATTGCTGAAAATTTTTTCCAGCACCTGATCAGCACATCAAGGTGAGTCCATATCTGTCATTAGTGAATGCACTAAAGGAGGAGCTTAAAGAATCATGCCCCTGAAGTTAAAAATAAGACATATAAGAAACGCAGTTGGTTTTCATTTTCCCACTCACTTAAAAAAATTAAAGTGTCACACTTGCAAGTTCTCTCGGTGAGCATGGAAGCAACACATTTGTAAGGAAAACAGAGATGCTTGGTTTTGTAACGATACGAACCGGAGGGAAATCACAAGTTATGTCGCGATGCATGATAGTATTGCAAGAACTGACCACACCATCTCAATTTTGGTTGGGAATTAGTCAACTCTGGACATCACTAAGTGAGAATGTAAATTGGGAATCAGTTTGGCAGCAATTTGGGAAGAGGATTTGTAAGGTTCACACTGTTCTCCTGCTTCTGTTCCCACTGCTGGGGGCAAAAATGTCCTTGTTGTCAATAACACTCAATAAATGGCATGTGATAGAAAAATAACCAACAGGATGAGCAGCCGCCCATGTTCTGGTTTTGGAGATTCATCTGCCTGGGGACTTTTAGGACAGCGGAACTGGCTGAGTAGACTGGGTAGGGTCTTACTTTGTTTCTAGGGAGAATTAAGCCAAGTCTAATTGGAGTCACTTAAATCCAGAACGTGAGGGCACGGGTTCACGGTGAGACCAAAGGATGTGAAGACCCTTTGCAGCAGAGGATCTGTCCATGGGCATGTCTTTACTCTTCTGCAGTTAATGAAGCGCTTCCAACACGGCACCACCTTGCATTACCCCGAGTGCTTGAATTAGGGATAATTACCATGTCTGAGCTGTCAGGCAGCCATCTGCCAGCCCACAGAACCTGGTGCCTGAGCCCAGAGGCTATGCCTATGCTTTCACACCTATGCTTTCCATAGCAGGTGCCCTGGGGTTTAGCTGAGACCTGCTCCCCCACCTGTTTTCCTACCTGGACATCTAGGAGGTGAGAGAGGCCACATGCCAAACACATGGAGCCGGCACCAAAAGGTTGAGATTCTTTAATGGAATAGACGTAGGCTGGCAGGTTCCTGCACCCATGGCAGCACTTTCGCAGAGCAATTCATTACCATCATGTACTAGAGGATTGTTTTTCATAGTTTCTTTTAGTAACTTTAAAGGCAAAGAGAAGTTCCTTTGTATGTGAATAACCTGCTCAGTAATTTCATGCCACCGCCATTCCCAGGTGGTTTCAGCCATGCCCAGTGCGTGACCACCAAGAGCAGGGACAGCGCCCTGGGCCTCCTGGGCACAAGGACAGCCTCGGGGCCAGCAGCACCCCGAAGTCCTTCCTCCAAGGAGTGCTGGGTGCATGGGCAGTGGGTGGGGTGGGACACTGGGGGCCCATGTCACCTCCATGTCACAATGCGACCACGGGGCAATGCTGATGTCACAATGCCCCGGGGCAGTATAAAAGGGAGCAGCGTCCCGTGTCTGCTGCCAGAGCTGGCCTGGAGGCAGCCTGAAGACATCGGAGAGGAAGTCCTTGAGGAGCCGGTGGAATCCCTTGACAGGGGCTGACGGAGGAAGAGCTGGACGAGGCAGCTGGAGTTTCTCCGCTGCAAGGCCATCTCCCAGCAGGGCAACCTTCCAGGTTCATCTGATGGATGATCATCCTTTTCAGCTGGATAGCAGTAGCCAAATGAAGGGAATGCCTTCTTGAGGAGCACTGCAGAGCTCACCGTCCTGATGGAGTGGGGAGCTAGGGTCAGCAGCTGTAGGAAGTGGAATGCAGAGTGGTTTGAAGGGGGCCCGGTGCTCTCCCGGCCACCAGAAGGTAGATGCGTCCTTTGCAGAAGGTGATGGAGCGAATGGCTAATCTGGGCAAGGTTACAAGTGTTTGTCAGCAATTTCCTCAGCATGTACTGCTAGTGAAAGGAGGGAGAAGGAGAAGAAGGAGAGAGAAGAGGGAGAGGGAAGAGGTGAAGAAAGGAGGAGAGGGAGAGGGAGAGGGAGAGGGAGAGGGAGAGGGAGAGGGAGTGGGAGAGGGAGAAGAGAAGAGAAGAGAAGAGAAGAGAAGAGAAGAGAAGAGAAGAGAAGAGAAGAGAAGAGAAGAGAAGAGAAGAGAGGAGAGGAGAGGAGAGGAGAGGAGAGGAGAGGAGAGGAGAGGAGAGGAGAGGAGAGGAGAGGAGAGGAGAGGAGAGGAGAGGAGAGGAGAGGAGAGGAGAGGAGAGGAGAGGAGAGGAGAGGAGAGGAGAGAGAGAAGAGAAGAGAAGAGAAGAGAAGAGAAGAGAAGAGAAGAGAAGAGAAGAGAAGAGAAGAGAAGAGAAGAGAAGAGAAGAGAAGAGAAGAGAAGAGAAGAGAAGAGAAGAGAAGAGAAGAGAAGAGAAGAGAAGAGGACATCATCATCCTATCATTCTATTATTCTGTGGTCTTCTGGGAGGCATGACCAGCCTGTGGGCCGAGGAGCCAGGTCTCGCTCAAATGCTCAGGGAACAGCCGATCGCCAGTGTTGGGGTCAGGAAGGAATTTTCCCCCGGGGCAGACTGGCCCTGGTCCCCGGGGTTTTTTTGCCTTCCTCTGCAGCATTGAGCATGACCACCTGTCAGAGCTCCTCTGGGCCCTTTTGGCTCGGTTCATGCCCACTGCTCTTGCCCTCCAAGGCACCACTCGTGCCCTGGCTTTCTCGGGTTCTTTCTCCCAGGGCAAGTTTGCAGCAGGAGCCAGCTCTCCTCCTTCTCCTTCTTCTATTAACATTTGTAATTTTAATAAAATAAATATTAAAAAAAAAAAAAATTCTGTTTCCAGTTGTATCCTTTGTGTATGTGTCCCTGAAACTGTTTTTGGATCTAAAACCTCTCTGGCATTTCAGTCGAACAGTCCCATCTTTATTGGACTCCTTGTGCGCGTACAGAATAGAGCAGCACAGCACAGCACAGCACAGCATGGTTGTGCTCAGTAGCTGTGCCTGGAGCACGATGAGCTCTGAGCCAGGCCTGAGGACTCCATCCAGGAGAGCCGCTCTCTGCAGGGCAGGGCCCAGGCCCGTCCAGGAGATGGGGCAGAGACAGGCACACACACCTACAACACGGCTCAGGCAGGCACCAGAGGTCCCAGGCTGAGCTGAGACACGGCCCCTGGGCCCCTGCAGGAGATGGTCCCCAGGGAGGCCGGTCCCAGCCACTGAGGCCTTTGAGCACCCCAAGACCCTGTAGACACGGATGGCTGGCAGCTTTGGAGACTGAGTCTTGGCCCAGATGGACCTTCTCTCTGATCAGGACTTTTGTTCTCAGATTCTTTTGTTTAGGTATGATTTTTCCAAAGCAAAGATCTCAGGCATTACTAAAAAGGAGAACAAGGAGAAAAAGAAATCCATGTCACACACCACACACTATCCCATGTGTGTATGAGTTTTGACGCAAATGTCCAAAATGGCAGTAGCTTCCTTACTCTTTCAGTACTCCAAAGAGTATCTCTTAAAGGCTTTCCAGAAGTTCTGAACCTCTTCCCACCAATCAAGGCAGGCAAATAACTCCGAGAAAGGTGCAAGTCACACAGGAGGTGTGGAAGGTTTACCCTGCGGCTGAAGTGCATTTTGCATCCCCTGTACAGATGGCCAACTGTGGATCTTGGTTTGGGCAGAAAAGGAAACATGACTGCAGTAGCAGCAATGGACTCTTTTTGCTCATTTGGGAAGAGTCATCATTTGCCTGGCTGTGCTTTGGGAATGGATTCAAAGCGAGTCTTATTTCCATGGCGGTCTGTTGGCACTGTCCAGCGCAGCCTATGGCTCTGGTCACACTGGGGATTTTCTCCACGCTGCAGTGGTTGAAACCATCCTGTTATCCCCTCAGAAAAGGCTTTGTGAGCCTGGTCCTCCTCGCTGTGGGGCCTCATGGACATCAGCTCTGGTGCAGAGAGGGGACAGCTACCAGGGCTCTTCTCTTGGTCGCAGGGCTGGTTTCTGCCATGACTGCAGTTGTTGCCATCATGATTTCTCTGCTGCAAAGGGCCCTGCAGCGGACAATGAGGGCAGCATTTTTAGCACAAATGAAAAAAGGGGGAATTGTGGGAAATTGCAGCGGATCTGTGGAATCCTTGACAGAAAATGTGAGAGTAGAGATCAGCCTTGAGATATTAAGATTTACCCTTGAGAAGGATGGGAGTAAAGGAGTATCCGGAGAGAGGAGAGATGTACCCGTGAGAGAGAAGGGGATAGAAGAATAACATGGACGATAGAAAAATTAACTAATGGGATGTTAGTGCTGTAACTTGTAACCAATGGTGAAAAGACACATGAACTGGTAGAATTGTATAAAAATGCACTTGTAGCAATAAATGGCATCTATTACTTTCATCTTGAAAGAACTTGGTCCATGTCGTTTGTCCGTCTCAACCGCGACACAAAACCCCCTGGACAGCGTGTGTGTCACAAACCCCCCTGGACAGTGTGTGTGTCACAAACCCCATTGGACAGTCTGTGTGTCACAAACCCCATTGGACAGCGTGTGTGTCACAAACCCCATTGGACAGCGTGTGTGTCACAAACCCCATTGGACAGTGTGTGTGTCACAAACCCCATTGGACAGCGTGTGTGTCACAAACGCCCCTGGACAGTGTGTGTGTCACAAACCCCATTGGACAGTGTGCGTGTCACAAACCCCATTGGACAGTGTGTGTGTCACAAACCCCATTGGACAGCGTGTGTGTCACAAACCCCCCTGGACAGTGTGTGTGTCACAAACCCCATTGGACATTGTGTGTGTCACAAACCCCATTGGACAGCGTGTGTGTCACAAACCCCCCCTGGACAGTGTGTGTGTCACAAACCCCCCTGGACAGTGTGTGTGTCACAAACCCCATTGGACAGCGTGTGTGTCACAAACCCCATTGGACAGTGTGTGTGTCACAAACCCCATTGGACAGCGTGTGTGTCACAAACCCCATTGGACAGTGTGTGTGTCACAAACCCCATTGGACAGCGTGTGTGTCACAAACCCCCCCTGGACAGTGTGTGTGTCACAAACCCCCCTGGACAGTGTGTGTGTCACAAACCCCATTGGACAGCGTGTGTGTCACAAACCCCATTGGACAGTGTGTGTGTCACAAACCCCATTGGACAGCGTGTGTGTCACAAACCCCCCTGGACAGCGTGTGTGTGTCACAAACCCCATTGGACAGTGTGTGTGTCACAAACCCCATTGGACAGCGTGTGTGTCACAAACCCCCCCTGGACAGTGTGTGTGTCACAAACCCCATTGGACAGTGTGTGTGTCACAAACCCCATTGGACAGCGTGTGTGTCACAAACCCCCCTGGACACCGTGTGTGTCACAAACCCCATTGGACAGTGTGTGTGTCACAAACCCCATTGGACAGCGTGTGTGTCACAAACCCCATTGGACAGCGTGTGTGTCACAAACCCCATTGGACAGTGTGTGTGTCACAAACCCCATTGGACAGCGTGTGTGTCACAAACCCCATTGGACAGCGTGTGTGTCACAAACCCCCCTGGACAGTGTGTGTGTCACAAACCCCCCTGGACAGCGTGTGTGTCACAAACCCCATTGGACAGTGTGTGTGTCACAAACCCCATTGGACAGCGTGTGTGTCACAAACGCCCCTGGACAGTGTGTGTGTCACAAACCCCCCTGGACAGCGTGTGTGTCACAAACCCCCCTGGACAGTGTGTGTGTCACAAACCCCATTGGACAGTGTGTGTGTCACAAACCCCCCTGGACAGTGTGTGTGTCACAAACCCCATTGGACAGCGTGTGTGTCACAACCCCCATTGGACAGCGTGTGTGTCACAAACCCCATTGGACAGCGTGTGTGTCACAAACCCCATTGGACAGCGTGTGTGTCACAAACCCCCTGGCGCAGGGTGTTTGTTGGCGCAGGGGGTTCTGTGCAGACTTTTCCTGCTGTGTGCAACTTGACTGCGAGCCAACCACTTTATTCTATAAACACGACAGTCTGGGTGAGCCACTGTGAGCTCTCCCTGCTAAATCAGTGAGCTGTGTGGCAATGCTTTTACTGCTCACAGCTCAGCGGATGAGCCCAATTTCAGTCTAATATTAACCATTTAACTTAAGTAGATGAGCGCTAAATATAATGAATTCTTTAGAGATATAAGGCTGTAGGATTTTTAATATACTCTTTGCTTCATGCTTCCCATGCCAGGTAGACACTCCCAAACTTGCCCTTCCCCAGCGGCCACCCAGTCTCAAATCATCCAGCGTGAAGGTCCGTCTGCAGGGCGGGGGCAGAGACACACGATGGCGGGGACACCCCATCATAGGGGGACACCCCATCATAGGGGGACACCCCATCATAGGGGGACACCCCATCATAGGGGACACCCCATCATAGGGGACACCCAGCACCTGCGCCCACACATAGTCAACACCAACCCCGGTGTCACCCACCAATGCCCAGGGGTCACAGGACCACCGCACTGTCACCCATGGGGTCTCAGGGATGGCCCCCACTGTCATACTGGGGGTAACTGGGCCCCCCAGTGCCACTCAAGGTGTCGTTGGACCCCACACGATCACTTCAGGGTCCTCAGGACACCCCACAGTGCCGTCCACCACCACCCAGGGGGTCTCTGGGACACCCCCACTTATGATACTTGGGTTCCCAGGACGCCCCCACGGACCACAGGACCTCAGGACCTCCCCACTGTCACCCCGCGGATCCCAGGAGCCATGCTCATTACCCCAGGGTCCCCTCAGTGCCACCCACCATCACCCCAGGGGGCCCCAGGGCTCCCTTCCCCCCAGCACCCACGGAGTCTCTGGGACCCCACACTGTGGTCCCCGGAAGATCCCCAGGAGCCCCCCGCTGTCACCAGGGGGTAACTGGCATCCCCCAGTGCCACCCAGTGGGTCCCTGGCACCCCCTCCCCCATCCCCCCAGGGTCTCCAGGGTCCCACATCCCCCCAGGGGTCCCTGTTACCCCCAGGCCCCCCAGTTCCGCCCCCACCGTCACTCACTGGGCGGGGGAGAGGCCTGCAGGGCAATGGGCTGCAGGGGCGCAGCTCCTGGTGGGGCAGGCTCAGCTGCGGGAACCCCCACACACACCCTGGGGGCCCCCGAGGACCCTCCCGTGGGACACAGGCGTCCAGGGACCCCCAAGTAACACCCGCGCCCCCACCAAGGGGCCCCTGCTCCCCGGACCCGCTGTCCCCGAGCCCCGCCGCCGCCTTCAAACCCGCCCCTCGGCGGGCACGCGCCGCCCGCCCATTGGTCCCCGCTGCGGACGGCCCCGCCCCCACCCGCCTGCCGCCCGCCCCGCCGCGCTTACGCCGCTTCTCATTGGCCAGCCACGCCGCCCGCCTGGCGGGCGGGGCGGGAGCTCAGCGCTGATTGGCTGCCGGGCGCAGTGAGGGGTTCGAGGGCGTTGTTGTGCGGGGGCGTTGGCGAGGAGACACAACGGTTTCGGGGTGCGGGCGGGCCGGACGAGGGTCGCCCTGCCGAGCAGAGAGCGGCTGTGCGGGCAGGGAGTGCGGGAAGGGGAGCGGCGGGGCTGGCGCCTCCGGTTTGTCAGAGGGAAGCTGAGGCAGCGCGGGCAGCGTGTGAGTTCAGACAGGCTGCGGGTAAATGAGCCACAGCGCTGGTGACACGATGAGTCTCTTGCAGAGCTCACGGGTGGACCTGGCGTTCAGTAACAATTCTCTTCAAGCATTTCATTTCTTTTGGGGCTGTTACTGCTTTAAGTGAACACCTGATTCCATTGGGTTTGTGACACACACACTGTCCCATGGGGTTTGAGACACACACCCTGTCCAATGGGGTTTGTGATAAGCACACACAGTCCAGGAGGGTTTGTGACACACACACTATCCCATAAGTTTTTGACACACACGCTGTCCAATGGGGTTTGTGACATTAAAAGATTCCTTAAAAGTAAACAAAGTTTGAAGATAAAAACTAATATCCACAGAAGCTCATCATCACAGAGACTATCACAGAGGCTACGCAGCAGATCATCGCACAGGGGAAGCAAGAAACCAATAATTTGTTTAAATTGACACCTAATGTATCACCATTTTAGAGCAGAACCCTGTTCGCACCACGCTGTAACCTGCTGTTTCTAAGTACTGGATTGCACAATTTTTACCTCTTAGTGAGTTAAATCAAAAAATATCTCCAATTTGCTTTCCTGCTCCCCCAGGAGCTGCTTGTCCCTCAACCCTCCGACATCCAGATCAGCAGCACGCACACAACCGGCAAAACTGAGAGAGCAGAAACCTGCACCAAAAATCATCAGGGAACTGTGTTTGCTGTGCTTGCCAGAACAATGCCAAGGGATATACCCACCACTATATACTGGTAAAAAGCTCCAGTGTCTTGTTTCACACATCACTCTTTTATAAATAGGGAACTCAAAGCAAACTTCTCTCCAGATACTAGAAAGAATAATTACAATTTACCGATTAGTTTTGATCCTAATATTAAAGCAGAACTTATGATTTGGAGTTGATTTAATACGCAATGAAAGCATTTCATCCTGGCAAACAGAAGCATTATCTGTATTGGGGGTTTTGTTGGCAGAGGTTACTGAATTTTGTTATATATACTGTTGTCAGGGTAACATTAGCTGAGAGTAATTGCGAGAGTTTGTTTATTCACGACTGTGAGGCAGTAATCAGAATTTGGGATAGGCGTTGTATGTGCAATACATTCGTCATGGTGGTTTGGTGCAGGGATCATGCATCTCATGGGAATATTTCCCCATTTCTGCTCTGGTTTCCAGTGTATGACACCAAAACACCCACCTGATGACATCCTTTCAGGAGCAAAGGCAGCAATTTGCAGAATTCCGCTTCTTTGGGGAACTGAGAAATTGCTGAGCTGACACCAAGTCCTGCAGTGTCCCTGTCACCTGCAGAGTCACCGCATCCTCGCCACGGTAGCGGCATTGTGACAAAGGGTCAATGTCAGCTGGGTGTGGCAGCCGAGCGCCCCCTAGGGGAGGGGGAGCCTGTCAGCCCCAGGCCTGTCACTGCTGCTGTCCCTGCTGTCACCAGCCAGGCCTCTGGAAACTGGTCAAACCATGGCCAGACTGGGGCCAAAGTGGAACAAAGTCTCCAAGAGACAAGTCGGGAAGAAAGATATGGGACAGAGGGAGAAAGTGAAGTGAGCAGGAGAAAGGGAAGGAACACTGTATGGACAACCTGGCTCCTCACCCCCACCCCCAGTCTGCCGGTTCCCTCATTGGCCACCACAGATTGCATCACTTTTCCTACATCAGTTTAATAAACAGCAAAACACTTTCCTCAGCTGTGTGTGTAAGTGGATCTGGTGAGGTCCAGCATCCACAAGGGACACCCACACAAGAACTGGTTTAGACAGAGAGACAGGAGAGGACAGAAATAAACACAATGAACTTGTTGACTGCCATGTTAATTACAGCTCTGAAGAATGGGGCAAGTTTGTAACTCCCTGAAGCTCAAAGCAGAAACCAGACAGCTGAGAGGCCACTGAACGACCAAAGAGCAAGTGGAGGAGAAACCTGAGAGCACTGGGAAGGGCAAACGTCCAGACAGTGCTGGAAAGTTGTCCTTGGACAGGGACATTTAATCAGGAGAGGTGGGAACTCCTGATTGACGAGGGAGATGAAATAATAGAGTGTTGGTAATAGAAGTACAGGGGAAGACCAACATTTCTTCTCCTTCCCTTAGTACATCTTTCATCAGCTGTCTCACCATAAACAGCAGGGCCATTTTAGGGGCCCAGTGTACCTGAGGTGCTGGCCTGGGATTGGCATCTCTCACACAGGACCTGGGGAGACCAGAGCACCTTGCAGTGCAGGTGGAGCCTGGGCAGGGGTTCCCGGGGCATCTACACTGGCACCAGGTGTTTGTGTCCCTGGAGCTGAAGACATTTGTGTCCTAAATCCATGCCCAGTTCTGGAGAACTCTTTCCTTTCCAAAGAAAAGAGACTCCCCTACAAAGACTTTAAAATGAATAAATAAATATATAAACAAACAAGCAAATACATAAATAAATACGTAAGTAAATAACTAAACTAAATAAATAAGTAAATAAGTAAATAAATAAGTATGTAAATAAGTAAATAAGTAAATAAATACTTAAATACATAAATAAATACATAAATAAATACATAAATACATACATGAATAAATAGAAATAAAGAAAGAAAGAAAGAAAAAGAAAGAAAGAAAGAAACAAACAAACAAACAAATGAAGAAAGAAACAAAGAAACAAAGAAAGAAAGAAAGATAAAGAAGGTTGACACGTTCCTTTGCTCTGGATCTTTGTCTTCAGTTCTTCTTATTTTAATTTTCATTGACATCAGCTGACATCTGATGGGCCTGCAGGCATGAAGCCAAGATCATGTTGTGTCTTGCACAGCGCCCCATGCCCTCTGAACCTTCCCTGCCCAGGACTCCTCACACGTTGCCCAGAGCGAGTCACACTGAGGGGTTGGCTGGTTCACTGGCTGAGATGTTGGTTTAGATGGTCACCTACAGCACAGGTGGATCCTGCCCCATCATCGCCTGCTCTGCTCCAGTCTGAAACAGAGCCCAACATCACAGTGGGATCATGAGAGAACTGAGGTTGAAGGGACCTCAGGAGTCTGCAGTCCAACCTGTCACCAACTGGGTCACACCAAGGTGTTCAAGCCTTGATTCAGTCAGAGCTTTAGCAGGACTAGAGAAGTGATCATCCCTTTGTACTGGGCACTGGTGAGGCTGCACCTTGAATCCTGGGGTCAGTTTTAGGCCCCTCATGGCAAGGAAGACATTGAGGTGCTGGAGAGAGTTCAGAGGAGGTGACAAGGCTGGTGAAGGGTCTGGAGCACCAGTCTGACGAGGAGCGGTTGAGGGAGCTGGGGCTGTTCAGCCTTGAGAACAGGAGGCTGAGGAGAGACCTTATTACTCTCTACAGCTGCCTGA
This sequence comes from Columba livia, assembly GCF_036013475.1. NCBI lineage: Eukaryota > Metazoa > Chordata > Aves > Columbiformes > Columbidae > Columba > Columba livia. Next base: position 1,075,559 of record NW_027043028.1, read on the forward strand.
AAGGAGGTTTTATCATGGAGGGTGTTGGTCTCTTCTCCCAAGTAGCAAGTGATAGGACAAGAGGAAATGGCCTCAAGTTGCACATGGAGAGGTTTAGATTGGATATGAGGAAAAAATTCTTCAGGGAAGCCACCAGTGATGTTCCTCAGGACTCAGTCCTAGGGCCAGGTCTGTCCAATATTTTTATCAATAATCTGGATGCAGGAATTTAATGCACCATTAGCAAATTTTCTGATAATACCATCCTCGGAGGTGCTGATGACTATCCTGAGGGACAAGGAGCCTTGCAGAACGATCTAGATAGATTGGAGCATTAGGCAATGATCAACGGCATAAAATCTAACAAGTCCACATGCCGGATTCTGCACCTGGGATAAAGTAATGCCAAGCACAAGTCTAAATGGGGAGAGGATTGGCTGGAGAGCAGCCCTGCAGAAAGGAGCCTTGGGGCGCTGGTTGACAGGAGGCTCAACAAGAGTCAGCAGTGTGTGCCCTGGCAGCCAAGAGTGCAAATCCCATCCTGGGGTACATCAGACAGAGCAGAACCAACCGCTCAAAGGAGGTGATTATCCTGCTGTATTCAGAGTTGCTGTGGCCTCACCTTGAGTGCTGTGTGCAGTTCTGGGCCCACAATTTGACAAGGATGTTGAAGTATTCCAATGTTTCCAGAGAGCAACAAAGCTGGTGACCGACCGGAAGGCATGTCCTCTGAGGAGTGGCTGAGCAATCTGGATTTCTCTAGTTTGGAGAGAAGGAAGCTGGTGAGCAAGCTCATTGCCCTCTAAAAGTTCCCGAGGAGGGAAGTGTATAGGGAAGTGCTGGTCTCTTGTCCCTGGTATCCAGTGACAGGACATGTGTGAATGGTGCAAACCTGGGTCAGAGGAAGTTCAGACTTGACCCTCTACTGAGAGTGTGGTCAAATACTGGAACAGCCTTCTGAACGATAGGATGAGGGGCAACGGGCACAGCATAGGAGGTCCCATCTGAATATTAGGAAAAACTTCTTTACTGTGAGGGTGCCTGATCACTGGAACAGGCTGTCCAGAGAGGCTGTGGAGTGTCCTCCTCTGGAGACATTCAAAACCCGCCTGGACACCTTCCTGTGCCATCTGCTCTGGGCGAACCTGCTTTAGCAGGTGGGTTGGGCTAGATGATCTCCAGAGGTCCCTTTCAAGCCCAACCATTCTGTGATTCTGTGACAGCTGGTTGATGCCCCAAGCCTCAGCATTCAAGAGGCATTTGGCCAATGCACTTACTACCCTGTTTTAACTTTAGATCAGCCTTGAATTGGTCATGCAGTGGGACTAGATGGTCATTCTAGGTCCCTTACAGCTGAACTATACCTCACTTCCCTTCTTCCCTTTCTCCTCCTTTCCCTAGCAGGGGGAAGCTGCAAAGCCCCCCCACCACAGCCCCACCCAGCACCCTTTGCAGGAAGCCTTTGGGGTGCTGGCCCCAAGGCAGTCCCGGTGCCCAGGAGTTCCAGGGGGCTGTCCCTGCCCTTGGTGGCCACGTGCTGGGCACAGCTGCTGGCTGTCCCTGGTGCCTTCTCTGCCCTTTGGCTCTCCAGGACAAAGCTCCTGCTCTTCTCTCCAGTCATGGCAGAAACCAGCCCTGCAACCAAGAGAAGAGCCCTGGTAGCTGTCCCCTCTCTGCACCAGAGCTGATGTCCATGAGGCCCCACAGCGAGGAGGACCAGGCTCACAAAGCCTTTTCTGAGGGGATAACAGGATGGTTTCAACCACTGCAGCGTGGAGAAAATCCCCAGTGTGACCAGAGCCATAGGCTGCGCTGGACAGTGCCAACAGACCGCCATGGAAATAAGACTCGCTTTGAATCCATTCCCAAAGCACAGCCAGGCAAATGATGACTCTTCCCAAATGAGCAAAAAGAGTCCATTGCTGCTACTGCAGTCATGTTTCCTTTTCTACCCAAACCAAGATCCACAGTTGCCATCTGTACAGGGGATGCAAAATGCACTTCAGCCGCAGGGTAAACCTTCCACACCTCCTGTGTGACTTGCACCTTTCTCGGAGTTATTTGCCTACCTTGATTGGTGGGAAGAGGTTCAGAACTTCTGGAAAGCCTTTAAGAGATACTCTTTGGAGCACTGAAAGAGTAAGGAAGCTGCTGCCATTTTGGACATTTGCGTCAAAACTCATACACACATGGGATAGTGTGTGCTGTGTGACATGGATTTCTTTTTCTCCTTGTTTTCCTTTTTATTAATGCCTGAGATCTTTGCTTTGGAAAAAACTTAACTAAACGAAAGAATCTGAGAACAAAAGTCCTGATCAGAGAGAAGGTCCATCTGGGCCAAGACTCAGTCTCCAAAGCTGCCAGCCATCCGTGTCTACAGGGTCTTGGGGTGCTCAAAGGCCTCAGTGGCTGGGACCGGCCTCCCTGGGGACCATCTCCTGCAGGGGCCCAGGGGCCGTGTCTCAGCTCAGCCTGGGACCTCTGGTGCCTGCCTGAGCCATGTTGTAGGTGTGTGTGCCTGTCTCTGCCCCATCTCCTGGACGGGCCTGGGCCCTGCCCTGCAGAGAGCGGCTCTCCTGGATGGAGTCCTCAGGCCTGGCTCAGAGCTCATCGTGCTCCAGGCACAGCTACTGAGCACAACCATGCTGTGCTGTGCTGTGCTGCTCTATTCTGTACGCTCACAAGGAGTCCAATAAAGATGGGACTGTTCGACTGAAATGCCAGACAGGTTTTAGATCCAAAAACAGTTTCAGGGACACGTACACAAAGGATACAACTGGAAACAGAATTATTTTATTTTTTTTTAATATTGATATTTATTTTATTAAAATTACAAATGTTAATAGAAGAAGGAGAAGGAGGAGAGCTGGCTCCTGCTGCAAACTTGCCCTGGGAGAAAGAACCCGAGAAAGCCAGGGCACGAGTGGTGCCTTGGAGGGCAAGAGCAGTGGGCATGAACCGAGCCAAAAGGGCCCAGAGGAGCTCTGACAGGTGGTCATGCTCAATGCTGCAGAGGAAGGCAAAAAAACCCCGGGGACCAGGGCCAGTCTGCCCCGGGGGAAAATTCCTTCCTGACCCCAACACTGGCGATCGGCTGTTCCCTGAGCATTTGAGCGAGACCTGGCTCCTCGGCCCACAGGCTGGTCATGCCTCCCAGAAGACCACAGAATAATAGAAGGATAGGATGATGATGTCTTCTCTCTTCTCTTTCTCTTCTCTTCTCTTCTCTTCTCTTCTCTTCTCTTCTCTTCTCTTCTCTTCTCTTCTCTTCTCTTCTCTTCTCTTCTCTTCTCTTCTCTTCTCTTCTCTTCTCTTCTCTTCTCTTCTCTTCTCTTCTCTTCTCTTCTATGGTTCCCTCTCATTCTTTTCCTTCTCCCTCCTTTCACTAGCAGTACATGCTAAAGAAAGTGCTGATAAACACTAATAACCTTACCCTGCTTACCCATTCGCTCCATCACCTTGTGCCAACGACGCATCTACCTTCTGGTGGCCGGGAGAGCACCGGGCCCCCTTCAAACCACTCTGCATTCCACTTCCTACAGCTGCTGACCCTAGCTCCCCACTCCATCAGGACGGTGAGCTCTGCAGTGCTCCTCAAGAAGGCATTCCCTTCATTTGGCTACTGCTATCCAGCTGAAAAGGATGATCATCCATCAGATGAACCTGGAAGGTTGCCCTGCTGGGAGATGGCCTTGCAGCGGAGAAACTCCAGCTGCCTCATCCAGCTCTTCCTCCTTCAGCCCCTGTCAAGGGATTCCACCGGCTCCTCAAGGACTTCCTCTCCGATGTCTTCAGGCTGCCTCCAGGCCAGCTCTGGCAGCAGACACGGGACGCTGCTCCCTTTTATACTGCCCCGGGGCATTGTGACATCAGCATTGCCCCGTGGTCGCATTGTGACACGGAGGTGACATGGGCCCCCAGTGTCCCACCCCACCCACTGCCCATGCACCCAGCACTCCTTGGAGGAAGGACTTCGGGGTGCTGCTGGCCCCGAGGCTGTCCTTGTGCCCAGGAGGCCCAGGGCGCTGTCCCTGCTCTTGGTGGTGGGATGAAGGGTGGTCTGGCAAACGTCACCCTTTGTGTCCCCAGGTGATGGACACTGCTCATGTGCCTCTGCAGAGAGTGGCAGGAGCTGGATCCCCTTCTCGGGACAGACTCCTTCCAGGAGAGACACAGACACAGGGGGAACTCATCAGGGCTTTACGGCATTTCACTCGGCATCAGTTTGACGTATTGGGTGCTGTCCTGTGACTGCCCTTTCTGCACAAATTTTCATAAAAACACAACCATTTAGTGAGACATGGTCATAAAGGGCTGTTATGGACAAGAAAGCTCACCATGAACTCTGGAGAGAGCGAGGAAGTTCATAAGAAGCACCAGGAAGAACCAAGAAGCTCGAGGCCTCTTCTGAAGAGCGGGAGGCCTGAGCAGCCGTGATTGGCCATTGTAGGTGTGGGAGAGGGTCAGGGCATGTCAGGGAGAAGCAATGGGATGGCTGATGGCTTCAGTGAACCCTTCCAGCCATGTCTGAGCCCAGAAATGGAAAGCAGTTGATGTCTGCAGGTGGAGGAGGAACAGGAGGAAGATCTTCCTGGGAACAGGGAAGGAAGAAAGGACTCTCTTGGGCTAATCCAGTATGGCAGTGCCATTTGCATGCTGTGGGCATGGCTGTGCCTGGGAGATGGGGAACGGCTGCTGCTGGGGTGGCTGTGCTCAGTCATGGCCCATGAGCTGACCCTGCTCTGCTCCTCTCTTACGCTGCCCACACTTGGATGGTCCTCAGGAATCATCCTGAGCCTGGTGGATCCATGAACCTCCTGGAGTGATGGCTGTGGATCCAAATAGAGGATTCAAGCAAGTGTGAGACAGGCACATTGAGGTGATTGGTGACCATTGCCAGGTGTATGAAAGAAGCTGGATGAGTTGTGAGGAGCTCACAGGCATTTCCAACTCCACAGAAAACCAGAACCTTGCAGTTAAAGCAACAGCACTTGACATAAAACCCACCCCAAAACACAAAACACTCACACTAACCACAGGAAAAGCCTTGAAAAACATTGGAGAAAGATCTACCAGGTCCCAGGGGTCAGGGCTCAGCCATTCTGGTGATGAACAAGCATCAAGGGCTGACATGGCACCAGAGCCACCTCCACATGGCCCTCACCACCTGGAACCAGTGTCTCCAAGTCTTTCCTTCAGCAGCCTCCAGGGACAGGGACCTGCACTGGTTGTTTCCTTCACAGCTGTGTCAGTGATGGCCCTTCATGGGGTCCAAACACCCTCAGAAACTTGGGGTTTGCTTCTGCCTTTCACTTCACTAGAGGTTTGTTCATTCTCTCAGTAGCTGCAGTTCAGGATCGTGACAGCAGAGGGCTCACTAACATCTAAAATGCTCTTACAAGCCAAGGCTCTGTGCATCATTATCCTAAAGGCTTCAAGTCTGGTGTGGATGATTAGGGAGATTTCAGAAATAGCCAAACAGAGAGCATTTCCATCATAAATAGCAATAAAGCCAAATTTCTTCTATTTCCTTCCCTTCTCACCCTTCCCTCCCTTTCCAGAACAGGGGGTATCGGCAGAATCCAGTTTGTATCCATATGGAGCGGCTCCTGATAAAGACTGAATATGTCAGAAAAGTGGGTGCCTAAATCAGCATGTGAATCAGGAGACAGGCCAGGACAGCTCAAGAGGAGTCACACTCCTCTGGACCAAGAGGTGGCTGTTCCTGGCAACCTCTGGTGACACAGCACAGCGATACTTGTGTTCAGGAGCTGGTCAAGTGACCCATCTCCTGTTCTGTAACGGTGTCTGAGTTTGCTCAGGTCACCCCTGACTTGAGCCCCATCCACTGCCGGGTGTTCTCCAGACTCCTGCCTTCAGGAACAAAGTCCCAGGAGACCTTGCTGGTGAAGATGGAGGCAAAGAAGCCATGAAGAACCTCAGTCCTGTCTGATTCTACTCTTACGAATTTCAGCAGCAGGCCCACGTTCTCCCTGTCTATTCTTTCACTGCAAGTAAAGAAGTGTCAGCTCATCTTTCTGCCCTCAGTCTCTCCTTCAGGTATGAATTCCAGGGCAGCTTTGTCATCATCCCCACATCCATGGACAAGGTTTCTAAATTCCTCCTTTGCAGCTTCCCCTGCTTCCACCTCCTGTGTGCTACCTTTGTGCCCTGCAGCCCCATCAGTTCAAATAAGCAGCCTCACAAGATAAATGCTTTTGTTCATGGGTACTTGGAGAGATCATTCTTGTGCTTGGAGCAGGATGTCCTGTAAGGATTATCAGATTTCCTGAGCTCCTTCACCCTTCAGATCTACTTCCATGTCACCACTTTGCCCACCATCCCCCATTATGTCCAAGTCTTCTACTCTGGAGCCCACCAGCCTGTGCTCTGCTGCTGGCCTTCCTCCCTCCCCTCTGGTGCCTGGAACCCCACTGTGTCCTGGTCACAACAGCCAAGGTGGACACTGATGTTCACATCCCTCACCAGCTATTCCTTGTTTCCCAGTTCCAGATCCAGTTGAGCATCACTCTCATTGGCCCACAATGCAGACACGTTAAGCAGTTGGCCCAAGATCCTTTGGACTGATGGCACCTGTCACTTTGCCAGGCCAGTTAATGTCAGAGCAATTACAGTTCCCCATAGGAACCTGCTCATTGACTGGTGACTTCCTCCTTGAGTTGCTGACAGAAGATCTTGTCCATTTCTTCTACATGATCATGTAGTTTGTAACACCCAACACATTGTCACTCTCTATTGGGTTTACATGACAAACCCTTGGAACTGGGGGTAGGTGTGGGTGTGCTACAGCTGTCACCTCTCTGGGAAGACAACAGGAGTTTGACCAATGTCAGACAGAGCCGATTTCAGCTGCTCCAAGATGGACCCAGTCCTTGCCAAATCTGAGCCACTCAGTGATGCTGGCAGCACCTCTGGGATATTGTATTTGAGAAAGGGTAAAAAACGCTGCAGAACAGCAGGTGGGAGAGAGGAGGGAGGAGATGTGAGATAAAAGCTCTGCAGACACCAAGGTCATATCCCATAGGACCCAAGCAGGTCCCTCAGCAGGCCAAAGCTTGCTCTCCTGAAATCCTGCTCTTGGCCTTGTTCTCATCTCCCAGGAGCCTCAGCTCCACTTTCCCATCCCTGACTGTTCCATCCTGACCAACTCTTTCTGGTTTGTAAGTGTGAAGTCCCACAGGGCACCTCACCCCACTGACTCCTCAGTCACCCGTGTCAGGAAATGTTGTCAATGAGCTCCAAACCCTCCTTGTCCCCAGCCAGGAACCTGGGAGGTGTGGGACCATAGTCCTGCCCTTGGCCTTGCACAGCCCCACATCACACTGTCCCAGGAAGGGCCCTGGGCAACGTGGGAGGGACAGGATCTGACTCCCCAGGGTTGGGGGTCAGGGCTTAGTTCTTTGGTTAATGAAACACATCCAGGTTTAGGCAGCATCAGAGAGACCTTTACTTTGCTTTTCTGACCTGTCATCACTGCCTCTAGTTTTCTGCTCTAACCAAACTCTGGGGTCAGTTCTTCAGTTGTGTCCCTCAGGGGGACCCATTAATATTACAGGAAACTTTGGAGTTTGCATCTGACTTTGACTTTCTGAGAAGTTTCTTCAGCTTCCCCTCAGGGTCTGAGGTCCATGGACTCAGCACCAAACCCACCAGAGGGGTCATTAAAGTGCCTTGTGCTGCTCCTGTGCTGCTGAGCTGGGCTGGGCTCCTGGGACACAGGGAGCTCATGGCAGCGGCAGCGCTGCAGAGAGACAGCTCTGCCCAGGAGCAGCTCCTCTGCACACGCAGCAGGGCTGAGGGCTCTGCCTGGGGATCTCAGGAGACGAGCAAGGCAGAGAGAGATTAAAGGTGGTCAGGACTGGGAGGATGACTGAGAGCTCACTGGAGGAGAAACCTTTGCAGCCCTCGCCGTGGTAAGTCTCTGGGTGCAGGGCAGTGCAGCTGTAGCTCCTGGAGGCATCTCCTGAAACTGGCACAGGCACAGCTTGTGGGGTCTGTAAGGACGGGGCTCTTGTAAGGCCATGTTGAACAGCTGTGAAGGCGGGTGAGCACCCAGGGGTGCCCAGGGCTGTCCTGCAGAGCAGGGTCCCTGCACCCCAGGGCTGTGCCGGGCAGGGACTCTGCCGCCTGCCAGGGTCAGCGCTCAGCCTGCCCGGGAGATCCCATGGCAGCAGCTGTGGGTGGAAGGAGCGACCCCCGGCAGGGCAGGCAGGGAGCTTGTGGGGTTGAAGGGGGCTGTGTGGGTCAGGGCTGCTCAGAGCTCCAGATCCCCCCACAGACATGGCAGAGGGTCCTTCTGAACAACAACATCGAGACAGCAACAGCTGCAAGGAAAGGAGTCTGTGCTTTCAGTTTTCCACTCTTGCTCGTCTGGGTGTGCAGTGGGAGATGGGGATTTATTTCTCTCTTTGGAGCAGACACTGAGACCCCAGTTCTCGTTAGGACTGGTCTGAGCTGCTCCTGAGCCCCTGCACACACAGAGCTGCCCCTGGGCAGTGCCAGGAGGTGTGAGCAGGACAGAGCTGAGCACACAGCGGGTGGGACGGGGTCTGTGACACTGACAGGGAGCAGACCAGGGACAGACACACAGCTGCAGGCAGCACAGACATGGGCAGGGAGAAGGAGCTCCTACCAGATATGCCAGGGACGGGATTTAGGAACCCCCCGGCAATCCCCTGCAGTGCAGACACATTTCCCAGTGCAACCGCTGGTCTCCTCTCCTCCCCAGCAGACCCTCTGCCCCAAAGCCATGGGGTCCAGGTCACGAGTCTCCACCTCAGCAGCTGGACCTCCAGGTGAAGGGTTCCTGGAACGGGGTACTCAAAAAAGGTGCTAAAAGTACTTGCTCTCCAGTGTCTTTATGTGAGTGGCAGCAGCACAGCCAGGTCAGGAGAAGGTTCCACAGCATGCCTGTCTGCCTTTCTGTCCTTGCTTTATTTTCTGGTAGCACTGCAGTGTCCTTCCCTGTTTCTCCACCTGTCCCTGGTGCTCTTGCTCTCTGGGGTTGGGGTGCGAGTGTGGGTCAGTTTTTGTTCTGACACCAATTTAGGGGGTTTTGCCCCAGAGGTGTGTTCATGGAAACCAGATGCCCAAGCTTCATTTTAAACTGTGATGAAATGTTTTTCCCACTTCGTAGACAGAGAGAATGAGCTGAAACATCCCTCCATCAGGGAGGGGGTTTTCCATGAGAAACAACATATTTTCCCCAGAGAAGTCTCCGCTAAATTGTCACTGTCTTTCCTCCTTGCACAGGTCCTCATGCCCACAGGCAGCCAATGTCCAACAGCAGCTCCATCACCCAGTTCCTCCTCCTGCCGTTCACAGACACACGGGAGCTGCAGCTCTTGCACTTCTGGCTCTTCCTGGGCATCTACCTGGCTGCCCTCCTGGGCAACGGCCTCATCATCACCACCATAGCCTGGGACCAGCACCTCCACACCCCCATGTACTTCTTCCTGCTCAACCTCGCCCTCCTCGACCTGGGCTGCATCTCCACCATTGTCCCCAAGTCCATGGCCAATTCCCTCTGGGATTCCAGGGTCATTTCCTATGCAGGATGTGCTGCACAGGTCTTCTTTGTATTTTTCTTGCTTAGTGCAGAGTGTTCCCTTCTCACAGTCATGTCCTACGACCGCTACGTTGCCATCTGCAAACCCCTGCACTACGGGACCCTCCTGGGCAGCAGAGCTTGTGTCCACATGGCAGCAGCTGCCTGGGCCACTGGGTTTCTCAATGCTCTGCTGCACACGGCCAATACATTTTCACTGCCCCTGTGCAAGGGCAATGCCCTGGGCCAGTTCTTCTGTGAAATCCCCCAGATCCTCAAGCTCTCCTGCTCACACTCCTACCTCAGGGAAGATGGGCTTATTGTGGTTAGTATATTAGTAGTATTTGGCTGTTTTGTGTTCATAGTGGTGTCCTATGTGCAGATCTTGAGGGCCGTGCTGAGGATCCCCTCTGAGCAGGGACGGCACAAAGCCTTTTCCACCTGCCTCCCTCACCTGGCCGTGGTCTCCCTGTTTGTCAGTACTGGTGTGTTTGCCAGCCTGAAGCCCCCCTCCATCTCCTCCCCATCCCTGGACCTGGTGGTGTCAGTTCTGTACTCAGTGGTGCCTCCAGCAGTGAACCCCCTCATCTACAGCATGAGGAACAGGGAACTCAAGGAGTCTATAAGGAAAGTGATGACTGTTCGCTTTTCAAAAGCTGTAATGAAGCGACCTCCTGCTTCTGCATGTCACTTGTAATATAACGCATTACTTGTTCAACCTGAGTTCTGTAGCTTTTGTGGGTTTTTTTGTTGTTTGTTTTTTTCTCTTTGGTGTTTGTTTTACTTGCTTGTACTAATGCTATCCACAAGAAAAATTATTTGTCTTCTTATGGCTGTGTCCATATCTACCTGTCTGGTGTGTCCCATAGTCTTTGTGTAAATAAGAACCCGTACTCTCCGTGTGTATAAATGAAATAAAGGACCCCGCACTGACTTGTTTGCCCAGAATCCTCTATCCTCTCTCTGGGATCTCTGGGGCTGCAGGAGCCATGTCTGTGTGCTGAGGGGGAGTGAGCAGGAGCCACCCTGAGCTGGGTCTTCCTCCCACCCTGACCAACGTGAATCTGCAGACTCACCCCATGGCCCTGGGCACCACAGCCCACTTGCTCTGCAGAGCAGCACCGCCAGGTCGGAGCTGTATGGAGCGTGGGAAGGGGGACAGGAACAGCTGGCCAGGTCAGCATAGCTCAGCTCTCTTGGGAAAGGGCTCTGTGGGGAGACGGGATGTTCCAGGAGAAGAGTGGGGCCAAATGTCTCATGCTGTCCTGGGGAGCCAGTCTGGAGCTGGGTCTGGAGCTGCCTGTGCTGGAGACCCACTCAGCATGCCGGCTGGATGAACATTCTCACTGTCCTTCATTCCCACTGGTCCCCACTGCTGTGGGACCAGTTCCAGTTCCAGTGTGGCTGCTCTGCGGGCTCGGCTGGGGAGAGGGCAGGGGGGTGGCACAATTCAGGAGGGGGTGGGAGGGCTGAACTGGCAAATGCCCCAGAGAAGAAAATACCAGTGAACAGTCCTGCTGTGTGTCAGTGCTGTGAGCGCAGGCAGGGACAGGCAATGGGCACTGCTGTGACAGAGCTGGCCTCACAACAGCCTTTCCAGATAGAAAGGTGATCTCCTACGGGCAGTGCATGATGGTTTGGCTCTTCTTCCTAACCTTCTCTCAAACATATGAGCAAGAAAATGGTCACAGATGAAACCACCAGAGTACAGCTGAGCAGTGTGTGTGTGCAGGGCTGGCACACAGCAGTGTCCTCTCACAGCCAGGCTCCTGCCAGAGACCTGCAGGACCAGCAGAGCAGGGGCTGGGCTGTGCCCCTGTGCACTGGACACCCCAGGGAAGCTGCCCCAGGGCATCGTCATGGACTGGCCCCTCACAACCACCATTTCTAGCTCTGGCCTCTCTCCCCCACTCACATAGGTTGCTCTTCCCTCCACGGAGGGACACGGAATGAGTAGCTCAGAAGTCCATGTCTGCATTGTTCTGATGAGATGTGAGCATGCACATCATGGATGTGAGATGAGATGAACCCAGGTGAACACTAACAACATCAGCTATTCCTGGGGGTTCCATGAAGGTCTGTGGGACAGACAGTGTCTCAAGGTCACTTCACGATGGGAGTAACAGCCCATGGGAAACCACCCACTGGGATCTTCTTCCTTGAACTGAGGTCCCCGTGTCCATTCCTCATGATGTGGGACATCTCAGACGGGTGCAGAGCAGGGTGACCCACCACAGGGCTGAGCTGTCTCCCATCGTTTGGGAGTGGCAACAGGAGGCCAGACAGACACTGTGATTCCTGCCTCTGTGTAAAAGGGACAGCCTCTGTCTCTGAGCATCCCTGGATGGATAAGGATTCCTGAGACTGGCTCTGATGGACTTCTGGCATTTCTGTGTGTGACTCCAGGAACAATCCCCAGTGGCCCAGTGACATTCATCTCAGCTGCTGGGACGACTCATTGCAAACGCTCCTGTCTGCTACATCACCCTTGCCCGTGATTCTGGATTGTGCTTTCAAAAGTGACAGCAGAATCAGAGAAATTCTGAGGTCCTTGGGAAAGGAAGATGTCAAGCCCATCTTCAAGAAGGGCCTGAAGGAGGATTTGAAGAATTATGGGCTGATCAGCCTACCTCTGTCCCTGGGAAGGGTTAAGTCCATGTCTTCCTGCACCAATCTCCAGGCACCTGAAGGACAAGGAAGGGATTCCTGAACCCAAATGAGTGGAAAACCCAGTGAGTCACAAGAAATGCTCTGGACCCATTCCAGAGCTTTAGACCCCTAGGAAAGAGCTCAGTGACAGTGCAGCCCAGCCAGTTGCATCTGTGTCCCTCACTGAGCAGCACAACCAGTGTGCAGTCACCCCATGGTCCTGCAGCCAACCTGCTCTGCAGAGCATCAGTGCCAGGCTGGGGCCCTGTGGGGAGCACAGGATGGGGCCAGGAGCACCAGAGCAGATCAGAGGAGGGATGGGGGAGATGAGACAGGAGCTGACCTGGGCTGGAAATTGCCTTGGAGAGAAAAATGCTGTTGTTCAGCTGCCCCAAGATAACACCCAGAGTTAAGGGTGCAGGGCCAGAAGTCCTTGCTGTCCTGGTGCTTCACCAGGCCTGGGAAGTAGCTGGAGAAGGATTGGTGTCCTCCACTTGCCATCTCTTAGTGCATCATCCCTCATGAAGGGCGGCATGGAAAGCAAGTCTGGGACCCTGTGTCCGGACTTGCACTGAAGAAAGTATTCACCCAGAAGCCACATCCTTTTGCTCTGGTACTTCAGTCCTGGTGCTCATCACATGTCCTTAAGACAAACTTATGCACCTCTCTTGTCAACCTTACCCCAAAAGTGACCCCTAGACAAGGCTCCTGAGCTGCAGCTGAGCTGGAGAACTGGGGTACAGCTGTGACCAGAGGAAGGACAAGGCCTGTCCTGTGTCCTCTAAAGGGGTGGCAGCCTCTGTGATCTCCACCAGAAAAGGCAGCATGCAGGAAACTATAGACGATCCCCATGCCCATTGGAGGCCCTTAGGAAGAGTTCCTCTCTCCAAATATCCAACCCAGCTTGTTACTGCATGAACAACCAGGAGAAACTGCCCCTGGACCCTCATTCCAGACCCCATCTCCTCCACCCATACAGGCAGTGCTCTCCCCCTTGGCACTGAGGTGGTTCCAGGGACCCAAGAGACACCTGTAGGAGGAGATGTTGGGTAGGGATATGGTGTCCTTCAGTGCTCCTCATGGTACCTCCTGCTGGGCTTTGTGCCACTGGTCACAACCTTCTGAGCCTGGATGTTCAGCCAGTTCTCAGTGGTGCTAAACAGGAACATGCCCATGAGCACATTGGGCTGCACTGGGAGGAGCGTGGCCACCCAGACAAGGGCAGTTATCGCCCATCGTGACTCAGCACTGGTGTGGTCACATCTGGAGACGTGTGTCCCAGTGAGGTTCCCCATTCTTAAGGAATGGAGAGGAGCTGCCGTGTGGCCAGGGAAAGTCTGGGTCATGTGTGGAGATGTTGAGAGACTCAGACTGCTTTAGCCTGGTGAAGTGGAGCCTGAGGAAACGTGCTGGTTTTACTGAAATTGAGTTAATTTTCTTAATGCATTTTGAACCTCTCTCCTTCACAGCCAGTACAGTCTTTTGTTTAGATTTACTATGAGAATAATAAGATAACGCTGTTTCTTCCCTGGGATAGAGTTCATTTTGTCTTTTAACAGCTTTACAGTGTTTGCCATTTGCTATGAAAGGAATGTCAGAACTCACTGAGTTCTCGGCTGTTGTCAGGGAAACCAAGGACTCCTTCGGCCATCCAGATGTGGGTGCAGATTGGCAGGAGGGGACACAGACAGGACAGCACCTGGATTGACATGCAGGCTGATCAATGAAATATTCCCTATGATAGTGTCATGCTCAGTCTAAAGCTGAAGCCGGCTTTTAGGGCTTGTTACATCCTTTACTTTGGGTTTTCCAGCTGGTTTGGTCAGTTCCATTCAGAAGTTTCATTCTGCCAGGAGTTTGATGTCCGTTCGGCCTTTTGCCGTTCTGCCATTTTGCCGTTGGCCTTTGGGCCTTTCTGCCTGTTGCCCTTTTGCTCTCTCTTGCTGGGATGGGCTGTTCAGGACCAAGGTGCTCCCTTCTGCAGGACTGGCTGCTCCGTGTGACTGGAGTTACACGGGGGATGGCACTGAGTATATTTTCTTAAATTAATTTATCTACTTCTATTTAACTTACCTTGACTATTGTCAGTGAAACCAAGGACTTCTCTGGAGTGCAGCTGCAGGTGCAATTGGTAGGAGGGGGCACAGATAGGACAGCACCTTGATTGATATCCAGGTCAATCAAAGAGCTATTCTCTGCCATTAGTGTCATGCTCAGTATAAAGCTGGAGATGCCTTTTCGAGCCTGTTAGTTTTGGTTTTCCGGCTACATTGCTTAGTTCTGTTCAGAAGTTCCATTCTATTGGGAGTTCAGGGTTAGTTCAGTTTTATGATGTTTTGCGGTTTTTCAATTGGCCCTTGGGCCTCTCTGCCTTTTGCACTTGTACTTTCTCTTGCTGGGATCAGCTGTTCAGGACCAGGGTGCTCTCTTCTTTTGGGCTGCTTGTTCAGCACAACTGGAGTTATGTGGGATATGGCACCGAGTGTCATATATTTTACTTTATGTATATCTTAGCATAAGTATATTACTAGTAGTAGTGTATTATTTTTATTGTCTTGTTAATTTTTTGTCTAAACCCACAAGCTTCTCCCTTCCCATTCAGTTCTCTCCCTTATCCCACCTGGGGACTGGGAGCAGGATGTGAGCAGCTCTCATGGTCTTGGTTGGTGTTTGTGGTAACACCATGACAAGAAAGGGCAGTAGTAGCTTCAGAAAACTTGAAAATCACTTTCCATTATGGTGTCAATTTTTAATTTTTTTGTTTTTGTTTTTGTTGGGAAACAGCAAGAGAAAGGAAAACCATCAGAAACTGCAGCTCTGGATGTCCAGAGTGGAGCTCAAGATAAAGAAATGTCATTCTGAGCACAGTGCTGTGGTCATTCAAAGGGACTCTGGATCAGCCATGGCTTTGTGTTTCCAGGAAGAGCTGGTGCGGATGGAGAGACAGCAGCACAGGTGGGGACACAGTGGGCTGAGAACAAGGTGGGGAAGCGCATGGGGTGTCTGCAGCCTGTGGGGAAACAGCCACAGGCATGGGACAGTGTAGGATGGACTGTGGTGGAGATGGCCAAGGGTGACACTGGATGTCCCTGCAAGAGCCAAGGTTTTTGTCCCCTTGGCTATGGCTGATGTCCCTGCCTCTGAGGCCTAAGAAGAGACACATCATTGTCATGGCCATGGCTCCCCATTGCCTCCTTGCACCCCCATGCAGGCCAGGAGGTGTCACACCATTGTCCTGCACTGGGCATCGCACTCCCCACAGCCCCAGGAAGAGCCCTGAGCCACCTGTGAGGGACAGGATCTCCCTTCCCAGGGGCAGGGGCTCAAGGCTTGGCCATTGTCCTTCATCAGACAAACCAAGGGCTTTCTCAGCATCAGAGCTGCTGCACTTTGCCTTTGCCTGATGCAATCACTGCCTCCAATTATCTGCTCTAACGAGTCCCTGGGGAGGCTTTGTCAGGAACAGCCCTCAGTGGGGCCATTAATGCTTTCAAGGTACTTTGGAGTTTGTTCTGACTTGGACTTCTTGAGCAGATTCTTCAGTCTGTCCTTGGTATCTGAGGTTCATGGACTCAGCACCAAATACGCCACGGGGCTCATTAAAACACAGAAAGACATAACGAGCGATGTTTCTTTCTGTAATTTTCTTTAAACCTTCCAGACTTGTAGAACTAACTGGAGAGGTTTCAATGGGACACTTGCTGATGAAGATTTCAAAGAAGATTTCATAAAGGAGGGTTTTTTCTTTCCAGGGTATTTTCTTTCATTTTTCAGTGTATGGAAGAAGTGACAGCAGCATTCTACACTGGACATTGATCCTGAGGGTCTCCTGAAGACATCTGGACAGGCAGGAGAACAGTCCTTGAGGCTGGACACTGTATGGACAACCTGGCTCCTCACCCCCACCCCCAGTCTGCCGGTTCCCTCATTGGCCACCACAGATTGCATCACTTTTCCTACCTCAGTTTAATAAACAGCAAAACACTTTCCTCAACTGTGTGTGTAAGCTGGATCTGGTGAGGTCCAGCATCCACAAGGGACACCCACACAAGAACTGGTTTAGACAGAGAGACAGGAGAGGATAGAAATAAACACAATGAACGTGTTGACTGCCATGTTAATTAGAGCTCTGAAGAATGGGGCAAGTTTGTAACTCCCTGAAGCTCAAAGCAGAAACCAGACAGCTGAGAGGCCACTGAATGACCAAAGAGCAAGTGGAGGAGAAACCTGAGAGCACTGGGAAGGGCAAATGTCCAGACGGTGCTGGAAAGTTGTCCTTGGACAGGGACATTTAATCAGGAGAGGTGGGAACTCCGGAATGACGAGGGAGATGAAATAATAGAGTGTTGGTAATAGAAGTACAGGGGAAGACCAATATTTCTTCTCCTTCCCTTAGTACATCTTTCATCAGCTGTCTCACCATAAACAGCCAGGGCCATTTTAGGGGCCCAGTGTACCTGAGGTGCTGGCCTGGGATTGGCATCTCTCACACAGGACCTGGGGAGACCAGAGCACCTTGCAGTGCAGGTGGAGCCTGGGCAGGGGTTCCCGGGGCATCTACACTGGCACCAGGTGTTTGTGTCCCTGGAGCTGAAGACATTTGTGTCCTAAACCCATGTGCAGTTCTGGAGAACTCTTTCTTTTCCAAAGAAAAGACACCACACCAAAGAAACAAAAGAAAAATATGTTGACACCTTCATCTACTTTGGATCTTTGTCTTCAGTTCTTCTTATTTTAATATCCATTGACATCAACTGACATCTGATGGGCCTGCAGGCATGAAGCCAAGATCATGTTGTGTCTTGCACAGCGCCCCATGCCCTCTGAACCTTCCCTGCCCAGGACTCCTCACACGTTGCCCAGAGCGAGTCACACTGAGGGGTTGGCTGGTTCACTGGCTGAGATGTTGGTTTAGATGGTCACCTACAGCACAGGTGGATCCTGCCCCATCATCGCCTGCTCTGCTCCAGTCTGAAACAGAGCCCAACATCACAATGGGATCATGAGAGAACTGAGGTTGAAGGGACCTCAGGAGTCTGCAGTCCAACCTGTCACCAACTGGGTCACACCAAGGTGTTCAAGCCTTGATTCAATCAGAGCTTTAGCAGGACTAGAGAAGTGATCATCCCTTTGTACTGGGCACTGGTGAGGCTGCACCTTGAATCCTGGGGTCTGTTTTAGGCCCCTCATGGCAAGGAAGACATTGAGGTGCTGGAGAGAGTTCAGAGGAGGGTGACAAGGCTGGTGAAGGGTCTGGAGCACCAGTCTGACGAGGAGCAGTTGAGGGAGCTGGGGCTGTTCAGCCTTGAGAACAGGAGGCTGAGGAGAGACCTTATTACTCTCTACAGCTGCCTGAAAGGAGGTTTTATCATGGAGGGTGTTGGTCTCTTGTCCCAAGTAGCAAGTGATAGGACAAGAGGAAATGGCCTCAAGTGCACACGGGGAGGTTTAGATTGGATATGGGGAAGAAATTCTTCAGGGAAAGGGTTTAGAAGCAATGGAACAGACTGCCCAGTGAGGTTGTGGAGTCCCCATCACTGGATGCCCATGTTAATAGGAAGGGGACAAATGGCTCCAGGGGACAGAATGTCTTCCAGCCAGTGCTTTACCCATCACAGATACACCATCCAGGCCATGAGCTGCCGCTTCTCCAGGAGATGCTGTGGGACACGGTGTCAAAGGCTTTACTGCAGTCTAAGGACACAACACCCACAGCCCGTGTGGCGGATTCACTCCCCACGACAGACTTTCCCTCATCTGCTCAGCCGGTCACCTTGTCACAGAAGAGATCAGGGTGGTCAAGCAGGACCTGCCTTTCATCCAGCCATGCTGATTGGGCCCGATTGCTCGTCTCGTGTGTGTGACCTCACAGTCCTTTCCCAGCCCTGTTCCTGCTGTTGGCCAATCCCCTGCAGAGGCAGAAGTGACCTCACAGTCCCCTCCACAGCCATTGGCTTCCTACTGGACTATGAGTTCCTGAGACACAAGTGACCACACGACATCGTACCCACCATCACCCTCCTTGTGGTGAAGTGTGTGAGCAGATCAAACTGAGCTGCTTTTATCAAATGTATCCAATAGATTTCCTGTCAAGGGTTTGAGTGGAGAAACGTTCCTCAGAGGAGCTGCTGTATTTACTCTGGGGCATTTTATATCTCTGCTTCTGCCTGTGATTTTTTGTTCTTCTTCCTCTGTCTATTCTGATGTTAAAGAGCTCTCCAAGGAAAAGATTAATGGAATCCTACAATAACGCAGGTTAGAAGAGACCCCTGAACACCGTCTCTGTCCCACTGACCTTTATGGCACCCCAAGGAATAGCTGATGGATTTGTGCTCACTTGGGTTCATCTCACCACATGCACACACTGGACATGCACATGATGTGTATGTTTACAGCTCATCTGTACAATGAAAACATGGACTTTTGACCTAGTATTTCATACAATCATAGAATGTCCTGAGTTGGAAGGACCCACAAGGATCATGGAGTCCAACTCCTGTCCCTGCACAGAACACCCCACAGGTCACCCCGTGTGTCTAAGAACGTTGTCCAATCTCTTCTTGAACACTGTCAGGTTGGGGCCGTGACACCTCCCTGGGGAGCCTGTTCAGTGTCCAGCACCTCTGGGTGAAGAACCTGTTCCTAATATCCAACCTAAACCTCCCCTGACACATTTTTCTTCCATTCCCTTGGATATTGTCATTGGTCACCACAGAGAAGAGATCAGTACCTTCCCCTCCTTCTCCCCTTGTGAGGAAGCTGTAGCCACCATGAGGTCTCCTTTGAGTCATTTCTTCAGCTCTGATGCTCAGAAACCCCTTGGTTTGCTTTCTGAAGCAGAAAGGAGAAGCCATGACCTCCAGGCAATGGGAAGGGGGATCCTGTCCCTCACACATAGCTCAGGGCTCTTCCTGGGACCGTGGGATGTGGGTGTGCAAGGCCCAGGGAAGGACAACACTGGGACAACAACTTCCAGCTTCCCCATGGGGCTGCAAGGAGGCACCGAGGCCCCAGTGCCATGAGGACAACGTGTCTTCTGCTGGGCCTCAGTGGCAGAGACAACTGCCCTGGCCAAGGGGACACAGACCTGGGTTCTGTGGGTCCCTTCCAGCCTTACAGCGCCCTTTGCCATCTCCACCACAGGCTGTTCAACACGGTGCTACCCCTGCCCCTCTTTCCCTGCAGGCTGCAGACACCCATCTCGCTTCCACACCTGCTCTCACCCAGCATTTCTGCACCTTCACCCCAGGCAACCCTGTGCACAGTCTGCATAAGCAAGTTACCTGACGGAAGTTGCATTATTGGTGGAAGAAGAAATGCTGAAAGGATCTACAGAAGCATGCTTTCGATTGGCAAAGTGTTTGCCAGTGTCTAGGGTGAGGCTGATATTATGTAGGGTTTTTCTTGGCTCGAAGACAGAAGAGACTACTCCGTGGAGAGCAACTCTTGCTCGTCAGGATTAGCCCAGGTGCTTTGTCTTGCTTTGTGTCTTATGTTCTCAGGACTCACCTCAAGTGTTTTGATCTATAGAAAGTTCCTAGAAAAAGTGATTTGCTTGCTTGTGAGAGGCACTTATCTCAGCAAGTGCAAATCTCCTCCTCATAGAGGGTGGTGAATCGCGGCTGGGGCGTCTCCTAAACAGACCAGCTGAGGGGTTGTTGAAGCTCTAAACCAGGCTGCTCAGGGGGAAGTGGGTTAATGTCCTCCTTTGGCCTGGGGAGGGGAAAACAGGTCTATTAAAAGTCAGATCTAGTGCAGGCACAGGGCAGTTTTCAATGGAAAAAAAGGACACTTTGCAGGCAGACACAGCAGAGGGTGTAACCCCAAGTTTTGTGCTATTGCTGAAAATTTTTTCCAGCACCTGATCAGCACATCAAGGTGAGTCCATATCTGTCATTAGTGAATGCACTAAAGGAGGAGCTTAAAGAATCATGCCCCTGAAGTTAAAAATAAGACATATAAGAAACGCAGTTGGTTTTCATTTTCCCACTCACTTAAAAAAATTAAAGTGTTACACTTGCAAGTTCTCTCGGTGAGCATGGAAGCAACACATTTGTAAGGAAAACAGAGATGCTTAGTTTTGTAACGATATGAACCGGAGGGAAATCACAAGTTATGTCGCGATGCATGATAGTATTGCAAGAACTGACCACACCATCTCAATTTTGGTTTAGGAATTAGTCAACTCTGGACATCACTAAGTGAGAATGTAAATTGGGAGTCAGTTTGGCAGCAATTTGGGAAGAGGATTTGTAAGGTTCACACTGTTCTCCTGCTTCTGTTCCCACTGCTGGGGGCAAAAATGTCCTTGTTGTCAATAACACTCAATAAATGGCATGTGATAGAAAAATAACCAACAGGATGAGCAGCCGCCCATGTTCTGGTTTTGGAGATTCATCTGCCTGGGGACTTTTAGGACAGTGGAACTGGCTGAGTAGACTGGGTAGGTTCTTACTTTGTTTCTAGGGAGAATTAAGCTAAGTCTAATTGGAGTCACTTTAATCCAGAACGTGAGGGCACAGGTTCACGGTGAGACCAAAGGATGTGAAGACCCTTTGCAGCAGAGGATCTGCCCGTGGGCCTGTCTTTACTCTTCTGCAGTTAATGAAGCGCTTCCAACACGGCACCACCTTGCATTACCCCGAGTGCTTGAATTAGGGATAATTACCATGTCTGAGCTGTCAGGCAGCCATTTGCCAGCCCACAGAACCTGGTGCCTGAGCCCAGAGGCTATGCCTATGCTTTCACACCTATGCTTTCCATAGCAGGTGCCCTGGGGTTTAGCTGAGACCTGCTCCCCCGCCTGTTTTCCTACCTGGACATCTAGGAGGTGAGAGAGGCCACATGCCAAACACATGGAGCCGGCACCAAAATGTTGAGATTCTTTAATGGAATGGACGTAGGCTGGCAGGTTCCTGCACCCATGGCAGCACTTTCGCAGAGCAATTCATTACCATCATGTACTAGAGGATTGTTTTTCATAGTTTCTTTTAGTAACTTTAAAGGCAAAGAGAAGAAGTTCCTTTGTATGTGAATAACCTCCTCAGTAATTTCATGCCACCGCCATTCCCAGGTGGTTTCAGCCATGCCCAGTGCGTGACCACCAAGAGCAGGGACAGCGCCCTGGGCCTCCTGGGCACAAGGACAGCCTCGGGGCCAGCAGCACCCCGAAGTCCTTCCTCCAAGGAGTGCTGGGTGCATGGGCAGTGGGTGGGGTGGGACACTGGGGGCCCATGTCACCTCCATGTCACAATGCGACCACGGGGCAATGCTGATGTCACAATGCCCCGGGGCAGTATAAAAGGAGCAGCGTCCCGTGTCTGCTGCCAGAGCTGGCCTGGAGGCAGCCTGAAGACATCGGAGAGGAAGTCCTTGAGGAGCCGGTGGAATCCCTTGACAGGGGCTGAAGGAGGAAGAGCTGGACGAGGCAGCTGGAGTTTCTCCGCTGCAAGGCCATCTCCCAGCAGGGCAACCTTCCAGGTTCATCTGATGGATGATCATCCTTTTCAGCTGGATAGCAGTAGCCAAATGAAGGGAATGCCTTCTTGAGGAGCACTGCAGAGCTCACCGTCCTGATGGAGTGGGGAGCTAGGGTCAGCAGCTGTAGGAAGTGGAATGCAGAGTGGTTTGAAGGGGGCCCGGTGCTCTCCCGGCCACCAGAAGGTAGATGCGCGGTTGACACAAGGTGATGGAGCGAATGGGTAAGCTGGGCAAGGTTCCAAGTGTTTGTCAGGGATTTCCCCAGCATGTAGTGCTAGTGAAAAGAGGGGGAAGGAAAAGATGGAGAGAGAAGAAGAAGAGGGAGAGGAAGAGAGAGAGAGAGAGAGGGAAGAGGTGAAGCAAGAGGGGAAGAGAGAGAAGAAAGAAGAGAGAAGAGAGAAGAGAGGAAGAGGAGGAACAGGAAGAGAAGGAGGAAGAGGAGGAGAAGGAAGAGGAGGAGAAGGAGGAGGAGGAGGAGGAGGTGGAGGAGGAAGAGGAGGAGGAAGAGGAAGAGGAGGAGGAAGAGGAAGAGGAAGAGGTAGAGGAAGAAGAGAAGAGAAGAGAAGAGAAGAGAAGAGAAGAGAAGAGAAGAGAAGAGAAGAGAAGAGAAGAGAAGAGAAGAGAAGAGAAGAGAAGAGAAGAGAAGAGAAGAGAAGAGAAGAGAAGAGAAGAGAAGAGAGGATCATCCTATCATTCTATTATTCTGTGGTCTTCTGGGAGGCGTGACCAGCCTGTGGGCCGAGGAGCCAGGTCTCGCTCAAATGCTCAGGGAACAGCCGATCGCCAGTGTTGGGGTCAGGAAGGAATTTTCCCCCGGGGCAGACTGGCCCTGGTCCCCGGGGTTTTTTTGCCTTCCTCTGCAGCATTGAGCATGACCACCTGTCAGAGCTCCTCTGGGCCCTTTTGGCTCGGTTCATGCCCACTGCTCTTGCCCTCCAAGGCACCACTCGTGCCCTGGCTTTCTCGGGTTCTTTCTCCCAGGGCAAGTTTGCAGCAGGAGCCAGCTCTCCTCCTTCTCCTTCTTCTGTTAAAATTTGTAATTTTAATAAAATAAATATTAAAAAAAAAAAAACTCTGTCTCCAGTTGTATCCTTTGTGTCTGTGTCCCTGAAACTGGTTTTGGATCTAAAACCTGTCTGGCATTTCAGGCGAACAGTCCCATCTTTATTGGACTCCTTGTGAGCGTACAGAACAGAGCAGCACAGCACAGCACAGCACAGCATGGTTGTGCTCAGTAGCTGTGCCTGGAGCACGATGAGCTCTGAGCCAGGCCTGAGGACTCCATCCAGGAGAGCCGCTCTCTGCAGGGCAGGGCCCAGGCCCGTCCAGGAGATGGGGCAGAGACAGGCACACACACCTACAACACGGCTCAGGCAGGCACCAGAGGTCCCAGGCTGAGCTGAGACACGGCCCCTGGGCCCCTGCAGGAGATGGTCCCCAGGGAGGCCGGTCCCAGCCACTGAGGCCTTTGAGCACCCCAAGACCCTGTAGACACGGATGGCTGGCAGCTTTGGAGACTGAGTCTTGGCCCAGATGGACCTTCTCTCTGATCAGGACTTTTGCTCTCAGATTCTTTTCTTTAGGTATGTTTTTTCCAAAGCAAAGATCTCAGGCATTACTAAAAAGGAGAGCAAGGAGAAAAAGAAATCCTTGTCACACACCACACACTATCCCATGTGTGTATGAGTTTTGACGCAAATGTCCAAAATGGCAGCAGCTTCCTTACTCTTTCAGTACTCCAAAGAGTATCTCTTAAAGGCTTTCCATAAGTTCTGAACCTCTTCCCACCAATCAAGGTAGGCAAATAACTCCGAGAAAGGTGCAAGTCACACAGGAGGTGTGGAAGGTTTACCCTGCGGCTGAAGTGCATTTTGCATCCCCTGTACAGATGGCCAACTGTGGATCTTGGTTTGGGTAGAAAAGGAAACATGACTGCAGTAGCAGCAATGGACTCTTTTTGCTCATTTGGGAAGAGTCATCATTTGCCTGGCTGTGCTTTGGGAATGGATTCAAAGCGAGTCTTATTTCCATGGCGGTCTGTTGGCACTGTCCAGCGCAGCCTATGGCTCTGGTCACACTGGGGATTTTCTCCACGCTGCAGTGGTTGAAACCATCCTGTTATCCCCTCAGAAAAGGCTTTGTGAGCCTGGTCCTCCTCGCTGTGGGGCCTCATGGACATCAGCTCTGGTGCAGAGAGGGGACAGCTACCAGGGCTCTTCTCTTGGTTGCAGGGCTGGTTTCTGCCATGACTGCAGCTGTTGCCATCATGATTTCTCTGCTGCAAAGGGCCCTGCAGCGGACAATGAGGGCAGCATTTTTAGCACAAGTTAAAAAAGGGGGAATTGTGGGAAATTGCAGCAGATCTGTGGAATCCTTGACAGAAAATGTGAGAGTAGAGATCAGCCTTGAGATATTAAGATTTACCCTTGAGAAGGATGGGAGTAAAGGAGTATCCGGAGAGAGGAGAGATGTACCCGTGAGAAAGGAGAGATGTACCCGTGAGAGAGAAGGGAATAGAAGAATAACATGGATGGTAGAAAAATTAACCAATGAGATGTTAGTGCTGTAACTTGTAACCAATGGTGAAAAGACACATGAACTGGTAGAGTTGTATAAAAATGCACTTGTAGCAATAAATGGCGTCTATTACTTTCATCTTGAAAGAACTTGGTCCATGTCGTTTGTCCGTCTCAACCGCAACACAAAACCCCCTGGAGAGCGTGTGTGTCACAAACCCCATTGGACAGTGTGTGTGTCACAAACCCCATTGGACAGTGTGTGTGTCACAAACCCCCCTGGACAGCGTGTGTGTCACAAACCCCATTGGACAGCGTGTGTGTCACAAACCCCCCTGGACAGTGTGTGTGTCACAAACCCCATTGGACAGTGTGTGTGTCACAAACCCCCCTGGACAGTGTGTGTGTCACAAACCCCATTGGACAGCGTGTGTGTCACAAACCCCATTGGACAGCGTGTGTGTCACAAACCCCATTGGCCGGTGTGTGTGTCACAAACCCCATTGGACAGTGTGTGTGTCACAAACCCCATTGGACAGCGTGTGTGTCACAAACCCCATTGGACAGCATGTGTGTCACAAAACCCATTGGACAGCGTGTGTGTCACAAACCCCATTGGACAGTGTGTGTGTCACAAACCCCCCCGGACAGCGTGTGTGTCACAAACCCCATTGGACAGCGTGTGTGTCACAAACCCCATTGGACAGTGTGTGTGTCACAAACCCCATTGGACAGCATGTGTGTCACAAACCCCATTGGACAGCGTGTGTGTCACAAACCCCCCCGGACAGCGTGTGTGTCACAAACCCCATTGGACAGCGTGTGTGTCACAAACCCCATTGGATAGCGTGTGTGTCACAAACCCCCCCGGACAGCGTGTGTGTGTCACAAACCCCATTGGACAGTGTGTGTGTCACAAACCCCATTGGACAGCGTGTGTGTCACAAACCCCATTGGACAGCGTGTGTGTCACAAACCCCCCTGGACAGCGTGTGTGTCACAAACCCCATTGGACAGCGTGTGTGTCACAAACCCCCCCGGACAGCGTGTGTGTCACAAACCCCATTGGACAGCGTGTGTGTCACAAACCCCATTGGATAGCGCGTGTGTGTCACAAACCCCCCCGGACAGCGTGTGTGTCACAAACCCCATTGGACAGCGTGTGTGTCACAAACCCCATTGGACAGTGTGTGTGTCACAAACCCCTCTGGACAGCGTGTGTGTCACAAACCCCATTGGACAGTGTGTGTGTCACAAACCCCATTGGACAGCGTGTGTGTCACAAACCCCATTGGACAGTGTGTGTGTCACAAACCCCATTGGACAGTGTGTGTGTCACAAACCCCATTGGACAGTGTGTGTGTCACAAACCCCATTGGACAGCGTGTGTGTCACAAACCCCATTGGACAGCATGTGTGTCACAAAACCCATTGGACAGCGTGTGTGTCACAAACCCCATTGGACAGTGTGTGTGTCACAAACCCCATTGGACAGCGTGTGTGTCACAAACCCCATTGGACAGCGTGTGTGTCACAAACCCCCCTGGACAGCGTGTGTGTCACAAACCCCATTGGACAGCGTGTGTGTCACAAACCCCCCCGGACAGCGTGTGTGTCACAAACCCCATTGGACAGCGTGTGTGTCACAAACCCCATTGGACAGCGTGTGTGTCACAAACCCCCCCGGACAGCGTGTGTGTCACAAACCCCTCTGGACAGCGTGTGTGTCACAAACCCCATTGGACAGCGTGTGTGTCACAAACCCCCCCGGACAGCGTGTGTGTGTCACAAACCCCATTGGACAGCGTGTGTGTCACAAACCCCATTGGACAGCGTGTGTGTCACAAACCCCATTGGACAGCATGTGTGTCACAAAACCCATTGGACAGCGTGTGTGTCACAAACCCCATTGGACAGCATGTGTGTCACAAACCCCATTGGACAGTGTGTGTGTCACAAACCCCATTGGACAGCGTGTGTGTCACAAACCCCATTGGACAGTGTGTGTGTGTCACAAACCCCCCTGGGCCCAAAATATGGGGGGACCCCAAAGTGGGGGACCCCAAAATGTGGGGGCACACCAATATATGGGGGGACCCCAATATATGGTGGACCCCAAAATGTGGGGGGACCCCAAAGTGGGGGGGACCCTAAATTTTGGGGGGGTATCCCAAATATGGGGGACCCCAAAGTGGGGGGGACCCCTATATATACAGGGGGACCCCAAAGTGGGGTGACACCAAAAAATATGGGGGGACCCCAAAAAGTGGGGGGACCCCAATATATGGAGGACCCCAAAATATATGGGGGGGACACCCAATTGGGGGGACCCCAAAATAAGGGGGGACCCCAAAGAGGGGGGGACCCCAAAGTGGGGGGGACCCCAAAGAGGGGGGGACCCCAATATATGGGGGGAACCTCAAAGTGGGGGGAACCCCAAAATGTGGGGGGACACCAATATATGGGGGGACCCCAAAGTGGGGGACCCCAAAATGTGGGAGCACACCAATATATGGGGGGACCCCAATATATGGTGGACCCCAAAATAAGGGGGGACCCCAAAATGTGGGGGGGACCCTAAATTTTGGGGGGGTACCCCAAATATGGGGGACCCAAAAGTGGGGGGGACTCCTATATATATTGGGGGACCCCAAAGTGGGGCGACCCCCAAAAATATGGGGGACCCCAAAAAATATGGGGGGACCCCAAAATATGGGGGACCCCAAAATATATGGGGGGACACCAAATTG